>NC_089753.1:13519679-13572179 GCF_040412425.1 Macrobrachium rosenbergii
TGAATTTTTCCGCTTATTCTGGTGCTCAACTGCCTTGGCTGTAAGGTCATAAAACTATATCGTATTCATTCAGGTCTGATAACTGGGTGACCACAAAGCTTGCCTGCTATTGGTTGATAAAAGCAGGTTAGGACTATGTGAAGCGTAGGTAGTCACTTTGGTTGCAAGACAAGAATGAATGAATTATCCTCATTTACTCCATTAATTTCTTTTATGTATTGTAACATTTATTATCTCTGACAAAGACAAACCTCCCCTTTGAGACTTAAATCGCTGACCTGTGATTTACCAAACCCAGTGACTTGCCTAACCAACACTTTATATTTATCATATATTTCCATGAGATTGTCTATTTGTAATGCAATAATATGTGTGTTTGTTTTTTTTTTTGCAGTCAGGGAATTTTTTTTTTTTTTTGCAGTCAGGGAATTGTTATTAAACATTTAGCATATCTCTTACCATGCGATTATCTATTTTGGACGATCCCTCTTACAACATTTGGCTAGTTTAACAAATTTACCTACGTTTTCCTTATCTAGCATTTTACTTATAGTCTGACGGGATAAAGAACTAAAGTGAGTTGAATCTAAATATTTCTTGATATTTCATGACTATCAGATGTAACTAACGCTCACCTAGACATAAATATCTAAATTTTTATAACACTATAACACTTCCTGGTTAATAATTTTGGTGTTCTTATACAGCATTTACGATGAGTGACTGAATCACGATGCCACAGATTAATATCGAGATCAGCATAAGAAATATAATAGACCTTATGTTTTTTTAACTAATTAATTTGCGAGTCAGGTGCTGAAATCAAACCAAGGGAACAATATTCACGCAAAGAATCAAAACAATTCCTCAGAAGAGACAGTTTCCTAAAATAATAAAATATTTTCTAAGTAGAACGATATTTTTTTACAAATTTGGAAGAGGCACGCCGGATATGCCTCTGACATAATGAATTTGAAATCAAGAATAACACCTACAACTTCAAATATGCTTCTGAATTTAACAAATATCCGATCAAGAATGACACCCAGGATATCAAATAAAGTTCTATGCAACTGAAGACACACTTTCAGTGAAAAGGCCTGGTGAGAGAGAGAGAGAGAGAGAGAGAGAGAGAGAGAGAGAGAGAGAGAGAGAGAGAGAAGGGGGTGAATCCAATACCCTGGACCTACAAACGATCACAGTTCGAGTTTTGTTAAGAGTTTTAAATCATCCACCATAGTTTGCATCATGTATTAATTTTAGCTGAATCTATTAAGAATGAGATTCTGCAACCAAAAATGACAACTAAAGCAAAGGGATCAATGCAAAGAAGAGCAATATCACCTGAGAATACATTTCTGTAGTTACTATAGTGCCCATTAACTACTGCTCATTGCAATCTATTAATTAAGCTTTCAATCATAATACTAAGAAATGGACCACCAACTCATCTGTCCAAGCGTGAAAACAAGGACCTCACGATTAAAACGGTCCAAAGTAACCCTACAGTTTAGACCTATAATAAGAACTTTATGACCAGTTTTAAAAGACTTCTGTATTACTCTAGAAACTGAAAGAAACGAATCTTAAGCCCCATACGTCTTGTGAAAGCCAAATGGCAAACTAAGGAGCAGATTATTACCTTTCGAGTGGCCTTTCAGAGTACAAACCTTTAGATAATGTGGGAGTCATAAAAACTGGGAGGTTATCGGAGGTTACTGCTATTCAAACCACATTTATTAAATCGATTAACATTGCCGATTCTCCAAAAAGTACAAAATTAACCCCTTCTCTCTAACTTCCTTAAAGTAATAATAAATTTGGGACAAAGTAATTGGTTTTGGCCTACACCTCCATTAACATCAAGGTCGAGTAACAGATTCTTAATTTCAATGGACTAAAAAGCTAAGTAACTCAATTTAGCCTCTGGAAAACAGGAAAGAGATATATCAAATTTCACAAAACACAGTACCCAAAATTTCACATTTGCCCACCTTTTTCTTTAATATGAAGACAGAACAGTCATTTACAGAAATTGCACAAGCTGATCGATAATTATCTACGGACGAATGGAAACTGGCAGATAATCAATATTTACAGCGCACGTCAATGCATCATCGGCACAACAGAAATACGATACAAGCCGTTTTATTTACTGAAAACACCTATGCAATTGCATTTACCTCTAACGTCGTACATCTTTACCACAAAACTTTTAAATTTAACCTGTTGCATTTTCTTTAATAAGGGTACTTTTTTTACTATTTACCTCTTCAGCTTTGCAGTTATTCCATATTTAAACTGGTTGCTCAAATTGCAGGCTGCTTTAAAAAAGAAATATATATATATATATATATATATATATATATATATATATATATATATATATATATATATATATATATATATATATATATATATATATATATTCATATTTATATATACATATATGTGTGTATATAAAGTATATATACTTTATATATGTACACATATAATATATGCAGTACTGTATATATATACATATATACTGTATGTATATATATATATATATATATATATATATATATATATATATATATATATATATATATATATATATATATATATATATATATATAGCACACATATGGAGCTGTAGCTTTACCTGCCATTAATGTCCTATTGACCAATGAGTAACCTTAATTCCAACGTTATTTCATGAGTTAACTATGTTAACTGGTAATATCTAGGAAACCTCTATCAGGTAAACTTCTTTATTTGGTTTAAATCAAGCCGGTCTCATGCCAGCGAAGGTCCCAGCTCAAAGGCGGCCGCCGGTAGGTACGGTCAAGTGTTATATAGTGAACAAGATGCCTGGTGTGGACCTGTGGATTCCATCGCAGCCCAGAGGAAATGTTACATTACTCCATATCCATATATACAGTGCACACTGTATATATGCCAAAACAGAGATAAGGAAACAAAACCCTATGTTCATCTTCTCCATGAAGATACAAACCAAACGAAAGACAACATACGTTTTAAAAATCTTTTCGGTTCACAACTGACGATTAGGCAAAAGATGTAACAACGGCACAGAGTCACCATTGATTAGCTCTGAAATTTATAATGTTAAACAGAAAAAATAATATTTTTAAACAAATACCGAAAAAGGTATTGTACAGGCAATATAATAAAAAATAAATACTACTAAAATGAAAACTTACCATAGAGGTCATCAGAACTAGAGAAACCCATTAAAAGTGTTTCTAAAGCTTTCCCACTAAAGCAAATTTCCGCGGAATATCGCGAGTCCATTAAGAAACTTCCCGCATTCCATAGTCTGCTTCCCCATAACACAATTCATTCATGGACACAAGCATTTTAATTCACAAAATTCACTTCATTTTCGCACTGCGTTCCCCTGAATGTATTCTGCCAAGTTACACCACACTGTTGCATACGCATCAAAGGCAACACACGTACTGTGTATATGAAGCACCCCACCCAAACACCGTAACCAAGTAACCACTGAAAAACAGGCAGCATTAATCCTCGCGGTTCCGGAAAATACCGGACAAAGTTTTCCACTAAACATTTTGCACAGAACTCAACAGTTCCTGAAGTAGGGAAGATGGTGTTACAAACGGGAACTATTTCAATATAAAAAACAGACCAAAAACTCGACAGATCACAAAACGACTTATATGCACGAGTAGACTGCTTTCATGTTCTTAATTTATTGCGAAAATGAGAAGCAAGAAAGAACCGCAGATTTCCAAGAGCCTCGAATGTCTAAAGCAGAAAAATGATCCCTACCTACAAAATTTATGAATGCCCCGAACGAAATTAACCACGTTCGTGAAATATTACCTTTAGTACACATACAATTACATCAATTAAGTACATCCAGGAAAGAGAGTTAGAACAACAATACTAAACGATCCATAACCTTTAAACATCCTTAAAACCAAATTCACGAAAGAAACTATAATTCCGAACTCCGGATACTATACAATTTCGGTTCTACAACAGTAATGACACATTCTCAGATGTGTTTAAAAACTAAATATATATTTTCCTTATTCCTATAAAAAATTATTGCTATTAAACTTCATAATGATAAAAAAAATCTTACTTTAGCTATTCAGAAGATTAAATTGCAATTTTTCCTTTAACTACTTGCATTAAATTAACAATAAGCTCTACCATAATCAAATTACAATGCTTTGTTTAATTTCATGTTCTATTTTTCAACACAGGAACCTTTCAGTTTGATGGAGAGAGAGAGAGAGAGAGAGAGAGAGAGAGAGAGAGAGAGAGAGAGAGCCTTCAGGTACTCACCAAGGGGGACGGGGGCCCCGTGATCGGCGTCGTGGGACCGGAGGTAAAGTTGTCGATCCTGAGGACATGGTCCCCGGGGAACGGAGGACGGCCGGTTCGGCGTCCTGCCTGACGTCTCTGGGCCATAGTGAGGATGTCGTCGTTTCCCTCCATCCTCATCCTGGATGGGAGTCGTAGTAGGAGGTTGGGATGGGATGCGGATGGCGAGGACTGGCGAAAATTCGGTTATTGGGGTCAGCAGGTGGCCCTGAGGATGTAAGTTCATAATTATTGAAATAAGGTCCAAATTATTAGAATATGACGTACCACTGGAAATTATACAAGATTATGAGAAAAGTAAAACCAGAATAAATATAAAATTGTCACAAATAATCGAAAGTAACAAACTAAATACATAGCGGAACTAAAGCTAAAGTTAAGGCAGAAAAAATTGACTATACACACAAGTAAAATCAAGTTGATTTTCATTTTAAATGGATGCCAAGATCTTGAGACAAAAATCTTATTAGTTAAAAACCTGGAGTTCATAACGCGTATTGAATATTTATGTAACCATAACTTAAATGCCTAAAAATTGTGTGAGTTATCAAAAAATGTCAAAATGAGGAAAAATACCATCTACGGATCCAAGGAAACGATCATTAAAATCTTGAGTCATGCACTTATGCCAAAGAAAAAAGAAGAGAGAGAGAGAGAGAGAGAGAGAGAGAGAGAGAGAGAGAGAGAGAGAGAGAGAGAGAGAGAGAGAGAGAGTTTGAGGAAAACAAGGTCACAGCAGTTTGCTGAGTACACGATTGAAATTATCTACGAAAATCGAAGAACTTACAATAGAAGTCTGAACACAATTACCAAAAAAAAAAGCTACTCATGAAACAAAAATGTAGAATCGCATGAGAGTGATGAAAAAAGAGCGAAGACATGTCAAAACGATAGCGAAAGACGGCAGTTACTGATTATTCATATATACGTGAATCCGATCTAAAAACCTAGTAGAAAGTGTTAAAACAGTAAATATTAATCGAAAACAATGCACGGGATAATTTAATATTCTATGAGTAAGTCACAACATGACGCAATGGAAATTAAGAAAAAAAAAAACAATATAAGAAACCTGACTCATCCATGCGACGAAAAAAAAAGCTTGTACTTTCATCAATGCCTGTTTCCAATCATTTAAAAGGAAAATAAAATAGCACTCATGAGAAGAGTTTAAGAACTTCTATAATATCTATAAACAAACTTCAAATGAACGTAAATTTAGACATAAAGCGTTAGTATATAAAATTCTAATAAAGGAGTAAAAGAAAACGAACGAAAAAAAAAAACAAATGCTCATAAATTCCAGCCTGTGAAACGTCTAAGCGTACCGTCCATGTAAAATTAGCAATGACAAAAGAAAACATGAACCGAATTTCTTCATTTATCTAAAATCTCCAACTTCTGAAAACCTACGAATTTACAACAAATCTAATGAACAGTGAAAAGCAGCACTGGTAGAAAATGAGAAAAACTGAGCAGAGTTGAATATAGCTCAAAATATGTAAATGAGATAAAAGTAGAAATTGTGAAGAATTGCTTTAATAATGAAGAGTGAACTAATACTATTCTAAAATACACGAACAGTGACAAAAGATCAATACGAAGGAGAAACACTGGAAATGTAATAAAAATTACTTGAATACTGAGGAATAAATTCAAATTTATTACCAAGGGGATCTTTGCACAATGACAAGGCCTTTTCCTCAGAGCAGCTGCCACATGCCGCCAGAATCCATACTTCCAAGGTCTACTGGAGGGCAAACTAGCATTCCAGTCCCTGTAATGGTCCTTTTCATGATGGAATGCAATGGTTACCAAAACTCAAATGCGCCCTTCAACTGAAGCTATTCTTTTTCTGTTTTTTTCTCACGGCAAATCAATCAACCCTTCCTTTTCCTTTCAAGCAACAAAACTGTCCCTCTTCTTTGTTTATTTATGTATTAGTAACGAATCTTTTCTTTTTCACTGATTTCTTTTTAACAGGCTAACAAGCATCTTCATAGTCTCCTGCAAAACTGAAAAATATCTGTTCTCTATCCAACTGACAAGACTTCAAAACTTTATATTTCATTCGAATCACTTTCACGTTTAACTCTCCAGCAACATCACAAGCTGTCCTTTTATCTCTCTTATTTCACAAAGATTATCTTCTTTTCCGTGATCTTTATTTTACAGATTAGGAAATTCGTCCATTTGTATTTTCTATGATCTTAATATAACAGATTAAGGAATTCGTCCATTTGTATATTTACAACCAACTCACTTTCAAGTCATCAATCATATATCTGACATGTCAACAAGAGTTTTCCTTCATATTTCAGACTCTCGACATCATTCCCACCGCTACCAACTGGGCCCATCCTCGCTTCATTTCCGCGCCGAAAATAGAGCGAAACCGCCTCAAAATACCGTTCGTTTTCCTCTTCCCAAAGCTGGCGGTCTTAGAGGCTTTCTCACGCCCCCTCCTGCCATCTTACTCATCCTCCATCAGCAGGGGAAATGGATCACTCGCAGAATACGATGAGTCACAATATGATGTCAGAAGTAATTTAGAGGCAGTTTCACGTATGGTCCTCTGACTAGGCAAAAACTATTTCTGGGGATTTTGAGAGATTTTGAGCCCCATTTACTGTTCCTCGCTCTACGCTCAATCTGGAAAAAAAAATAAGGTTATGATTAAAGTCGGTTATAAATTTAAGACTTAAAACTCAAAACGCAACTCGACGAGTTGTTAATAACAACACACGTATATATATATATATATATATATATATATATATATATATATATATATATATATATATATATATATATATATATATATATATATATATATATATATATATATATATATATACTGTATATCTAGTTATATGAAAGCTGTTCGCCTCAAACATTCTGTACATACATAACGGCACAGACCTACCTATCGTCATGGAAATCATTTGCGATTGTTAAGCTTCATGAAAAATGTAGTCATGCTACTGAATAATTATTTTCCCCTCGAGATATATGACGCATAGTAATATATACTTTCTTTGCAGAGAGTTCCTTGTTGCGTCCAATTCAAGCAATTTTTTCTTCCCCTTGTACTCACTGGCAAAACAACAACGTTGCTACTGATTTTCTTTCGAGGCATTATATATAAGAATAATTATTTCACTGATCAGGAAAATTAGAAAAAGATGTTTACAAAATACAACACTCACTAAACTATATAAAAATTTTAGAAACAAATTCAGTTAAATTTCAATATACATACATATACGTATCAATTTATTTCACACACAATGAGGCATTTTCTTATAATCACAGACATTAGACTAGAAAATATCGTTTAATCTTAAATTCATTCAATCTCGGAATAAACTCCGAAGCGGAATTTATAAGCGAAAAGCGATCTGTCACCAGGTGGACTCGAACACCGAATGATCAGGGGAAAGGTGAATTTTCAGTGACGCCGACTGGTTAGAGTTCAGTGACATGTGTAGCTTAAAAATGTTTGTGAACACACACACACACACACACACACACACACACACATATATATATATATATATATATATATATTTATTTATTTATTTATTTATATATATATATATATATATACACACACAAATATATATATATATATATATATATAAATATATAAATATATATATATATATATATATATATATATATATATATATATATATATATATATATATATATATATATATATATTATATATATACTGTATAAATACATATGAGACACTAATATATAATAACTATGACATAGTCGAATGAGTCTGATATACAACTATGGACCATGAACAATAATCTTTTTATAGTAATAAAACTCGAAAGTACTAATTTTAATAAATCATATCTAATTCACTAAGTCTGGGCCAGTTGCGTCATGTTCTAGTCAGTTCTTGGAGGGTCAAAAGTGCTAACTTCTGCGCACATCAGCAGATACAATGTAATGAAACCTTGAATAGGAAAAAAAAATACTACGCGCTTTCAAAATCATGAGAAGGGCCTTGCACTCACAAGGCCACTGTCTACACTTGGGTGATTAATATTCAAGGAGCATTGATCAGCCTTTCCACCTGCATCAGAGAAGGATCGATCATCACACGCCGGGGACGAGATACCTTTCGGGGCGATGTGAGCTATCGCGAATGTTTAATGAAATGCAGGGCATGATGTGTTCAGTGTGTAATTTTAACATTTAAAATGACGACGTGGGCTGATTTACGTTTCAAGGAATCCGTTTCAGGGAATCCGAATCACAGTGGCTTCGCAAAGATACACAAGGGTTAGTTGCAACAATTCAAGATGTTTCGGTTACAGAATCTTTTGGCTGATTCATGAGTTTCTATACACTGGCGTGGCACCGACAATGGTTATTTACGTCGTACCATCCATAACGTTTCGTTAATGGGTAAACAATTTACTTCCTATGCAGACTTGTTTAAATAGTTTGCACTGAGTAAACATTCAGGACCATAATAATCTTGCAAGGAGTCATTTGAATTAAAATAAATTTCCACATATATGGAAATTTTTCACTATTTATTGGAATGAATAAATTGCAAACAAGAAGCAAAAAATAATATTCTCTCGAATTAAAATTAGGGAGTGAATTATGTCGCTCTTTCTAAATACATCAAAATGGTTAAACTAGAGTTCATGTCAGCGATGAATAATTGTTAAAACTATATAAATCACTGGTGATTTTAAAACTATGGTAAAAATTGACATTTGGCAAAAACTGATATTCCCATGAAAAAATGACAACTTTGTATTTAAGATAACCTTTACATTGTAAAAAAGTAAAATAAAAAAAAAATATATATAAACATGCTTATATACACAACTGCAAAAGTGTATATACTACACTTGACAACGCACCAAGAGGTCAATATTAATTTCATTATAGAAGTTAATGTCTCTGAGGAATGCAACTATGTTATTAACAACTACATCAGGACCAAGATAAGCTGTCAGTCCCGTTGCTAAGCAACCAATTGGTTCTTAGCCACGGAAAATAAGTCTAATCCTTCAGGCCAGCTCTAGGAGAGCTGCTAATCAGCTCAGTGGTCTGGTAAAACTAAGATATGCTTACTAGGACCAAGGAGTTCTGCTATATCCCTCCCTGCCCACTAAGCCATGTCTTTGCCGTGCTGAAGCATATCTACGGCAATGATCGTCTTTGCAGGACGATTAATGTACTATTATTTATTGCTTTGTAATATTCTTTTTTATTCCTAATAAAAATAATAATATTACCAACATAATAGCATTACATCGTGTACAGCACATATTGTAATTTTCACCTAGATGCAATATAACAGCTGTAGAATTTCAACCATGGTATACAATAAATACTGAATATGGCAATTTTTAGCATGGTATCAGTTTTCTTGTGGATTTAAAAATAAGTTATTAATAGAACTATGCAAAATTAAACAAATAATTGATAACAATAAAGAACAGATAATAAACTTAAGAGGACATAATTGTAATTAGAAATAACTTTCCTCTATCATTATTTATTCAGATGACGAATGACCACACAATTATGAGCCAGCAACCTATTGTTTTCATGAGGTTATTTAACATTAATACAATTCTTTAAGCCGTGTGCAACCTTTCTTTGAATGTGATTTGAATTTTTGGACCATTCTCCCATTTAAGTATGTGCCCGACAAATAAAATTCACCGGTATTCCAAATATAAAGATAAAAGTAGCATAAGGTTACTTCCCTTACAGATTTCTAACAACGGCTTTATTTCCTATGAAAAACAGGCTATGATCAAATATGTATCATAAAAGGCCAAGCTCGACTAAAAAAAGTGCTATGATAAAAAAAATTACTCCATCAAGCATTACTGCTCATGGTGTGCATGCAACTTGCTCACCTCAATAAGACAGAACGGATGCTTCTGCCCCACTTCAAACCAATGATTTTCGCACAGGCCTTTGTGTGCATGCGCAAGGAAGATGGAGTCCGATAATCGGCATGGACTGACCAGTTTCCCTTAGGAGGAACCATCCCCTCCAGCGGCTACAGATAAATCTGGGCAGCTAAAGAGTGGGTTCACAGCAACTATTGCAAGGGCAAATAAGGAATACTCTTCTGCCCCAGTCAGCTCAGAAAACCAGGTCAATGTCGGGAAAAATTGCTATGATGAAATAGGCTTCATGTAAAACGACAGTTCTTCCAGAGGCTGTTTCCTTCACATACCTGGTCATCCAAATGCTGTCTCTTCCACAAACCAGCTTTTCCATAGGCCATCTCCTCACAAAATAGTTTGTTAAAAGGCCATCTCCTTCACAAATCAGTTTTTCTAAAGCCCGTCTCCTCCACAAACCAGTTCATTCAAGGGCTGTTCCATCCACAAACCCATTAGCCTAAAGGCCATTTCCTCCACAAACTAATTGTCCAAAGGCTGTTTCCTTCACCAACTAGCTCGTTCAAAAGCAGTTTCCACAAATGAGTTTATTCAGGGGCAGACTTCACCGCAAAACAGGTAGTCCAAAGGCCATTTCCTCCTCAAACTTGACGTCTAAAAGCCTTTTCCACCATAAACCAGTCTTTTGACGAACTGGTTTGTGGTGGAAAAGGCTTTTAGGACGTCAAGTTTGAGGATGAAAAAGACTGGTTTGTGGTGGAAAAGGCTTTTTAGGACGTCAAGTTTGAGGATGAAATGGCCTTTAGACGACCTGGTTTGCGGTGAAGTCTGCCCTTGAATGAACTCGTTTGTGGAAACTGCTTTTGAACGAGCTAGTTGGTGGAGGAAACAGCCTTTGGACAGTTAGTTTCTGGAGGAAATGGTCTTTAGGCTAATAGGTTTGTGGATGGAACAGCCCTTGAATGAACTGGTTTGTGGAGGAGACGGGGTTTAGAAAAACTGATTTGTGAAGGAGATGGCCTTTTAACAAACTATTTTTGTGAGAAGGAGATGGCCTATGGAAAAGCTGGTTTGTGGAAAAGACAGCATTTGGATGACCAGGTATGTGGAGGAAACAGCCTCTGGAAGAACTGTTTTGCGGAATGAATTGCCCATGAGCGAAGTTGTTTGTGGTGGAGACGGCCTTTGGACAAAGTAGCTTCACAAGATGGCCTTAGCATAAACTAGTTTCTGGTGGAGAGAGCATTTGGACAAACTGGTTCGTGGAGGAGAGGGCCTTTAGAATTTTTTTTTTTCTGGGTAGCCAGTCTTTGGGCGAACTTGTTTGTGGAGAAAACGGCCTTTGGAAAAAGTTTGCCTTCAGCAAAATTGTTTTGTAATGGTGACGGCCTCTAGTGAAACTGGTTTGAGGAGGAGACGGTTTGGGATGAACTGTGTTGTGGAAAAGATGGGCTTTGGACAAAATGGCTTGTGGAAAAGGCAGCCTTTGGGCTAACTGGTTTGTTGAAGAAAATGCCTCTGGCAAAACTGATTTCTGAAAAACAGTTTTTAGATGAACTACTTTGTGGAGAAAACTACTTTGGATGAACTGTTTTGTTAAAAGCCACCTCCTCCATGAACCAATTTTGCCTATGGCTGTCTCCTCAACAAACCGTTTTTCCAATGGCCACCATCTCCACAAACCATTTTAACAAAGGGTTGTCTCCTCCACAAACTAGCCTGTACAAAGGATGTCTATTCCTGAGATTAAATTCATGCAAAGGCCATCTCTTGAAAGTGGTTTGTTTGACAAAAGGCTTTCGCCTCTACAAAACAGTTCTTCAAACTACTTTCAAGAGATGGCCTTTGCATGAAATTAATTTCTGGAATAGACATCCTCTGTACAAACTAGTTTGTGGAGGAGGCAGCCCTTGGATAACTGGTTTGTGGGGATGAAGGCCATTGGAAAAACGGTTTGCGGAGGAGGCAGCCATAGGCAAAATCGGTTCATGGGGAATTGTAATAAAGACACCCTTTAGAAAAACTAATCTGAGTAGGAGACTGCCTTTGGGCGAACTGCTTTGTGGAGGAAACGGCACTGGTTTGGGAGGAAACAGCCTTTGAATGAACTAGTTTATGGAGATAGACTTTGGACGAACTGAATTGTTGATGAAAAAGCCTTCGATTGAAATGGTTTGTAGAAGAGATGGTCTTTGGACGACTTGGTTTGTGAAGGAGACATCCTTTGGACAAACTGGTTTCAAAACGAAACGCCTTTGAGATGAATAGATTTCTGGTAGTAAAGTCAAAATTAACTTTCACTGCATTTTTTTTATAAACAAATTACTATACAACATCAAGTTTCTAATGTATGAACACCCAAACAATATCATTGTATATATAGCACAGTACATACAACAAACATACACACAGGCAGCGAAAAGACCTATATAATATTTTAGAAATGCAAGTTAAATCCCACTGTCTTTTATGATAAATTATTTCAGTTTCTTCAAAGTTATTCCTCTTACAAAAGAACAATATATAAAAGTAACGCGCTTCAATTCAGTAATGCTGTTAAGTCTCAATCTTACCTATTGAGACACCAAACTTCTATAAAGTCACTACAAATCACATCCAATAAATCGGCGATTTGCAATCTAAATCATCTATCTATTAACTGGCGTGTACTTAAGAGAATTCACGGTATGTCTGATGTGTCGCTACTGTATATATTGAGAGAAAAAGAGAAATTAATCACTTACGATTGTGAAGAGGATAGCACATAATTAATGAAGACAAAAGTCAACAGTTTTATGTGCACTTAACTAGCCTTATATCGGGCAAGTGAAAAACCAAAGGAATCACAAATTTTCCTACAATAAATAATCAAACGATAATTGCCAGTAACACGAAAGCGTCCTGATTCGCACATTTCCTTATCTAGTAATGTTCTCATTAAAGCAGATAAAGAGCTAGTTGTAGCATGAAAAGGATTCCTTGGAGGACACGCTATCATTCACAGTATCTTTCCTATCAACTGATGAGAATGTTACATTAACACTCCAAGACGTTTGTGACCTGAATTCTGCACGGGCCTGTTATGATGTTTCCGTCAGCAAGGCCTAAAAGCAAATGCATTCAAGCATCTAAGAATTTCCTTGTTTATTCGAAAGAAACATCTGGATTTAAAGGAGAACTGCAGGAAGCAGAGAGAGAGAGAGAGAGAGAGAGAGAGAGAGAGAGAGAGAGAGAGAGAGAGAGAGAGAGAGAGAGAGAGAGAGAAAGTATGCCTTTTCAAAACATACAAGGAAGTTATAGACACGTTTATTTAGGAAGACTGGCTACGTCAACTAAAAACCTATGTGAAACATATACATCTGTTTAGTTGTAAATTGATATGGCCTAATATATTTCATCAAATACAGCGATTATGCCAAATTTTATATATATGTATATGTATATGTATATGTATATATATAATTTTATATATATATATATATATATATATATATATATATATATATATATATATATTATATACATACATAAATAGATACAAACACCGATGCATAAATTTATTTTCTATGTATATATTATATAATACATACCCTCTAGTTCTAAATGGCATTAAGAGACAGAACTGGGCTGTACGTCACTCATTTTTTTTTTATATCTAAACCTGTTACATACCTTATACTAGGTATGACCTTATTGCCATTGCTAATTTTTGCATTCATAAAATAAATATTACCATGAAGAGACTTTCTAAAGTTACTTGGTACCAGCTCGTTGTAAGGAAGTTCCACTCATGACTGGATATTGCCCTGGCACTGAGGGCAAGACAAACACTGATCGGCAACAAGTAAAAAAAAAAAAAACTGGCACCACTTGACACTCGCTGTATTATCGTACTTTGTCTCAATGTCTAGTTCCTCATTGGACCGGTCGATATCGTTCTCGGCTAGCACTGTGCTGGGCCCTCGTTCGATTCTCCGGCCGGCCAGTGAAGAATTAGAGGAATTTATTTCTGGTGATAGAAATTAATTTCTCGGCATAATGTGGTTCGGATTCCACAACAAGCTGTAGGTCCCGTTGCTAGGTAACCAATTGGTTCTTACCCACGTAAAAATAAGTCTAATCCTTCGGGCCAGCCCTAGGAGGGCTGTTAATCAGCTCAGTGGTCTGGTTGAACTAAGCTATACTTACTTGTCTCATTGTAAGAGGCAAGATTGTGATCACATACGCAGCTGATAGTCAGCGAACACCCCAAACAGTTGCATTACCTTTCTTAATGAAGCTAAATATACTCATGATCTTTCAACCATGAGATCAAAATATCCACCGTTGACTGCTGGCGCTAAACTACTGAGGAGTAGAGGTTTGGTGCGAGCGGTAACGGGTTTCTCCGAGGCCCGAGAGTCAATGGAAAAGATAAATTTGCTCGATTAACTGCACAAGAAACGAACACAAAGGGATCTGGTGCGATGATCCAGGAGATATAACACCTGGCTGCACATTGAGGGAGCGTTTATCGTAGACTCTGACATTTCCGCGACATTTGAGGTTCTGTGGAATTATTAACGTGACGAAAGTCCCGCTTCCTTCTGAAGGCTCCACTTTTCTCGCGCAGCTAATCTATCCCATGAGTATCACTACCTAAACCTGTTTCGATTTCCATAAGTCACTATGTTCCGTCTCCGTACTTAAGAAAACTTTCAAAACAAATTTTGTTCATCATTTCCTCGATTTCATTCTTCCAGCCAACTCATCTGATACATCACCTGGTTAATCAAATTTTGTCCCTAACTGGAAAGGTTTCGGACTGACGTTAATTGCAGTGAAAACTTTCAAAACGAATTTTGTTCATCATTTCTTCGATTTCATTCTTCCAGCCAGTCACTCATCTGATACATCACCTGGTTAGCAACATCAGGATTGGTGAGCACACAGGACAGAGCCCACCTACCCGGCTCCCCACCCCCAACCCCGTCCCTAACTGGAAAGGTTCCCGACTGACGTGAATTGCAGTGAGTAATAACGAGAGCTCGAAGCGGCAACAGAACCATTCAGTGAATGTACTTCCCAGTGAGGCTCACATTCTCGGCTTTCTTGGGACTTCTTCCATTACCGCGGATTTTGATTCATTCTCCAATAGCTTCCAGTATCAATGACAGAAATCAAGTTGTCGTTTCCAAGTAAACTAAACAACTTAACACTATAATATCGACGTCAATGTTGCAGTGCTCTGAACACGGTCTTCATAAATTGGAGAATGTTTACAAATGAACATTTCACCGATTTCTGATACGAAATAAAAATTGCAAGTTTAAGACTAAGTGGAAAAAATTCCTTCCGCGAAGAACCTTCTATGTATTGCAATAATAAACAAATGGATATACCGATATTACAATTTGGCTATCAAAATGCAGAAAAGGAAAAAATTCCTTCTTGGTATAAATCTAACCGTTTATCTAGCTCCTGAAGCAGCAAGTGACAGATCATGAAATAAATTCCATACTTAAAACAAGCACTTAAAATCTATTGTCTTTACGCTGATCTTGTTACAACTGTCCAGATCCAGTCAAAAGCTGAATACCGAAATCAAGCTAAAACAAATGCCAAGCGAGGCAGAGAACAAAAGCTTGAATCGATACTCGAAAGTCAATATTTAAACCCATCAGAATTCGCATGGCAACTTTTACTACTAACTACTAGCCACAAGGGATCGCGTTCATTACTTTAACGTGGCAAAAGAACGCAATCAAGCGCAAATGACTAGTTCAGAACATCAAAATTCATCTAAATTTACACAAAAACTCAATATATTTGCCTTCGCTTTCATACTCTACTGACCCAAGGACGTCACACAAGTTTAACATCTAAATAGCCCAGACAGGGCTGCTTCTTCGACCATGAGTCACGCGCTGGCACAAGGCCTTCTGACCTAATTTACTGCTATCTGTATCCAACCAGCCACCACTACCACCATCCAGGCGTCCTGTAATATAACCCATTGCTACCAAAGACTAGCATATTGTTAGATTTTTTTTTTAATTGTACACATTTATTACTCTGCATTAAAAAAAGTTTGCATTCACCAAGAACTATCACGAAGTCAGACTATTTGATTATCATTTTTAGTGTACTGACATTACAACAACAGTGGTTATCAAAATTTAGAGAAACTTTATTGAAATATTTTAAAGTGTTATAAGAATAATAAATTAATAATTCGGAAATGTTTTTATATTACACAAGTATTCTTACTCACTGAAATAAATTTCAAGATTGTTTTATAAATAATTTTATACAATTTTATAAAACATGTGTGCCTTAATACAATGGAATTTATTAGTTTTATGCAACTTTTGTGTAAAGATATATTGTTAGATTAGTAATAAATAGAGAAAACTTAGTTATTCGACTAATACTTAGCTTTTCTAAGCTTATATAAACAAATAATCAATGAGTGGTTGAGGTATATTGGTATATCCCTCCCTCCTTACCAGCCAATAATGCTAGACTTTAGTACTGACTAAAGTAAACCCTTAATTGAAGAAAGAAAACAGAAAAATAAATAATACAGTTAGGCTGGATGTACATTTAACTGCCTAATGCTTATGGTAATGAGTACTATGCCAGAGTAAAATATATGTATACATCTTCGATAGTCTAATTAATATATATATATATATATATATATATATATATATATATATATATATATATATATATATATATGTATGTATATATATAATCTTCAATAATGTACTGCTGTTACTGTGATATTTAGGAAAAAGTAATAAGGTATACAGTATTTTTATCCAGTAACAAAAAGCCTTAGCGCTTAACATGACACTCCTGCCCATTGCAATTCTTTATGCACCAATATTCAGCTCCATACCAAGCGTCAATTCAGTAAACATATCGGTACCTTTTTCTAGATTTACGCAAATGTTTTCGAGTCCAAGGGTTCGTCCACCCTACAGTATAACATGGCATATACACACGTCGGTAACTTAAAGCACACATCACAAACAGGTGATACGAGTGAACGACTTATTGGTAATCCTAACCAGTGCTTTATACGGTAATCCACCATTTGTCAAAATTTCAGTCTCCACTTTTTAACTTTTACGGTATATGTACCCGATGAAGCGCTGACCTATTTTTACATTTTAACGTGTGAGGAAAACACCTTTGAATATTAAATGTTATAAAAAACTGAAATAATATCACATAGATAAAATAATGCGATCCAAAAGCTGAAATATCACATACATAAAACAATGAGATCAAGAGGCTGAAAAAATATTACACAGATAAAATAATGTGATCAGGAACTGAAATAATACTAGATAAAATAATGTGGTCAAGAAACTGAACTAATTTACATAGTTAAAATAATGTGATCAAGAAGCTGAAATAGTATTACATAGATAAAATAATGCGATCAGAAAGCTAAAATAATATTACATAGATAAAATAATACGATAAGAAGCACAACTTTCTGATTTTCGTTGAAATGTGTGGCAGTGTCCAATTAGTTACGACCACCGGGTATATATGGCGGAAAAACTCTTACATATCGCACAAATATACACATCCACATTCACAACATAATTATGTATACACGAATGTAAGCGTATATGTATGATTTTACAGGGCCTGCTGAGCATTTTTGAAAAGTGGGATGGTAGAGGTGGAAGGGGGCGGGGGATTGCGCAGCAGCCGACAGAGTAACTGCTCAGTATAGAGTTCCTAATTAAATCCCATTACACCTGTATTAACCTAAGTAATGAAAACTATGTAACTGGTAGTTATTCGACTGTGGGGAGCGTAACCAGGGAAGAGAAGGGCATGAGGATGGAATCATCATAAAAAACTTGACGAGACCAGAAAGTATAACACCAGTTACAGCCATCCATCTCTAAACATTCAAGACGCATGGAAAAAAAAACCACACACACAGGAACTTACAAAAAGTCCGTCTTCATACAATTCCCACGCACTCGACGATCATTAATATACTTACAATTGCATGCATAATCTTATCGTTTACTGACCTCAAAACATAAGCACGCTTCCGAAAACTTCTTGAAAAGTGAGAAGTGGTAAAAAAGAAAATTCTTAGAGAGATTATGATTCCAAGTCAGAACCTGGCAACAACGACGGACCATTGAAACGTGTTCGTCTGCAACGGCTTACATAAAGCGGAGCCTACTACTACTACTACTACTGCTACTACTACTACTACTACTACCACCGTATGATTATAAAGCAACTCGCGTTACTCAGCTGGCTAATCAATTCCTGAACAGCGAATTCTCCCAGTCCTACGCTTCGGCGTCATGGCCAGCTCTGGAGGATTGTTATTACGCAGCTTAACTAGACCACTCAGTCAACATACTTTGCTTCTCCCACAGGCCTGGCCCGAAGGGTTCGCCTTAAATTGTGTAATTCAAATTGCATCTGATAACTTGCAAGTCTTTAGAAAAAAAAAACTCATGACTGGGTAATTTGGATATAAAAGATTTTGACAAGTTTTTCGAAAACGTGCCATTTGCTCTTGACTTACTTAAGACATTTACATAACTGTTAAGTGTTGACCTGCATTTTCTGCATTCAGTTAATGGGTCATGTGGGCTATTTATCAAGCATTCATGGGTAAAATAAGTGTTACAAATCCGAGGGCGATATAAAATTACTTTAGGGCGGCATTATTTTCGGTTCGAAGATTGCCACAACTCAACCAGGGGTTTCATATGCTTTAAGTTGTTGTTATAAAATTAATCATTCCATAAAACATGCCATCAAAGATGATGTGTTTAAGAGATGCTAACTAACCACTGACCGGGATGGTTACGTTTGATCCGGGCATATAAATTTAAGATTCCTCATTTCCCTTCATTTCCATCTGGGCAGGGATCCAACATACATCAACATTTACACTAGTTTCGTGAAATTGTGGAATGAAAACCAAATTTTCTGTACAAGGGAATTTTTGGGATAAGGGCTGAATGGAATGGAATATGAAATTTAGGCACAAAGTCAAGCACTGGGACCCATGGGGTCATTCAGCGCTTGATGAGAATCAAACTTCCACTATTGGTTGGCTCATAACGACCACTTCCTCACACCTGAATAAGGGGGTGACTACCAACGAAAGCCTTCCTCCATCCTTTTCCTCCTTTGGGCCTGGGGTGATTGGGGACAGTCCTTTTGGCCTAGACATCAAAAAAGTATTTATACTGGTAAGAGGAAGAGGGTTGCTCAGTGAAGGCCGACCTGTTCCTAATCAACCAGCATAAAAAAATATGACTGTAAATTGACACCTAAAATTGTATCACGATCATTAATACATATGTGTGGTCAGTATTCAATCCCACCAAACAAGTATGCGACCCTATTTAAAAAAAGTCCAAAGATAAAAAAAAAAGTCCATAAAGATTTAGCAACTGGCAAACATGGAATCTAATAATTCCTTTAGTATTTCAAGATGCAGATTTAACCATCTGAATAAAGTAAAGTACTCTCTCCAAGACTAGTTGAAAGCAACACGAGTACCCAAATTATTGAGGATTAGAACCGGTTCAGTATTTCGCATAAAAACTTAGCCTTCTTTAGATCCAAGCCAGAATTGAATGGCTAAGTTCTTGGACGATTTCTCTGAAATTTTTTAAATCAAGATAAACATGACTTAAAACATTCAAAATATGGACTATCTAGGAAGAAATGTATCTCAAGCTAAGACAACTATAAATTTTAAGTCACAGTTTCTGGGAGAAAACATTCTCCAATAAACAATTATATGCTGTCAATTTGGAAAGAACTTAAAGAAAAATAAATGAAATTTAAAATCACTTGAAAAAACCAGCATTCATAAAAAGTACTAAGTGTTCCTAAACATCGTCTCGATAGGCTTTCATCCTCAATCGAGTGTCCTTCAGTGAAGATTCCTAACAAAACTAACATTATTCCTTCGCCCGATTACTAGGAATATTGTGTTTACATGGTGGTAACACAGCAAGTATTCAATGAAACCGCCATTTCTGAGAACTCGTAAGATTCCCATCGATTCGCACTATGATCTCCTACTAGCAACGGCAGCGTATGATTAAATATTAAACCATTCGGTCAATCATTCATAACTTTCATTTGAAGAATGGAATTCTATACCTTCATCGGTATTTCCGGAAATATTTAACTTCGAGTTTTTTCGGGGCCGTGCGTATGTCAACGTAACAGTTATCCACTGACACTGTTTTTGCCGGTCATACTTTGGAAAATCTTGCCCTTCTCAGTGGGAATTTCGATAATACGTTCTTCTTATATATATATATATATATATATATATATATATATATATATATATATATATATATATATATATATATATATATATATATATATATATATATATATATATATATATATATATATACTATATATATATATATATTTTTTTTATGTCCAGTAACCTGAGTCATAGAGAGGACAAGAAATATAGGTCTTCGCATATCTAACAAAGATATCTGTTCCAATAAAGATCAATGCCACATAAAATAGTCCTGTGAGAACGACCACTACTCTCTACTCACACTTTTCAGAGAGAGAGAGAGAGAGAGAGAGAGAGAGAGAGAGAGAGAGAGAGAGAGAGAGAGAGAGAGAGAGAGAGAGAATTCATATGATGAAACTGCTACTTTACAAATGTACTTTCCATTTCTGAAACAAGCAGCAAATAGTTTCTTTGGAACACTGCAAATAAAATACTCCAAAATGAAACTGTCAGTTATTATTAAAGACTAACGACAGTCTGATAGATCATATTATGCAAATTGCCTCTAATTTGGACAATCTGATAGATCATATTATGCAAATTGGACCTAATTTGGGCAATCTGATAAATCATATTATGCAAATTACCCGTAATTTGAATGACCGATAATGCTTGTAGGGGCGTAACTCACATAAGGCTATCAATATGCACAAGAAACGCCTCAGGTACCAACATAATACAAACATACACCTTAATACATAAACTATTTTTTTTTTTTTTGCATGAGCGAATTGAAATTTAAATGTAAATGTATGGGTGACTTGTATTATCTTTATACATCGTGTATAAAGACCAAGAAAATTTGCTAAAACAGTAGCACTTAAACGAGCTTCCACCTCCTCAAGCAAGCATCAGCTCCAACAATAAACAATGACTCAAGCAAATTCACACTCTAAACAAGCAACCGTTGCTTGTGCGGTAACCGATGGATTCCAGGAATTAGCGGCACCGGTCAGCGGCGAGGAAATCCCCATTGACATCACTGAGTGACTTCAGAGTCTGTTCTTGTAACCGCATTTTATGAGAACGATTATGCTCTATGATGTAACCGGCATTATACAACTTCAGTCAATGCTCAATTCCTGAGTTAAAGGACAGTGAATTGAATTGAATATAAAATTTAGGTCAAAGGCCTAGCACTGGGACCTAGGAGGTCATTCAGCGCTGAAACGGAAATTGAGAGTGAAAAGGTTTTGAAAGGTGTTAAAGGACGAAAACCTCGCAGTTGCATTATGAATCAATTGTTAGGAGAGGGTGGGAAGTAAGATGGAAGAAAGAGAATATGAAAGGAGGTACAGTCAAAGGAACGAAAGGGGTTGCAGCTAGGAGCCGAAGGCACGCTGCAAAGAACCTTAAGTAATGCCTACAGTGCACCGCATGATGTGCACTGATGGCACTAACCCCCCTACAGGGGTTAAAGGGCAGTGGGGATGATATATCTCCTTGCAGAACAGAAGACGACTTTGAAAGGCTCAGAATGAGGGTTTTATCAACATTTAACTTAAAAACTGTTCTATAGAGCAAATTCCTTCCAGATTTATATTTTGAAGATTTTATTTTAAATTTCTACCTTTCGTGATTCAGAACATTTACTTGACTGCCCTCCTGTGCTAGCTACTTTGGCTATTCAAATTTCAACAGTATTATAGTTTCTTAGGGGGTGATTACTAAAATTTACATGAAACAAAAAGAGAAGTAGCAGCGTAGAATAGCTTTCCATTTTTGAGTATTTAGCTTAATAATAAGAGAGAGAGAGAGAGAGAGAGAGAGAGAGAGAGAGAGAGAGAGAGAGAGAGAGAGAGAGGCTGCATCTTAATAAAAACAACTGATCTTGTCCTGATGGACAACAACATCCTGTCAACAAGTATGACGCAATCCTGTCCAGCGATATAACCCACCACGTGAAGCTCTATCAGTTTTCAAGCTGTTTATCAAAACAAACTACGTATTTTTTTCAGGTCAGGTGGACGCGACACTTATTTTTAGCAGGGCTGAGGCATTCCAGAGCATCTTATTAATTAAAGCAAAAAGGATTAATGTAAAAACATATTTTTAGTCATCTTTCTACTGGACAAGACTCATTGGAAATGGTCAAAATAGTTGGCGCCACTTGTAACAGAAGAATTGAATAGAATACAGAATTTAGGCAAAACGCCAAGTGCTGGGACCTATTAGGTCATTCAGCGCTGAAAGGGAAACTGACAGCAAGAAGGGTTGAAAGGTGTAACAGGAGGAAAACCTCGCAGTTGCACTATGAAACAATTGTTAGGAGAGGGTGGAGAGTCAGATGGAAGAAAGAAAAAATGAACGGAGGTACAGTAAAAGGAATGACAGAGGTTGCAGCTAGGGGCAGAAGGGACGTTGCAAAGACCCTTAAGTAATGCCTACAGTGCACCACGTGAGGTACACTGACGGCACTAACCCACCCCGCCGTCGCCTGCCTACGGAGACGCCTCATGTAATGACTAATATTTAATTGACTAATATGTGATTATGGTATACAAATATTTCTTCAAAACATAAACGTTAGTTACTAAAAACATCCAACAGGAAAAAAATTATAATCCAACGTGAAAAAAGACTCCTCTCCTATTTTCCGTTCACAACTTTTTGGAGAGTTACTGTACCATTATGACCAGTAACAACTGCCAACAGCAAACCAGGTATAAAGTTATTTAACTGATTCTTGAAATATCAAAATACTACGAATCAACGATAACTAATAATAAATAAGCCAGTCAGAGAGGTTTTAAACACACATTCCTGACAAACATAAAACAGCTCAACATTACAATCTTTCCGAAGCAAAAACAAAATAATAACATGTTTCATATAAACAGAGGCAACTACACAGAGTACAATAAACAGAGATAACCAGAACCCTGTATATTATGATCCAATTGAAAACAGATGTCCACAGTGAATTACAAAATGACAGAGAATCATATTAGTGGAGCAGTAAGTACAAAATTCGAACCTATGGAATAAGAAAAAGAAAAGAATATATAGCACTTTATTAGGAGAGTTGTCAAAGCAAAATCAAGGCAGGAAGATTTTCATTTTGACAACCCTTCATCACTTTCGACCCATTACAAAACTGAATAAAAAGATATTCTTTCCAAAAACAAAATTTTTATCAAAAGATTTTTAACCAAATCTCAGAGGGAAAAATTAAATATGAATTACTTTAATGAAGTACAATCATCAAAAACTACTAGTTGAACATTTCTTCCAAAACGTTAGATTTATTAGCTTTGCACAATATTAATTAATTTAGAGAAAAAAGCAAACATGCTGATAAGTTGTCGTCTGAATTCCCTCACTATATTTGCTCTCAGGCCACTAAGTGGGGCATTATCGCTTGCATCATAACTACGATTTTTTCCCCCATCTCAGTTAAACCATATGGACCTCCCTTATCTGAACAGGCATTAATAATTCTAATTTTACATTATATGCCAATCCATGTAACTTGTCTGTTCTTCATTCAATCATATGGAAATTCTGTTGATGGACAAGTTTTTCATTTGATTACAGGTAAGCTGTGTTTTGCACCATATCAAATTGAATCATGCGTATCTATTCCACGTAGGGGGTTAGTGCCGTCAGAGTAACTCACAAGGTGCACTGTAGGCATCACTAAAGGATCTTTGCAGCGTCCCTTCGGCCCCTAGTCGCAACCTCTTTCATTTCTTTTACTGTACCTCCATTCATATTATCTTTCTTCCATCTTGCTATCCACCCTCTCCTAACAATTGTTTCATAGTGTAACTGCGAGGTTTTCCTCCTGTTACACCTTTCAAACCTACACACTCTCAATTTCCTTTCCAGCGCTGAATGACCTCATTGGTCCCAGTGCTTGGCCTTTGGCCTAAGCTCTCTATTCCATTCCATACGTATCTATTGCACTAAGACTATTCCATTCCACACGTACCTATTGCATTCAGACTATTCCATTCCATATGTATCTTTTGCATTTAGACTATTCCATTCCATACATATTTATTGCATTTAGACTATTCCATTCCATATGTATCTATTGCATTTAGATTATTCCATTCCATACATACCTATTGCATTCAGACTATTCCATTCAATATGCATCAATTGCATTCAGACTATTCCATTCCATACGTATTTATTGCATTTAGACTATTCCATTCCATATGTATCTATTGCATTTAGACTATTCCATTCCATACGTATCTATTGCATTCAGACTATTCCATTCCATATGTATCTATTGCATTCAGACTATTCCATTTCAAACATATCTATTGCATTCAGACTATTCCATTCCATACGTATTTATTGCATTTAGACAATCCCGTTCCATGCGTATCTATTGCATTTAGACTATTCCATTCCGTACGTATCTATTGCATTCAGACTATTCCATTCCATATGTGATTATTGCATTTAGACTATTACATTCCATACATATTTATTGCATTTAGACTATTCCATTCCATACGTATCTATTGCATTTAGACTATTCCATTCCATACGTATCTATTGCATTCAGACTATTCCATTCCATACGTATCTATTGCATTCAGACTATTCCATTCTATACGTATCTATTGCATTCAGACTATTCCATTCCATACGTACCTAATGCAATCCATTTTATACGTACCTATTGCATTCAGACTATTCCATTCTATATGTAACTATTGCATTCAGACGATTCCATTCTATACGTACCTATTGCATTCAGACTATTCAATTCTATACATACCTATTGCATTCAGACTATTCAATTCTATACGTACCTATTGCATTCAGACTATTCCATTCTATACATTGCATTCAGACTATTCCATTCCATACGTATTTATTGCATTTAGACTATTCCATTCCATACGTATCTATTGCATTCAGACTATTCCATTCCATACGTATCTATTGCATTCAGACTATTCCATTCCATATGTATCTATTGCATTCAGACTATTCCAGTTCATATGTATCTATTGCATTTTAGACTATTCCATTCCATATGTATCTATTCCATATGTATCTATTGCATTCAGACTATTCCATTCCATTCCATCTAATGCAATCCATTCTATTACATTCAGACTGCATTCCATTCCATTCTATACGTATCTATTGCATTCAGACTATTCCATTCCATACGTATCTATTGCATTCAGACTATTCCATTCCAAATGTATCTATTGCATTCAGACTATTCCATTCCATACGTATCTATTGCATTCAGACTATTCCATTCCATACGTGTCTATTGCATTCAGACTATTCCATTCCATACGTACCTATTGCATTCAGACTATTCCATTCCATACGTATCTATTGCATTCAGACTATTCCATTCCATACGTATCTATTGCATTTAGACTATTCCATTATTCCATGCAATCCATACGTATCTATTGCATTCAGACTATTCCATTCCATATGTATCTATTGCATTCAGACTATTCCATTCTATACGTACCTATTGCATTTCAGACTATTCCATTCCATACGTATCTATTGCATTCAGACTATTACATTCTATTGCATTGCATTCCATTCTACATTGCATTCAGACTATTCCATTCCATACGTATCTATTGCATTCAGACTATTCCATTCCATACGTATCTATTGCATTCAGACTATTCCATTCCATATGTATCTATTGCATTCAGACTATTCCATTCCATCGTCTATTGCATTCAGACTATTGCATTTCAGACTATTATTTTTATTCCATTCCATATGTACCTATTGCATTCAGACTATTCCATTCTATACATATCTATTGCATTCAGACTATTCCATTCCATATGTACCTATTGCATTCAGACTATTCCATTCTATACGTATCTATTGCATTCAGACTATTCCATTCCATACGTACCTATTGCATTCAGACTATTCCATTCTATACGTATCTATTGCATTCAAACTATTCCATTCATACATACCTACTGTAATCCATTCTTTATGTACCTATTGCATTCAGACTATTCCATTCTATATGTACCTATTGCATTCAGACTATTCCATTCTATAAGTACCTATTGCATTCAGACTATTCCATTCCATTCTATACATACCTATTGCATTGACTATTCAATTCGTATCTATTGCATTCAGACTATTCCATTCCATACATACCTATTGCATTCAGACTATTCCATTCCATACATACCTATTGCATTCAGACTATTCCATTCCATACATACCTATTGCATTCAGACTATTCCATTCCATACATACCTATTGCATTCAGACTATTCCATTCTATACGTACCTATTGTACGTATCTATTGCATTCAGACTATTCCATTCCATACATACCTATTGCATTCAGACTATTCCATTCCATACGTACCTATTGCATTCAGACTATTCCATTCCATACGTACCTATTGCATTCAGACTATTCCATTCCATTCGTACCTATTGCATTCAGACTATTCCATTCCACACGTACCTATTGCATTCAGACTATTCCATTCCATACGTACCTATTGCACTCAGACTATTCCATTCCATATGTATCTATTACATTCAGACTATTCCATTCCATAAGTATGTATTGCATTTAGACTATTCCATTCCATATGTATCTATTGCATTTAGACTATTCCATTCCATACGTATCTATTGCAATCCACTCTGACTATTGCATTCCATTCCATTCATACGTACCTATTGCATTCAGACTATTCCAGTTCATGCATTCAGTCTATTCCATCTATACATTGCCATTGCATTCAGACTATTCCATTCCATACGTATCTATTGCATTCAGACTATTCCATTCCATACGTATCTATTGCATTTAGACTATTCCATTCTATACGTATCTATTGCATTCAGGCTATTCCATTCCATACGTATCTATTGCATTTAGACTATTCCATTCCATACGTACCTATTGCATTCACACTATTCCATTCCATACATATCTATTGCATTTAAGCTATTCCATTCCATATGTATCTATTGCACTCAGCCTACTCCATTCCATACGTATCTATTTCATTCAGACTATTCCAGTCCATAAGTATCTATAGCATTCAGAGGATTCCATTCCATACGTATCTATTGCATTCAGACTATTCCATTCCATACGTATCTATTGCATTTAGACTATTCCATTCTATACGTACCTATTGCATTCAGACTATTCCATTCCATACGTACCTATTGCATTCAGACTATTCCATTCCATACGTACCTATTGCATTCAGACTATTCCATTCCATACGTACCTATTGCATTCAGACTATTCCATTCCATACGTATCTATTGCATTCAGACGATATCGAGTCATCAAAGGGGCAATTGGAACCAAAAGGTGTCAACGAGTGTCACACCCAGATAACTGGCAGAGTTAACTCAAGGGGAAAACCGAAATGAATAACAAAAACAAGCAGCAGCAGCAACAGGATGCAGATTAGTCTTAGCATCCGCAATACGCATCGTCACGAGATGTCCCTGGACTCGTCGTAAACACCGACAGAGATATAACCTTCGAAAAACGTTATCATGGGGAGGATTTCCCAGAGAGAGAGAGAGAGAGAGAGAGAGAGAGAGAGAGAGAGAGAGAGAGAGAGAGAGAGAGAGAGAGAGACTATTTCATATATGGTCTCTAACCTAGAAATGAACAGTTCAATCATCTCTAATTATTAATCTAGAAGACGATGGCTTAATACTCATCTAAAAACTGTTGGCTTAATACACTCATCTAGGAGCTGTTGGCTTACTCCAGGACAACAGCACTAGACTTGATTGAATAGAATAGACTAAAATAGAATATAGAATTAAGGCCAAGCGCTGGGACCTATGAGGTCATTCAGCGCTGAAGCGGAAACTGCCACTAAAAAGGTCTGAAAGGTGCAACAGGAGGAAAACCTCGCATTTGCACTATGAATCAATTGTTAGGAAAGGGTTGAGGAAAGTAAGAAGAAAGCCCACTAAACTTAATGGGTCCTGGATTACTTAAAACACCTAATTGCGAAGCATCTGGAAGGTTCAAAATCTACACTGATCAATATCTGACGTTCAGACACGGTCAATTCTGCCACTGAAAGTACCAACGAAAACGTCTGTAAAGCCCAGAGAATTATGAAATGAAAACACTCTGAATTTATCCAACAGAACAACAAATATCGAAAATCTATCGAATACACCTAAAAAATAATTGCCTTTGACTTAATTTATCGTACGTGCATCTAGTGGGGATACCAATAAAATGCTGTTCTTATTTACTGAACGTATGGGTGTCATAGAATATGCTATTTTATTTGCTGAACGTATGAATGTTATAGAATGTGTTATGTCCAAATGATTTATTACCAAATTGTATCACCGGTTGGGCCATCAGTGATCTCGTTCTGTAATGAATAGGCTACAAATATTTCGAGATAAATCTTTGACATAAAATAACGAATCATTTCGTTCTTTGAAAGCTTTCCTAGCGATACTACGAGTTGATCGCAATACAACACATAAAACTTCGTTTCGATGAAACTTTCCAGACCTTTTAAGAGCCATAGGACGAGAGAGAGAGAGAGAGAGAGAGAGAGAGAGAGAGAGAGAGAGAGAGAGAGAGAGAGAGATGAAACCTTCCGAAGCTTTCCAGAGCCATAAGACGAGAGAGAGAGAGAGAGAGAGAGAGAGAGAGAGAGAGAGAGAGAGACCCAGTAACCAACAAGAATAAAATTTTCAAAGACAGCAACGTTGACGTCATCAGATCCGAGTGGCCGGATGAACTTTAAGTTCTGTAAAGGTTTCTGTTTTCTAGGTTTAGGGCGGTACTCACTGGATATTCGAAGGACGGAGCGAAGACATAATTTTTGCTATTCTAATGAAAGAAATAATTTTCTAAAATCTAAAAAAAAAAAAAAATTGAATGAAAGAACACTAATTTTTTTACTCTGATCGCTTTTCCAACTTTTCCGGTAGGACCCTCATATATTGCTATTTATTTCTATGTTCATAGTTCTAGGATTAATGGCATTATATTTAAACGATCTCTTCGTGATATCATGTTTTTGAATTAAAGGTTAAAAGTTGACATATTCCGGGATATGCCCTTAAAAATATTGATGATATTCTCGATTTTATTTCACTAATTTATACCAAACTTTTAGGTAGAAATTTTTCTTTCATCTTTGTGTGTTCAAGACTTCAAAATCTTTTACATTTCTTATGCCTCTTTACTTATTTATTTACTTTTTTTTTTTACTTTTATGATCAATTTAAAGCAAAAATATTATTCAGCTTTTTCATCTTTTCTATAAATTAATATTTCCTGCACCATTCCTTGTTAGTTAAATGAGAATTACGTATGGCATCGAACCAATCTGCTTGCTGCAATAAATACAATTATTATTCAGGATATAACACCGAAATATATACATTAAAAATACATTGATAAGATTTCTAAGCAGGAAGCTGCGTTACCGGTCAACCATATTACTGTATGTCCTGAATACAAACAATAAAATTTTACTAGAAAAAAGCTTTACTCTTGGCAATTAAATGTCATTATTATTATTATTATTATTATTATTATTATTATTATTATTAATTGAAAAATACTCATGGTAGCATGCCTTGAAATGGAGAAACGAATCCACAGTTATGTAACTGTAAATATGTATTTACAAATAAAACTATACAGAGGGCTTTCAATAATCTCACGATTCCCCTTTTTAATCTCAGTTCTCAAAGGGGAATCGAATGGATTCTCACAAACTTTCTATATAGTTTTATATTTAATTATATTTGTACAGTTCCATAACTGTGGATTTGTTTCTCCATCATCATCATCATCATCATCATCATCATCATCATAATCTGAAAAATGCCTAATCAGACTTGTCAAGTTGCAAGCCTAAAACTCATAAAGCTGGCCAGAGATAATTGCTTCTTAAATAAGAAACGAAAATTTGAGAAGATAAAGTTGAAGCATTGGACAGGTAAGAAAGAAGAGATGAAAGGGAACAGATTTAAAAGCAAAAATCATAATACAATACATCTATAGGAAGTACTGCTGTAAGGCTTCCTGGTCAAAGCAAGCTGTATACGGTGGCCCCTATACGGGGACAAAAACACCAGCCACTATTCACTCTTCCTCACAGGAATGTGATGATAAAAAATACAATGATTTATATACCCGAAGGTTTTAGGTTTTTGTGCGTATGTTGAACCGTGACGTACATCTCTACTGCTAAATTAAGCAACGGGATATCACGGGAATAAGTCTACTAACATTCTAACTGACTCAGGGTATCAAGCACAGCCGCTCGTTAACGGTGTAGCGTCAGAAAAAATTCATAACGTCACGCCAATTACCAAATCCATTCCACAACCATAAAATCACGGACTTAGGTCCCTACAGATGCTTCAGCAGCACCATAACTAATTGCAAGCAATTATAAAGACCTACAAAGTCACCAAAACCTTAGTGCCGCCTACGCATGCGACTTTACCATCCTGGAATCAATAACTAGTCATGGGCTCTCATACGCATTTGTCATACATCGTAAACATGCCATTTTACTGTTGCCTGCTTGCAAAATACAAGGAACTTTACTTCTGGAACAAGTCATTATTTTTTCCTTACGATAGCCATGTCACCAGAAATACCCATTTAATGTTACAATATCAACATCAATTCATGGAAAGGTCATTAAATGAACTGCATTTTGTAGTTTATTTAATTATTCAACAGCATTCCTGTACCCCAAAACTTCCACCACAATTTTTCAGCGCATACGGAAACCTGCAGTCCCTAAAAAACATCCAAAATACAAAATTATAAATATTAATCTAGGTAATTTGCTGACAATTAAACCAAAATGTCTAAAGATATCCAGTACTCCTCGACAGAACAGAATGTACAATTTAGGCCCGAAGGCCAAGCACTGGGACCTATGAGGTCATTCAGCGCTGAAAGGAAAATTTATAGTAAAAGGTTACAAAGATGTAACAAGAGGAACACTTCGCAGTTGCACTATGAAACAATTGTTAGAAGAGGTTGGAAAGTAAGAAGGAAGGACGGAATATGAACAGAGGTACAGTAAAAGGAATGAAAGGAGTTGCAGCTAGGGGCCCAAAGAAGAGACGCTGCATAGAACCTTAAGTAATGCCTACAGTGCACCGTGCATGAAGTGCATTGACGGCGTTACTCCCCCAACTGGAAGTACTCCACAAGTGAGATACGAACAACTTACCAATATGTTAAATAGACGGCTACTGTCCGTGGTACCACACCGACGCCGCATACCAGATTGAGATTCAAGAATGCCACTGTTGGCGATAGAATTTTCCGCTGACCTTGTTTTTTTTATTACTCAAGGACTAATATATCACGACCATTTCCGCTGACCTTGTTTTTTATTACTAAGGGACTAAAATATCATGACAATAGTATGCAAATATACAAGTTGAAAGCACAGAAATTTCCATTTGTTTTAATGTAAGAATCACAAATATTTTGTTAAAATAATCTCTGAAATACTGCCTGGTACAATTTCAAAGGACAACGATGGATGAAAAATGAAGGTAAAGGGCGTTGACATCCATACGAACAGAAGAGGGATTTGAACGAATATAAAAAATAAACAGGTACTCAGGCGATGAGAATTACAGTAGTAGTATTAGTATTTTTAGTGGCAAGAGTAAAAACAAAAACTATTCATTTTTTAAGCTGTTCCTCTAACTGGAGGATCTCCATCGAAGGCCCTGCTCAAAAAGCTAACATAAACAGTCAATTCATACATCGAATGGCAAGGCTCAATCATTCTCACACTGCGCCACTCGCCTCTATTTTGCATGCACTTTTTTGGGGGGCTTACTAATTATTCAAAGAGCTTCCATTAGAACATCTCAACTGCCCCAACTCAAAAGAGCATTTACTACAATACGAAAGTGTTGAAATTACCACACCTGCACAAGCACACGCGAGCTGCTGAATTGTGCCAGGTACAGGTGTTACAAATGTCGACTGACTGGACAGAGTCCAGCCATTAGTCACAACAGTTTATAAAGAAACCAACGAAATGTTATTTCGAACTTCAAAATAAATTACTTTTCGAAATTGGTAAATTCAGTTCTCATCCAAAAGTCAATTCATTTTTAGCTTCTTGAAGAGTCAATACTAATGCACGCACAGACCAGAGAGAGAGAGAGAGAGAGAGAGAGAGAGAGAGAGAGAGAGAGAGAGAGAGAGAGAGAGAGAGAGAGAGAGAGGGGAGAAATCCCACATGCAAAAATGGCTAATAACTGTCATGTGCCATGTGCATGCTCCAGGCACCCATGCTTGTTAATGCCTTCATTAACCTACGACATGGGGTACAATATATATATATATATATATATATATATATATATATATATATATATATATATATATATATATATATATATACATATATATATATATATATACATATATATATATATATATATATATATATACATATATATATATATATATATATATATATATATATATATATATATATATATATATATATATATATATATATATATATATATATATATATATGTGTGTGTGTTTAAAAATAAACTATAATGTCATGAAATCTTTCACTTTACGAAATCAGTTTCAATAGAAAATAACTTTAACGTGCAAATACATGTGAGAGAGGGTAGTTTCATGCATTTTTTACATGTAATGAAGCCACACCTCATTTTCCCAAGGGTACGAAGACATAAAAAATATAAGGAGAATATCATACAAAACACTTATCCAAAACCCCAGGAGAAAAGAACCTTAATAAATAGACTGCAAGTATTAACTACCTGCATTTTGTGTTAGCGAAAGAAATTTAAAAAGAAACTGATTATAATAACAGAATAGAATAGAATATAAGATTTAGGCCAAAGGCCAAGCATTGGGACCTATGAGGCCATTCAGCGCTGAAACGGCAATTGACACTAAAAAAGTTTGACAGGTGTAACAGGAGGAAAACCTCGCAGTTGCACTATGAAACAATTGTTAAGAGATGGTGGAAAGTAAGATGGAAGAAAGAGAATATGAACGGAGGCACAGTAAAAGGAATGAAAGGGATTACAGCTAGGGGCCGAACGGACGCTGCAAAGAGCCATAACTAATTCCTAAAGTGCACCGCATGAGGTGCACTGACGGCACTATTCCCCTACTGGGACAATAAATATTGTCATGAAAAATATACGTCTTCACTTGTCATGTGCTTGATGTACTGAAGTGTACCTGTGAGCCAAGAATAAAATGGCCTGCCTTTTTTCTCTTTCAATCACATCTATCAATTCTTTCCTGGCCATAATGCTGCCAGCAAACTACAGTATGAGCGCATTAATGCACATTCCTCAATGCCGTTCTTGATGCGTGACCATCCACGTGACTGTCCACGCGGTACACGGCAAAAACTCACAAAATTAACTATAACAGATCCTCAGACCTCCAATACTATTGAACAGTTAGTTACTCGTCGGATCCAAATCAATCAAATCATCTTGAATGGCTCGTCGCCTGCCGTGCGTCAGATTCCACAAATTCTTAGTTTGTTTTGTTTAGATGTGGTACTGAATCTGAACAGCGCTAATGATGGGCTGATATTCCAGTGAAACTGTAATTCACTAATTACAATATTTTAGTTATTGGATCCTTGTCAGTGAGTGAGCGAGCGTACTGATGTTTTGCCAGCATGGGCGTTTGTTCCATAAGTAATCCACTTGAGGCAAAGAGTGAATCACACAAAAAATACGTAAGTACTGTCACGCTCCCTACACAGTATGTCGTATTTGTTCCAGGTGCTCAAGCTCATTTGGTATTTCAAGGCATACGGCACGGGACTGCAAGAACACCCAGTTCTATCTAGTTTCTAGATCAGCCACATCAACCATGACCTTTTTTTCAAAATGTCATAGAATCTTTATTCTCCAACACAAGTTTGTACGGGAGAGAGAGAGAGAGAGAGAGAGAGAGAGAGAGAGAGAGAGAGAGAGAGAGAGAGAAACTTCGTTCCTTTTAAATAATTTATAAAACTACGTCATTTTACGCAAGGGTACGAACAAACAAAAACAAGGAGACAGTTCAAATATAACCGTTTTAATAAAAGTTGTCAAAAGAAGCAACTAATCAGTTAAAAGTACATAATTACAAAAATTAAGGTCCTGTAAATACATCGATTCACCTGCAGCCAAATTCTGCTTGAATGTACTCCTGAAGGGAATATATTAAGGACTTTTTTCAGTCACATTTATCCAGATTCTCTTTCAAGCATAGTGCGGAAAATAAACTTGAATGCAATGACGCTTATCCCTTCAAAGAATTCTTAATGAGTGGCAGTCGAAGAACAGGCAGGCGGATGGCACTCAACCAACAGCAACTTGTTTGATCTGGATCAATAAAATCTACTGTACTGTACTCTGCTGGTTCGTCGCTTCCCATACGTCAGAAGCTGCTTGAAAGGTTAAGTGACACTCCCAGTACGCACCTTCGTTCCTCCGCCAAAAATTAATTCTTGGAATTTCGTCTGGACCCGAAAACATGCACATACCAGACACGACACAAACAAACTGGCTGTCTTTTGTCACCCAAAACCGCAAAAAAAAGAATGAACTGAAATTCTGTCTGCTCAGTAATCTACATCATTTCTTAAATTTTTCACCTTCGGTTTTCCACTTTTTGGATTTGGATGGGATATAAGTGATCTCCACAGTCTTCTGATATAAAAAAATGGGTACTTTCACTAAAACCCTTTTCCTGTGAAAAAGGCTTAAATCGCTAAGCTTGAAACCAAGTAGTCTTAACTAATTTTGTCAATTTCTTGGTTTACGTCTGCGCAAAATTTACTGATATACGAGTATTTCTGGATTTTGGCCTCATTTTGAACCATGCTCTTATTTAGCAGGCCACTGGTCTTGATGATTCATAGGTGACAGTTTAAACCTCATAAAATAATTATGGCTGACAGCATTCAATCTCAAACCAAAATTCATGGCTGACGGAACTTTCTCATGAAAAAAATTATGGCCGACAGCATTCGATCTCGTAAACCAAAATTCATGGACGATGAAATTTTCTCATAAAAAATTATGGCTGACATTATTTAATTGACTAGATATATTCTAATTCCATAAATTTGAGATTAATTTTATAAAACCTAAATTTAATGCCACCTTTAATTAAAACCTTCTCCTCAAAAGCGTATAAATAAAAACCGTCTAAACAAGGAAATAAAACCTCACACAGACAGCGGCAATAATCAACACGGATGGCACTCGAGATAATCAATATCTCATATCTCAGCAAAAACAACTGCTTCCTTCGGAAACGCATCACCAAAGCACCTAGGACTGACTTACATGTGCCCTAATAAATCATTCAGTTACGTTTATCATTATCATCATCACCACCACCACCACTGCCTCCAACGCCGTGTAGGCAAAGGGAATTTGAGGATCTTTCGAGATGCAATCACGTCTTTCCTGGCCTTTCACTCCAACAAATCTCCACTCATATTTGTAATGACGTAACATTAATGTGTATCTGAAATTGTAATAATCATAATAGCAATAACAATGGTAATGTTTATATGATACTGTTTAATATATCCCAATGTTAACTAGTGATGGAGCAAAATAGAGGAGTGAGATGGTACTCGAGGGTTATGTTATGTAACAAGATGCTTAGCTTAGCATCTTGGTAACTCTCGAGTACCATCTAACTCCTCTCTTTCGTTTCATCACTAGTTAACATTGAAATGGATTACACAGTATCATATAAGAATTATTACTGTTGATATTGTTATTATGATTATTATATTTCAAATACATATTAACAGTTACGTTCTTACATTTTCAGCCTCCCATCATAGTTCTCATCCAGGCAGGTCCGAATTTTCAAACTCTTCTGGTACCCAGAGAAGCCCAGCTTACATTATCCATGGGTTGGGCAAAGGACATGTCCTCATCATCACTGTCTAAACCTAAACATGGAACGTCCATTATGGTATAATTTCTCAATTTACCCTGCCATCTGACTCCTATTATTACAAGTTTGATTCTCCACTCGACATAATCTTCATTTTTAACCAGGTATTACAAACTTAGCATTCAGCTATCTTGGCGGGGATTTGCTGATTTCATTTCGAAGTCCAGGACTTTAATTCGACAAGAATATGTACAGCAGAACCTTAATTCGACAAGAATATGTACAGCAGAACCTTAATCCGACAAGAATATGTACAGCAGAACCTTAATCCGACAAGAATATGTACAGCAGAAAATCAAGAATATGTACAGCAGAATTAAGACGACAAGAATAGAGTAATCCGACAAGAATATGTACAGCAGAACCTTAATTCGACAAGAATATGTACAGCAGAACCTTAATCCGACAAGAATATGTACAGCAGAACCTTAATTCGACAAGAATATGTACAGCAGAACCTTAATTCGACAAGAATATGTACAGCAGAACCTTAATTCGACAAGAATATGTACAGCAGAACCTTAATCCGACAAGAATATGTACAGCAGAACCTTAATCCGACAAGAATATGTACAGCAGAACCTCCGACCAGCAGAACCTTAATTCGACAAGAATATGTACAGCAGAACCTTAATCCGACAAGAATATGTACAGCAGAACCTTAATCCGACAAGAATATTAAGAATTAATCCGACAAGAATATGTACAGCAGAACCTTAATTCGACAAGAGTATGTTACAAAATCTTAATTAGACAAGAGTTCGTAGAGCAGAACCTTAATTCGACAAGAATATCTACAACAGAGTAAAAAAATCTACCGACTGGATACGTCGACTGTATCACAGTATCTAAACCAGAGGGTGCAGGCTTGTTACCTGGGGCAGATACACTTATCAACCCTTAGGTGAGTTGTCTCAAGGTAAAGAGAATTTGGTACCAAGCAAAGAAGTCATCACAACATATATTGTTATATATATATATATATATATATATATATATATATATATATATATATATATATATATATATATATAGAGAGAGAGAGAGAGAGAGAGAGAGAGAGAGAGAGAGAGAGAGAGTGCAAACGACACGAGTCGAATCGAATGTGAAGGCCAAGCTCCGTTCCAACTGCCTCCACCCACCCTCTGCAAGACTAGTGTCTGATTCAGACTCTCATCAAGTTTTCATGAAGCGTGGCCTTCACCCAGTCGCTCTTTACCCGCTAAATTCTTCCCCCCCCCCCTTCCACTTCATGGCTACTTTTTCGTAGTTCGTCATTACTCATTCTCTACCTCTGGGGTATTTCATTTGTCATTATGAAGTGCGTGGGCGTTAGAAACCCGAGAGTCAACCAGTCTGATCAAGCTTTCACAAACACACATTATCTGAATGTGGAATTCTCCACATCTTTCCATGTTTCCTACATCTTCTCTTTTCTCCCTTTTCAAAATGCGAGCCTGTTCTCATTGAAGGATTGACTGATTTATAGCTACTAAAACTGGCGTCAAAAACCTAAGTTACTGACACCGCAATAAAATTACATATGAAACTAAAAATAAATAAGCTTAAGAGGATTTTCATATATAAAATATCTAAAAATATATATGTATACGATCATATCTGTTCAAATATACTATCCATACGTATACACACTTTTTACGTAAAAGGTCTAAATTTTGTTGATGAGGCTCGCCTCCTCTCATTTCAGGAATGTTAACGGCTGTACTGCCTTGAAGACACGAATTGTTTTGTCCATCCTTGCCTGCCTTAGCATGAAAAAAAAAAGATATTAGATATTAACGAGGTCCTTCAACCGGGATAAGTACGAGCTTTAGGGAAGGTCGACTCACGTGGTAAACAAGGCAAATCTTTTTCTCGGAACTCGCCAAACATTCCATTATTTTTTTCTCTCTCTCTCTCTCTCTCTCTCTCTCTCTCTCTCTCTCTCTCTCTCTCTCTCTCATTAATCTGTTGGTTTATTCATGGCAATTACAGTAGCCAAAACACATGATTTTCTGTTTATTGCTCCCTGTCCTCAAGGATATACTGTATATAATCAAAGTATTAAATTTAGCGCATTTCATATCTTTACTGTTCAAAACGACCTTGCTTTCTCTTCTCAGACGACAATAACCGAGTACTGAGCAGTAAATATTTGACGTTAACCATTCTCTAAGGAATTTCTATTTTATTCATATTCGTTCAACCATTCTCTTGGGAATTTCTATTTTATTCAAATTCGTACAAGTGCTTGCATGCGAATATAAAATGGACTAGTGTTCAAGCAACTATAACAAGCGAACTTTGTTTGGAAACGTGCGTGTTACTGTACAAATACTTGCTTGACTCGCTTGCAACAAAGACCTGTTGTCCGTTAAAAGTGAACAGGTTTGTGTGGACTGTTCAAAAGCCGTAAAACTGCAGGCTAATACGGTTTGTGAATTCTTTAAAAAAGACGATTTAAAATACAAAATAAAACATGTCACAAACACCCGGCGGAGGATGTTTATCTCTTAAATATCATAAACTGGTTGAAAATAAGTGAAGAACGAACCAGGGGCCGGATAATCGTATGAAGCGCTGGTTAGAACCGTCAATAAGTCATTAACTAATATTCAAACTGTTCGTGATACCCGGGCGGCAAGTTACCTACTTGTGTGTATGATATTTTACTGTAGTGTGGACGCGTCCTTAGGATAACAGACTTGAAACTCTCTCTCTCTCTCTCTCTCTCTCTCTCTCTCTCTCTCTCACACACACACACACACACACACATACACACACACACAGCATGCAGACACACACATACACACAACATGCGCAGTGAGAGAGAGAGAGAGAGAGAGAGAGAGAGAGAGAGAGAGAGAGAGAGAGAGAGAGCTAGCTCTTTTACTACAGTTATTCCAATCGAGCTGTCTTACAAACCAGGATTACACAAAAAATCCAAACAAAAATTATCGGCAGGATATGACGACATGCCGATATAAACTTGGTACAGTACACAACAGGCGACCGGACCTACAGTAATCCTTACGTCATGCCCCAAGAGCTTATTACTCTTAACCTCGGTTCTCGACTAATATGCAAATAATAATGACTGTCACGTTCCTATCCAACAACAACTATGAGGAAATTTTGTCCGAGTTTAAGATTTTTCAGTTACTTTCCTGCAAGATCTGCGGGCAGCGTCATTTTCCCTGATTCAGATTTTGTATTGCTGCATTTAACGATTGTTTTGATAACAATTGAGAAGTACTCGGGTTAGGACGAATGTATAAGAAACAGTGAGTATTGAGATGAGGGACGGAATGTCTAATTAAAAAAAAAAGATGATGATGATAGACCGAGTTGCATTTGCGTGACATAAGTTAAGACCGTGTCAAGGTGCAAGCATAAGGTACCTTAGAAAAAGGCTGTGGAGATCGAAAAAGGGAATCTTATGAGAAACAGAAAAAATGAAAGCAGCTAATGAAAACAGTTTGATACATGTCATCATGAATTATAGCAAGCCTTATGTTTAAGTACATGAAGCAATTAATGTCGGAAAATTTTTTTTATTTTTCTGCGCAGTGGGACCACCATCGATTCACGCTTAGGGGCAAATCCATAGTTTAGCATGAAAGTATGAAGATGGCATGATCTTTGCCGTTTATTCTGAAGCCACCCATATTTCGGTACATTAGCTTTAAGCCAATATGAATTACCAATGGAAACAAATGACAAAAGCCAACATTGTAACGAACGCGTTACTTTAACCGGATTTACTGACACCATATTTAAACAGTAAATTGCAATCAACTCAATTATGCATGGGCATCAACACACTTTTCTTTTACTGTGCCCAATGCACAGAAGCATAACAAAATAGGGGTTTACGTGCCCACGCATGGGCAGTAATGGTAGCGGTCCTAATTATAGATAGAAAAGTCAACAACAAAGATGGGAAACCGGAAATTCACTAAATATAACTTCAAGCAACATGCACCTGCACGATTGCTAATAGACGTAACTCTTAATACATAATTTCAATATTAGCTACTGGATTCATAAGCTGGACATTCAGCGCATGTCATGAATAGTATTAAGAGTACTAGTAGCAACTGGCTCATTGATGAGTTTGCTTAATGATAAGAGCTCAAGCTAGTCTAATAAAAGTGACAAATTTGATATAAAGAATACATTTCATTAGAGTTCAATGGTAAATATCTGTATCTGAATATATATACATATATATATACATGTATATATGTATGCATGTGTATGTATATATATATAAATTAGGCCAAAAGGCCAAGCGCTGGGACCTATGAGGTCATTCAGCGCTGAAAGGGAAATTGGTAGTTTTTAAAGGTGTGAGAGGATGAAAGCCTCGCAGTTGCACTATTAAACAATTATTAGAACAGTGTGGAAAGTAAGATGGAAGAAAGAAAATATGAACGGAGGTACAGTAAAAGGAATGAAAGGGGATGCAGCTAGGGGCCGAAGGGACGCTGCAAAGTTCCTCAAGTAATGCCTACAGTGCACCGCGTGAGGTACACTGATGGCACTACTCCTACGGGGAATATCAGTATTTGAGAACTCATTACTTGCACAATTAGCAAGACCAATAGTTGATAAAGAGGAAACATCCTTGAGAAAGAGTCATTACCATGAAAATAAACAAAAGAGTCGCCGAGTACAGATTTCATAAGCTTCCATGGGGATGCAACCTACAGACCTCGCAGCGCGTAAGGTAGAATAACCCGTTTGGTAATAAAGATACGCTGGACGAAAGACCAGAATTAGAGACCCACAGTAATGTTAGGATAAGCTTCTGTCAAGTTCACCTGCGCTGGACATGAAAAATCTGCATTACGCAGTGGCTGGGTTGATAGCTCAAGAATAACGCGGTGTCGCCCAGAGCAGGATACAACAAAGCTCCAGAGCCAACAGAGAACTTGAAAATAAGTGAGCAAGAACACAGGCAGTTTTCATCACATGAGTACCGATCGCACAAGTCATGTTCCACGTAGGAAAGGCCCTTAAATATTATTGCTCAATTAGAATCTACAGCAGATCTTTGAGATTTGAATACATTAAACCTACCCATGTTGGAAGACTCGCTCGAAGTACATTAAAACTTTAGTTTCTCTTAGCTCGTGTGTAATTCTTTACTCAGCAATTTAGTGTGTAATTCTTTACTCAGCAATTTCTTCCAATAAAAATTATGGCTCAGGTAAAATACAGTACCAAAATTCATACCAATGAAAATAATTCTAATCCGATTAAAACACATAATTATAAATCAATAGAATTATTATATAAATACATCATATAAAATCAGTCCTGTTCACTCAAAAGTAAAACAAGTAAAAAATGCGCCGAAGTTTCTTCGGCGTCAACGAGTTTTCTGTACAGCCGCTACAGCCTATAATCAAAGGCCACCGAAAATATATCTATCTTTCGGTGATCTCGGTATAATGTTTATGAGCCGAGGCCTATGAAACTTTAACCACGGCCCGTGGTGGCCTATCCTTTATCGTTGCCAGAAGCACGATTATGGCTAACTTTAACCTTAAATAAAATAAAAACTACCGAGGCTACAGGACTGCAATTTGATGTGTTTGATAATTGGAGGGTGGGTGATCAACATACCATTTTGCAGCCGTCTAGCCTCAGTAGTTTTTAAGATCTGAGGGCGGACAGAGAAAGTGCGGACAAAAAAAGTGTGGACAGGAAAAAGGGCGAACGGACAGACAAAGCCGGCACAATAGTTTTATTTTACAGAAGACTCAAAAAGGGTTCCGAAAAATCAATTTAAACTTCAGTCAGATCAATATATACACGCAGCTTTAGTACTTTGTTTTCAACGATGCATTAGCCTAATAAGCGAGTTAGTGGCCTTCTGTACCGATCCATAGGTGCTTGCACATGAATAACTTGACGCTAGTCACAGAACATGAAAAAAAAAAGGTTACTAAACCTTGGTAAGATATAAACTAGCATAAAAGAATGGATATAATGATAAAAACCGGCGTCAGAGAGAGAGAGAGAGAGAGAGAGAGAGAGAGAGAGAGAGAGAGAGAGAGAGAGAGAGAGAGAGAGAGAATGGATTTCTCATAAACTGTTTCACTCAAGTTTATTAAATGTATAAATATGGTGTTCATTTTAGTGTGTCAAATATTTCTCTCTCCCCCGTCCCTACCAGCAGCTACGACCCGCAGCAGGCAAATAACTACCAGGCCCATAATTTCCTAGTAAGGTCAACAACAGACACGGCATTTCCGCGACCTACCGGACAGAGGAAACATCGATAGCGTATGTGAGAAGTGGTAGACTAGTGGGTCTTATGTGGTCATACTCAAACAAGTTGGGACAATAAAAAATGAACAAATAATATTTCTTAACATCGAGAAATTTGGATTTATTTAAAAGCCAAGCAACCAATTCCATAACCAGTACCCTCATCACCTTCATTTCTGAAAAGAAAAGGCGCCCATTATCATGTGTTTGTCACCTGGGGATTGTGTGCTCATATCATTATGTACATATATTTTACTTTGAAAATTTAATACTTTATTTTTTTTATGAACTGTGTACTTTTCATAATAATGTAAACCTGCATAAATACTATGGATGTAAATAAAAATTGGAGAAAACAAAAAATTCTAAAAGAAAATCTTGGTTTTTCCTATACCACATCAATAACTTTCTCCATTTTCTGATGGTAATTCCGGAATTTAAAACATTCTCATTACGTTTAATTGCGATGACAGATAATAACTGGTTTGTCCCTTTGGAGCTATAAAGAAAGTCCCTTCATTCAATTTCGGTCTATTTACTTGTTAACTGAAGGAGAGTGATTGACTGATTAATTGATTATATCTGTTAAAACTGGCGTAGAATGGCTTAACTGCTTTTAATAATAATAATAATAATAATAATAATAATAGTAGTATAATAAGTCTTAATGGAGAAACAAATAAAGTTATAATGCATATATTTACGAGTTTTAAATATAAACCCATACACAACTGTGGATTTGTTTCTCCACTTTTAATATAATAATAATAATAATAATAATAATAATAATAATAATAATAATAATAATAATAATAATAATAATCTGATACATGATTAAGTATACCTTAGTTTAACCAGACCACTAAGCTGATTAACAGCTCTCCTAGGGCTGGCCCGAAGGATTAGACTTATTTTATGTGGCTAAGAACCAATTGGTTACCTAGCAACGGGACCTAAAGCTTATTGTGGAATCCGAACCACATTATAGCGAGAAATTATTTTCTATCACCAGAAATAAATTCCTCTAATTCTTCATTGGCCGCCCGGAGACTCGACCTCGGGCCTAGCAGAGTGCTAGCCGAGAACTCTACCGACGCGTCCAACGAGGAACTAATTTGATACATGACATGAAACCCTAATGGCAACGAAACTTTTCTTATGACAAATGAAGTCATGCCGTAGTTGATGACACTTTATGTAATGGAAATGTTTATTGCTAAGAGTTATGCTTTGAGTTTTCAGCTGTTCACAGCCAGAGGAGAAGCTTCCTATATCTAGCGGCCATACCTTACCCTAACCTTAATACAGCGAAACAGTAGGTTAGTTTTCTTGGCCAGTTCCGAAGAAGCGACCAGTTTCAATATACAGCAGGTGTCAATGAATTGTATCGCAGAGTCTCAATATGCAGCAGGTGTCAATGAATTGTATCGCAGAGTTTCAATATGCAGCAGGTGTCAATGAATAGTATCGCAGAGTTTCAATATGCAGCAGGTGTCAATGAATTGTATCGCAGTGTCTCAATATGCAGCAGGTGTCAATGAATTGTATCGCAGAGTTTCAATATGCAGCAGGTGTCAATGAATAGTATCGCAGAGTTTCAATATGCAGCAGGTGTCAATGAATTGTATCGCAGTGTCTCAATATGCAGCAGGTGTCAATGAATTGTATCGCAGAGTTTCAATATGCAGCAGGTGTCAATGAATTGTATCGCAGAGTTTCAATATGCAGCAGGTGTCAATGAATTGTATCGCAGAAGTGTGAATGAACTGTGCCGTAGAAGTGTCAATGCACTGTATCGCAGAAGTGTCAATGAATTGTATCGAGAAGTGTGAATGAACTGTACCGTAGAAGTGTCAATGAATTGAATCGCAGAAGTGTCAGTGAATTGTATCGCAAAGTGTCAATGAATTGTATCGCAGAAGTGTGAATGAACTGTATCGCAGAAATGTCAAGGAATTGTATCGCAATGAATTGTATCGAAGACATGTCAAGGAACTGTATCGTAAAAGTGTGAATGAACTGTATCGCAGAAGTGTCAATGAACAGTATCCACCACCCCAACCCCAATACTAGTCAAATTCCATCTTCAAATCAAATAAGCGTGAAGGGAAACACTTCATGGTAGCCCATGAATACGGGGCGAGTCAGTCTTGTCAATAGCGCACACGTGGCAGGTAAGCTAACGCTTCTGAATCGGTAATTAAGAGTCGCCATGAGCAGTGGCATACGCTTTCGCGCATTTACAGCTTTCAGTCACGCAACTATTTTGTTTATTTTCTTTTGCAAGAAGCTGAAACATTTCCTTCACAGTCAAATCTAAAAACTTGACAGTGTAATCATGCAAAAGGAAGTGGATGGTTGAAGGAAAATACATTCACTGGCGAGTCTGACGTGAATGTAGAGACGAATCAAAAATTTTTATCTACCTCTGTCAAAGGAGAAAATGCGGATCAATCAATATACAACCCTTACAGGAATTCCCACAAGGAAGGGGTGCTTTCTAAGTTACAACAATAAGAGCAATAGGGATGGTGGTTGCAAAGGAGGGAGACGGGGGGGGGGCGAAATTGCCTAGTCCACAATAAAGAGAGCGTGTCGCATGAAAATGAAACGAATAATTGATGAAATCTGCGCGTACATCACAGTTAATGGATCCTCAAGTAAGGACAGTCTCTCAGGTCCCAGTGAATTGTAGGTAGAGAAATTCAATATAAGGTAACAGTTGGTAAGGATACATCAATCAGCTCATGTAAATGTGTTATTACGTATTGATAGATATGTGAGGGGAAAGTTGGCGTTCACCAGAGGTAAATATTGGGGCAACAACCGACTGTTTGGTCACAGAATGAGGTAAAAAGTAACAGTCAACCGACCAGAAACTCAAATACTCAGTTCTGAAATTATAAATGTTACTAAAGAAGGCAGTGTTTAGATGTGGATATCTCAAAAGTTGGATGACTAAAATACAAATCATAGGCGAGGATGAGCAACGCCTGCGGTTGGAAGGTTCACATTTGACAACAGTGTGGAATTGCACTACGCAGTCAGCAGACAAAAAATAAGAGCAGATAAATTCTATGGTTAGTCCAATATTCACTATATATGGACAAGAGTCATGGCACAGCTAAACTGCATGACGCATAGGATGTTATTATTTGAAAATGAGTTCTTGAGAAGGATATAAAGAATTAAATGGTAGGACTGAGTAACTAACAAGACGATAAGGGGTGTGAGGTCAAAGAGACAGAACTGGGTACTGACTGATTTATTTATGTTGTTGTTTCAGATTTAGCTGGCCTTGTGCCAGCACGGGGCTCTTGCTCCTAGAGCAGCCCATAGCAGGATTTATTTATTGTTGTCGTTTTTGATTAAGCTGGCCTTATGCCAGCACGGGCTCTTGCTCACAGAGCAGTCCGTAACGACAAGGATTTATTTATTGTTGTTTCTGATTAAGCTGGCCTTATGCCAGCACGGGCTCTTGCTTACAGAGCAGCACGTAAGATTTATTTATTTATTTACCAGGGCAAAGGTATACATAGCAGCTTGTGGACGGAAACGAAGTGGCCGACCTTCGATTGCCGTGACCCGCACGCTGAGTGAGAGCAATTTGTGTTTGTTAACAGTCAATCAAATAGCAATAAAAAGGGACATAATGTACATACAGTGATAAAATATACATTGGCGAAAAGGCCAGGAAATTCTACATACAAATATATACATGAGATTCTCGCTGCGTTGATAGATGCGATACATGATTAATGGGACAAGAAGACGTCTGACGTCTTTACAGGGCAGTAGGAGCAGTGACCCAATCATCAATATATGAGAGACTATCCAGATGGACGGAACATGTGGGAGGTTTAGACTTGGGTTGCCAGATTACAAAATCAGAAATCCGGGACACTTAAAATTTCTCACCATATAGGCTATATAAATTTATACCTATATACACACCCAGACCAATATATTATAAACACGTAGAGACAATCATCTCAAGTGAAAAACATACAGCAAGAATTTTAAAGGGCTATAAAGAAAACAAAAGGAGAATAATTTAGAAAATTAATAATCAATACAAACACTACAGAAACTAAACTAACTTTCTTTTCATTTGGAGCATATGAGTATAAATAAAAAGAAATTTATATGCCCGAAAATTAAACTTAAATCTTTAATTATATTTCTCTGGTGATTTTGCTTTTTTTCAACAGGTCCTTATTTTCTAGCTCCTGCCAAAGCAATTCATTACACTGGAAATTAAAGTTCCTTGTGCACTGTTTCGTTCATCAGTCCACTGGATATTCATGATTGAGAATACACGCTCAACATTTGCATTATGAGCTGAAATGCTAAATTCTATTTCCATCAAGAGAATCTGAGAAAAGATAGTATAAATTATAATTACATACAAAGTTTTAACTAAGAACCGGTATAAGGTAGTAAAAATATATTTTTATTATGAATGAACTAAAACCGGGACAATAAGGGTGTCCCAGAAGGGACAATGTAGGACAGGAGATGGACAGTTCCTTATTGGACGGGTGGGTACCGTTCTCAGCTAGCACTCTGCTGGCCCCGCGTTCGATTCTCCGACCGGCCAATGAAGAATTAGAGGAATTTATTTTTGGTGGTAGAAATTCATTTCTAGCTATAACGTGGTTCGGATTCCACAATAAGCTGTAGGTCCGGTTGCTAGGTAACCAATTGGTTCTTAGCCAGGTAAAATAAATCTAATCCTTCGGGACAGCCCTTGGAGAGCTGTTAATCAGTTCAGTGGTCTGGTTAAACTAAGTTATTCTATATAGGACAGGGGACAAAATGATCAAATTCGGGACATGTCCCAGAAAAACGGGACGTCTGGCAACCCTGTTTAGGCCTAAGCTACACACGACAAAGAGCAAAAAGAGAAATACGGGAGGAAGTTCGGAATGACCTGGGACACCAAATTTTTATAGATGAGAAGGTCATTTTAAAGTAGTTATTTCTAATCTCTGAAACTTTCAAACTTCAATCTTCATAACGTGAAAATAGTTTATGGCTATTTGAGTATGTGTACACATATAAGTACGTAAAGATTATGCCTATGTATACGGCAAACTCCTTAACAGGATTTTTATCCCTATGAGTCCGGTGGGTCCAGGATAATTTCAGGTTCTAAAGTCCTTCTCCACCACGGTTCACCATGGTTGCAGCTCACCACACTCGGCTATCTAACAGGTACAGAATTTACTGCTTTGCGCAACAAGAGACACAGTAGGAATTAACAAAACTGGCTTACAGCGTTTATAGAATTTACTTCTTTGGTCAACAAGAGACAGTGGGAATCAACAAAACTAGCTTACAGTGTTCTGGCCTGCTCGGAACAAGGACCTTGGTTCCAAAATCAAACTGGCCAGCTACTAAACTGTATTATAAAAAGGCACGGGTAATCGCTTCTTCTGAGAATTGTTCAAAGAAAGCACAGCAACTCCATAAATCGAATAGTTATGTAAAAGTACTCGGTATCTCTTACGTACCTGCTTAATTAATGCTTTATACGCAAAGCCGAATCCAACAGTTAGCCACCACTTGCCTAAGCATGCATAGCACCATCTATAGTACATTGTAAAATTAATGACTAATTGTGCTGAAGGCACCCGAATCGATTGTACGAAACTGACTTTAAGCGGCCCTGCCAAACCTGCAATCGCATGTACACAAAAACATCCTTAGTAAAAGCAACAAAAGTAACACAAAGGTCATTATAACAAAAATTACGGATTTTTATTTACTGACGCGAACGTTCGTGGGAAAGGAGTTAGTGATACTTTTAAGCATGCACTGTGCGACGTTGCTCTGAGCGTTTCAGACACTGCTGTTTACAAATGTTTAGTTATTTCTTATTCTCTGGTTTATTCGCATACTGGTATCCTAAACCGGTATCCTATGATGTGGAAGTTTGTTGTATAGCTAACGGTCATATAGCTTGCTACATGGGTACCTTTAAAAATTACGAAAGTATGAAAATGAACCATAAAAGGTTTAAAATGTAGCCGAGCATGATCCAACGGAAAGACCTCGTCTTATCGACGAAGCACTTTCGAACGTTCAACGCACGACAAATAAAAAAAACAAAAACATACTTCAATCGCATGCAGCCTGGGCCGTTGAAATAAATCTATTGCGTTTTGTTTTAAACTAGCACTCACCTGACGACTAGCCAAATATTGCAAAGTATTTACTCGTAGTTTTAAAAAGTGCAAATACTATCGTGCTAGTTAAGTGCTTAATTCTCATCTTGGCTTTCAAGGAAAGGTTTGAGCAAAGTTGAATCTGCACTACGCGCGGTTATTTTACCAAGTGTTGACGGTTTGAGCACAGTTGAATCTGCACTACGCGCGGTTATTTGACCAAATGTTAACATTTCTGAAACAAGAGTTCTGGGGATTTTTAAGTGAAACTATCCTGTTTCCACTATTTCTTAATTATCTCCCCTAGTGAAACCTATACCATCCAATTTGAGTAAATCTGAACCGCCTTTACTAAAGGATGCTTGTTGCCAAGTTTGGTTGCAATTTTCCGGCTGGTTCTGGAGAGAGCATACGTATATTCACATGGACGCCACAAAATTTAATAAGAAAATTTGACTAATTTAGGCGTAACTATATACACCTTACCATTAATAGTTTTGGTAACGCTAGGTGACAATTCATGCCCTTCTCTAGCGTTAAGGCACTCTGTAGCAATTATACGTATGTTGTTATATTATATATATATATATATATATATATATATATATATATATATATATATATATATATATATATATATATTTATTGATATATATACATAAATATATAGCATATAGCACACACACGCATGCACACATATATATGTATATAACACACACACACATATACATATACATATATATATATATATATATATATATATATATATATATATATATATATATATATATATATATATATATATATATATATATATATATATATAATTTTAAACCATAACGAAGATACGTTACGGTGTGTTCTCACTGAAATCGAACTACAAACTATTTTAAAAAATAGAAATACGATAAGTACATACAGACGTCCATCACTGACAAGCGACCGCATGGTCCATATGGCTTCAGAACAACGAACAGCTATGACTCATCTATATTTCCCGGTAGGGGCGTATAAATTATATATATTACTTGAAGTGTATTTTTAGAGGTACACTGTGCGCGGTACTAAATGTCCTTTATTTTCTGCGTGTTGCTTTACAAGGGTTTCACTATTATATCCCCACGAAACTGACTAATTTCTTTCATTTTACCTTGCTGCTGTTTTCACCTCATTTTTTCACCTCATTTAAGGACATACCAAACCCTTTACAACAACAACAACAACAACATCAATAATAATAATAATAATAATAATAATAATAATAATAATAATAATAATAATAATAATTTGATTGACTGATTTGTAGCTATTAAAAATAATAATAATAATAATAATAATAATAATAATAATAATAATAATAATAATAATTATTGTATTGTTATATGAGGGAGTGGGGTGTATGACACAAAACTATAACACTTCCACTCTACTAACTCGTTCACAAAATGACATATTTGTTGCAGTTAATTATATCTCTTATTAGAGTCATTTATATGACCAACCTTACCACTGCAAAAGGCTTTCCACTCCATTAAAACTACCAATACTTTAAATGGCTCCGTTACAATACTTGTTACACTTTCGAGATATTTATCCCGCTTGATTACTCTCTGAAGAGATCACGTTTATCCTGACTAAAAGATTATGGCCGTATCATGGGGTCGACAAGTCCACCGACAGTAACTCGTGCAACTAAAGCTGAGAGAGCGAGTACTGATGAACCTTTGAATTTGACATTACACAGTGTTTTTGATCTTAAAATGTGACTGTAATTATCTATATGCAATAGACAAAAAATACGACAAATCTACAGGAACAGTCTACTTCACGAAAGGCAACAACGACAATGAATTCCATTGGTTGGAATTCTTGATTCCTTCAGAGCGATAAGCATTTAGTGTTTGGTAAGAAGTTACAGAAAAAATGCAAGAGGGGCATGGCATAATTAATATTCAATTTGAAATCTTTGCATTAAAAGGTAACTTCGCAAAACAACTGCGTGCAAAAGAGACGACTTTCTTCTCCGTTCTGCTAAATAGCTTTCATCAACTAAAGGGATATTGAACTGCGCACGCCTTTGTAACTGGGCTAATTGATATTTCTCAATTTGAAGGAGGAAAAGTTATGAAGGATATCCCACGAATGTGTTCAAGGTTCAAAACCTGCAAGTATTTATTGACGTGTTCAATATTCAGTGAATTATAATATTCAGTCACTGAGCAACTCCCAGAGATATAATTACATTGCACAGCCGGGTATTACACATTTTCTGAGCTAGGGGATGTCGGTTGGGTTAAGCACTTTTAAACACTTGGGCTGCAATTGCATCTCGCGAATTTAAGTCTCACTCAGACTTTAATATGCAAAGGAAATGTTATCTTTAAAATAAGAAACACGGCTATTACTTGATCTATTATTCTCTTTTTTCACATGCATACATACACATGCATATGTATTATATATATATAAATATATAAATACATATATATATATATATATATATATATATATATATATATATATATATATATATACTGTATATATATGTAATTGTAATAGCCACAATGCCCTCTTAACTTCTCGAATTCTCTCTTACGCTTTTTTGGATATGCATTGTGGCTCTTACAATTACATATGTATCTGGTAAAAGTGACCAGTAGATTATATATATATATATATATATATATATATATATATATATATATATATATATATATATATATATATATATATATATATATATATATATATATATATTTATATTATACATATATATATATATATTATATATATATAATATATATATATATAATGTGCAAGCTGCACACGAAATCATAACCTTTGTCAACCCAGTGATACTGCACCATTGTGACTTCGGCCAAGAACACTAAAATGAATCATCGCGCACTGTCTCTCTTCAACATTGACACGATCGCTCGACAGAATGATACGAATGGGAGGTTGGCAAAAAAATATATAGCGATATAAAACACGAACTACTGTCTCATAAAAACGAATCTCTCTCTCCAACAAACAATTATTTCGAGATATAAAACTTACATGCGTCCATCAGTTAGGAAAACGGCGTTAAAAATAATTAATTACGGCATTACAAAATTAATATAATGGTGCATTTTACGGTGGAACAAAAAAAATGGACGCGGAAATGCTATGGTTGAAACCATCTGCTCATGGTAGTGTTGCCAATGATGCATGCGACACCAGCTGTATATAGTTCTCGTTTACGGTTTCCGTATAATTGATTATTTACGGTCCTGTTTATTTTGCTTAATTCATCCACTCGCATTTTCTGTGGTGTAATGTGTGTTTATGTATTGACAATATTTACTAATAGGTATATGTTACACTATATACAGTATGTGCGTTACTAATATTACCGGGAAGGTACCAACTGCGCATGTGCAATGGCACTGAAAGTATGATCGAAATAGGTGCCTAACGATATAATTTTAATAATCATGA
>NC_089753.1:13584679-13849679 GCF_040412425.1 Macrobrachium rosenbergii
ATACGTTCTATAATCGAAACAAGGGTGCAAACATATCCGAGGTAATCGATTGGCCTGTCGATGACGTTGGCAGCCTTGGGTGTGTGGGGTAAGGGAGCAGTGTGTAACTGTTTTTGATATAATGATTTCTAATAATACAGAACCATACTACGGCACTGCAAAACATTGTTTCAATTCCTTTTCACCATTAGAAGTTCCAAAAATCAAATACTAAACCTACAAAACTACACATACAATTACACATACACGCATAGAAATAAAATTTAATATATATATATATATATATATATATATATATATATATATATATATTATATATACATATGCACACACATGTATCTACATTTTATATACACACACACACACACACATTTTATATATATATATATATATATATATATATATATATATATATATATATATATATATATATATATATATATATATTATATATATATATATATATATATATATATATATATATATATTATATATATATAATTATATATATATAATTATATATATACACATATATATATATATATATATATATATATATATATATATATATATATATATATATGAGAGAGAGAGAGAGAGAGAGATCGTGGTCCAGTTGTTAGAAGCTCACACCACCGGCAAGAGGTCCTAGGTCCAATCCCAAGAAACGTTTCACGAACGTTCCGATAGAATTCTCCTGTGCCTCAGTTGACGTAAGCAGTGAATTATGTACACGCTGGTTAACGACTGTAGCGAGTTGTAGACGGGGTTCCCAAAGAGATTTGCTGCTAACCTGAATGATAATGCCTTCTGATACGACCCTAAATATATATATATATATATATATATATATATATATATATATATATATATATATATATATATATATATATAGATAGTGTGTGTGTGCGCGCGCGCGATTCGAACCACTTTACTCCAAGTGCCTTTGAATGTCAAGCTGTCAAACGTGAGCCCTTAAAAAAGGTACAGAATCACCAGCCATTTACTTACGGGCTCGTGAAAAATGATATCGCGTGTAGGAGGGTAAAAGATGATTGGCCGCAATTTCTGAATATTAGCCAATCACCGCCCTCAGCACGCGTGCTCACAAAGGGGTTGTTAAGTGGCTAGAACGCAAATACATCAGATACCTTTATTCTACACGCCATAAAATAATTTTCGCCTATTAAACATGACTACAATTCTGGAGAGAGAGAGAGAGAGAGAGAGAGAGAGAGAGAGAGAGAGAGAGAGAGAGAGAGAGAGAGAGAGAGGCTTAAAATATGCACAAATATTTTATATGTATGTATATTCGCCCTGAAAATTAAAACACTGATATATGTCATGGTTCTCAATTTGTTGTTCCCAATTTTACCCAAGGCTTGTCTTTTCTTACTCTACATGTTTCATTTATATATTTTACTTATATTTTTTCTACTTAAGAAAAGGTTTTTGTTTTTTTACAACAAAACTTCATTTTCTTGCAGGAAATAACAATCCTCCATGTTACAGGGAAGTGTTGTTTCGATCTATGCCCATCAACTTCACATACAGGCATTGCAAAAACAATGATTAATGACGGTAGAAAGAAAGTATTGCCTAATCTGACAAAAGAAAAAAATGAAACTGGATGCAAAGAACGGAACTGGTCTTGTTGCTACAATATGAAGCTGGTCTTCGGGATAACACCGTACATTACTGAGCTGGTCCTTGGGATAACACCCTAAGGAACAGCACCTTCTCGCTCAAGGTCACCCTAATTTTAAAAACTCCAAGAACAACAACTTTGCACTTTTAAGAACCTCGGTCCTGCGTACACGTACCCTTAAACTGGCCAGAAAGTAAGGTTTAGTAAACGTCCTTTGCCTAACAATTCCCTTAAAAACTTAATTTTTTCTTAATAAACCTTTGAAACCAGAAAACTACCAATAGCACACATCTGATTTCGTTGGATGCCAACGGTCATGAACATCACCATTGCTTTTTAAAATATATATTAACTCTATCTTTATTAACTCTGCACTGAGGGATTTATTTCACGTTATCTGGCGTCACAAATACAAGGATCATTGACATAGAAACTCTGCTATGGGTATTTGTCTGGTTTGGGTCCAGGTTCAAGTACTTGTCCTTGAGTACAAAATTCTGAGTAACTGTACTTGCACTTCCGATTTTCAAAATCAGTGTACCTGTACTTGGGCCAAAAGTTCTTGAAAAGTTAAGTACTTTTCAAGTACTGTACAGTTATAATTATGCAGTTACATTAGCATAACCACTACTGCTTTAATATGACTAAGTAGGCTAATCTATACTGTAAAAGGCATGTATTTAAGTTTCTAAATAATAACAGTAATAATATTAAGTTTACATCAGTTATAGTTATTAATTTACAGCAGTAGTATTAGACTATCTGGCAACTCTCGTGCCGTAGGTGCCTGGTGTATCTACAGTAGCTGAACAAAACCACCCAAAGGGAGTGGAAGCGTTTTTTAAAAAGAAAATACTCTGTAATTCAGCTTGATGTTGTGCTGTACAAGTAAAAATTTTTGCTTTACATTGAACACCATCAGTGTCTTGGCCTTCTATTTTGTATTACGGTTTTTTGTCACATGACTACTGGCGTGGGTTACTGTATTTTGGCTCAAGAAATTATGTTTCTAGATAATGTTTTGGTCATATGGGAATTTTTTTTAAGTGTTAAAACAAGGCAAATAATGTGACAACTGACATAACCTGTCCAATGACGACAAGCTGCAAACCTCGACCACACCAGTTGATAGTTTTAGAGCAACCAGTTTTACATTCCATTCCATTCCCTTATTCCCTGTAGTATCAACACACCTTTAAACGAGCATTTAATAGGAATTTGTCGGGATAAATAAAAAAAATCAGATTTCTTACTTCAAAAATTTAAAAATTTCACAAAATCGTGTCAAATTTGAAAATGAATACATGTTAGGCGTGGAAGGACAGGGAACGTGATTCCTTTTAAAGTGGAAAAGTTGTCATCATGGAAAGAAGACACCAAGAAATGGATGACAGCGTCCTCGTAGGATTACTTGCGGCTTCGGAAGGTGAATGAACTTGGCTGTAATAAAGAAATAAACGATCTCAGAGACCAAGTTATTACACCTGAGTTGGATAATAATATACTTAATGCTATGAAGATGGGAAAAATAAAGGAAAACAGCAATCTTCTAGGCACAGTAGAAGAGAAGTATAATATGATAACTCGTCTACGACAAAAGATTGAGAGTTAGAGAAGATATAAAAGAACCGAAGAATGTTGGCCACATAAAGGCAGGCAAGGAAGTGGATTTTTATTATTAAAAAAACAGTTTAACCAGACCACTAGGCTGACTATCAGCTCTGATAGGGCTGGCCCGAAGGATTTGGATGAAATTCCAGGTCTAGGCCAAACAGGTCATTCGGTACGGTAGTGAATGAATGAAAATGAAATTAAAAACTGCACAAAGGCATGCGCTCTCATACTGGAGCACACTCACACAATAAAAACATTTATACTCATGTTTCCATATATACTCACTAAAAAGGTGTTAAAATTCAGAAGTTAAGCAACATTTTATAATTTAGTTTTAAAATTTATTAGAACCCTAAGGGGTTTCGTGTTTTTATTATTTACTTATTTTCATATTATATTAAATCACAGCTCCTCATGTACATTAAAATTGGTATTACAGAAAATGTAGCAGATTGACAAAATTTTCTTCACTGATCTACTTCCAAAATTTGATAACTGCTGCAGGTTATATTTTGGGCATTCACACAATACATGCTTGACTGTTGTCAACAAATTGCGTTCTGGCAAGGAAGTGGAATCGCGAGTTGATGTGACAATATAACTTTGGAGAAATTTAACTGTGGAGAAAGAAAAAAAAGTGTCTAAACAACATACCTACAGTTTAGTTACTATATATTAAATATGCTTTAGAAGTCAGAGGATATGGCTTAGTTTTGGAAGAATGTTAGTTTTTGGTGCAATTAAATTCCCGTAGAGCTCTCAGCTTTGTGATTTAGAAGAAAATTGATTTGAGGGAGAATGTTTAGAAGGTAATTTAGTTATTTTGAATGTACAAAACTGTATCGAAAAAGAGAATAAAGAATCATTGTTTATTTCAGATCACTCCTTTTTCTTCCATTTGACCTCTCAGCTGCACTGACGTCAATGTCACGTCCGAGAATCTAATACCACTCTTCAAAACGCCAGAAAAGAAACTTGGGATATAGTTATGGCGTGAGCTTGTTTGCTTAAGCATGAAAAGAAATTTTGTAATATGTACACATTTGTTACCGGGGTGTAAGCGATGTCAGGCAGGGCAGCCGATCGAGGCTACAGCCTACCCCACCGCCAAATCAAAGTCCTTCAAAAAGAAGGCATCGTGCTTACCCCATACAAAAATGGGAAAAAAGGCACGTTAAAAACGAAGAAGATCTGAACCTATGAAAGCATAACCAGGAGAATTCTTTTTACTTACGGAGACAAAGAATGAAGGAGAGGTAGGGGATAAGTAAAGACATTGACCGTTTGGATATAATAAAAAAGGAAAAAGAATAAAGAGTATGAAGAATGGATAAAGGGAAGGATTGCTATGTAATAGTATAAAATAGTTAAGCCCGTGTCGTTCTGCTATGTACGTTATCGCGTTGGGGGTTCCAGAGAAAAGACAATATCAGAAACATGGTAATATATACATATTATGAGAGAGAGAGAGAGAGAGAGAGAGAGAGAGAGAGAGAGAGAGAGAGAGAGAGAGAGAGAGAGAGATTTATATGTATAGATTCAGATATTTATTTATAGATATATGTATATTTATACACTCATGTAAGGGGTACCAAACACCAAATGCAATAGGCGGTCTGAACCGAAGGTTCCTTAAAAAAAAAAAAAAAAAAAAAAAAAAGCAATGAACCTTTGGGGTCTGGTGCATGCGGCAGTGGATGTCTAAACCTCTTAATCTGAGCAGTTCTTGACAGATTACTGCCTACAGTATACAAAATACAATGTATCCGTAAATTTTACTTAAGAACCGGAGACTAACCTCGAAAAGAAAAACCCACTTCATCACCAAGCATGAAGACTTCTTCTCCCTGAGAAGGCGTAGTCTTCATGCGAAGAGAAGATAAAACTTCCTTCTACATCACAGTTGGACTGCATTTCCTTACAGGATCTCAAACCCTTAAAATTGAAGGCAGATATTGTTTCCGACCATATGTAACATTTCTAGCATATCCTCAATAAGGACATATGTGTCATTCGACAATTATACTTTTTATCCATATATACCGGACACACACTGGCGTACACTTTCAGAAGCGTATAGTGTGTTCCACAGTTATCTTGTGTGTACTTATACGCATAACCCTCTCTCACGCACAACAACGGGAGCGTATAACATTCCAAAAATGCGGGAGAGTCAAGCGCAGACAATCGATAGCTTATCAGGTGTAGCAAAATTACTTTCTTTGTTCATACATTGGAGAATCTTTAACGCATCCCATCAGGAGAGTATAAAGTGTTCCGTACTTATTTTTGTTCGTATATGGTGGATGGATGGATGTATATCATTTAGGGCAAAAACCCAGGCAATGGTGCCTCGTATATGGTAGAATCACACTATTGTGGCAACCCCCAAAAAATGTTCCACAATTATCTTTTTGTCCGTATATATGGACCTTCCCTCACACATACCAGGAGAAGCGTATATGGCATTCAGCTTTTACCGTCGTTGTCGTGTAGTAAACTGAACACTGCGTATACCACCAGAAGGCACAGACAACTGAACAATGGTCTTGAGCTCTCTTTTTCTTGACCTTCTAGATTCCATGTCAATGGCTTAAACCTTGATCCATAATTTATATCAGCATTACTTTCATGAGGCATTTCTGGCAGTCAGAGGGGGAATACTACCTTTAGAGTCACTTCGCTGGCATGAGACAACGCAACATTATGGAGTGGCATTTAAGGTAATTTCATTGCGGAAAAGGAACTAAATCAATGAAACTACTGAGAATGTAAAAAAAGAATTATACTTTCATTTAGGCGAAGAAGTTCGACATTTTAAAACCAATTCAAGGGCTACTCAAAAAACGACAATGCACAGCTGGTGTTCTGAAAAATAATTTATTTAGACAAAAGTGGGCAGTCTTTTAATACCAAAATCCTAGCAACTATCTTGGTCGGCAGCATGAAGGCGAAATCCTTCCAAGCACAGAAAATCAAATTCGTCACGTCATGTCACTCTCTGGCGAAAGTGTGAAATAGACTCAGGGATAATCACGGGGCTGGGATTTAATTCAATCTCTCGTGACGCGTTATATTAGGAGAAAATTACCATCACCGTTATACAATAAACGTTGACCTCAAATTTTGTTTTTCTTTCAATTAACGATATTCCTTATGACCCAGCTTTTGGTTCCATTCTTATAGGTTTTTTTTTTTTTTTTTTTTTTGGTTTTCCGTAAAAGAAAACTACTGAGATGGCTATTTGTTTGTCTGTCCGCACTTTTTCTATCCGCCCTGAGATCTTAAAAACTACTGAGGCTAGAGGGCTGCAAATTGGTATGTTGATCATCCACCTTCCAATCATCAAACATACCAAACTGCAGCCCTCTAGCCCCAGTTGTTTTTTTTTTTTTATTTATTTAAGGTTAAAGTTAGCCATGGTCGTGCGTCTAGCAACGCTATACGTGCAAACAGCACAGGTCACCACCGGACCGTGGCTGAGAGTTTCATACAGACATTATACAGAAAACTCGACTGCGCCGAAGAAACTTCGGCACATTTTTTATTTATTTTTTTTAGTTCTGCCAATGGCAGCATGAAAAATAAATAGATGAGAAAAAAACTTAGAACAAATATAGCTCTCTTACTGGAAATTCCTTACAAATTATACACGAATGCCCCTCCATAAGTCACGTCACAAGTGGAACACACAATTACGTTTCAAGGTAAAGAATGTGTGAGAGAGAGAGGAGAGAGAGAGAGAGAGAGAGAGAGAGAGAGAGAGAGAGAGAGAGAGAGAGAGAGAGAACTTATTTCAGCTGGTGGCGCTCAGATATTTCAAAAGCCATATTATATTCCAATATTAATCGAAAAAAATCTTCGGTACCGTATTCCACGCAAATTCCATTGTCTATAAAACCTTGACCTCAATAACGTGACTCTACACAGCGTCCCATTTCATTTATTAGAGTGTGCCTTAGAGAGTTAACAAGTGCAAGCGACAGATAACCATCACTTGTAATTACACGTTCCGAGACCAAGGCTTTCCCGGAATATATACCAAGACAAACTTGAGGAACAAGAGTGGGTGTATTTTCAGGGACGTCTTACACACCTGCGATCAAAAACTAGGATGGACTCGTGCATTCAACGTCATAAATCAACATTCGCATAAACAATCGCATCACGGCGCTTGTTTGTCCAAGTTGTTACTCTTAAACGTTAGGCTATTTACTTTTCTTAAAATGGTCAAAGACATTACAATTTGACCCAACTTTAAATTACTCTCCCCCCTCCCCCACAATTCATCATGAACAACTTAGAAGTGGAAGACTTAAAAAGTGGATTCTAACTCTTGAAGGGAATCACAACCGTGTTTAACAACAAGGTTTACTGTAACGTTAAACTTATTTCCTTTATAAGGGGTTGTTTCGTAAAAAAAAAAAGCACATGGTCACTGCTGATACAACCGCTGATTCGTGGAAGCCAAATAAATACTATTTAATTGCAAAAATTTGAAACAAAAATAACAGAAAACGAATATAAATAAATATATATATATATATATATATATATATATATATATATATATATATATATATATATATATATATATATATAGAAAATAGAATTTTGGCCCAAGGGACAAGCGGTGGGACTTGAGGTCATTCAGGACTGAAGGGGAAATTGATAGTCGAAAGGTTTGAAAGGTGTAACAGGAGGAAAACCTCAAAGCAATTGCACTATGAAACAATTGTTAGGAGAGGGTGGAACGTAAGATGGAAGAAAGAGAATATGAACAGAGGTACAGTAAAAGGAATGAAAGGGGTTGTAGCTAGGGACCGAAGGGACGCTGCAAAGAACTACCCACCCCTACGATAAATATAAAAATGCCAACAGTGCACTGAGCGTGAGGATTGCACTGATAATTAAACCCCACCCCCAACGGAAAACATCAAAAATACACCACCACCAAAACCAAGAAATTACCAACTTACTAATCCCTTTTAAATAAGACGACTTATTATAGTAAAAAGAACTCATGTACGCTAACGTTCAGATATAACTAAAAAAATTACTATTGTAATTATCTAATGCAACAAATGTCGCAGCAGTATTTCAATTTAGGTATTAAAATCACCAATTATTATCAATTATATTATTAAGGTGAGAGCTGTTGTTGTTTTCTAATCTTCATTTGGGAATCCTTTGACGAAATCCTGTGCATTTCATAATCAGAAAACACAGTGACCTTGAACTCCTCCCCCTCCTGGCATTTGCGGCTTAGAAAAACATTATTTTTTATTGCAAAGGTCACGGCAGCTTTCTGGACATGACTAAAGCGGTAATGTCAGGATACAGACAGGAATACCGGCTTTACATAACCGTAATTCCCTCATAAATAATCACTGACAACCGGATGACATACAGTAGGAGTAAGGATCGTAATCAAAGATGTACATTCATTTCTGTAATGCTCCTTCTTGTATTATTTAAAAAACCTTTAAACGTCAAATATACAGCTCATGAGCTTTATATTAATTGTACTTATGAGCTGTATATTTAATTTTACTTATAAGTAAAACAATATTAATTCTAAACAGTAAAAGGATAGATAATTTTCTACATTCTGTAACTTTAATACCTTCAGGCCTTAAATTTAATGAAATCTATGTTTTTCTCTCGCCATAACGTTTTTCTTGTCAATAGAACAGCTTACTATTAATCCAAATCTCAAATCTTTTGTTACTTGATATTATTTCATCATACCCTCCTGGAATCCTGATAGATGTCACGATGAGCATGACCATTATTATTATGATGTCAGATTGACTGGCAAATCGCAAAATTATGACTGGCTGCTATGCGATCCGCATGTTATCTTACCGGTACAACTTGAAACAATTTCAATTAGCTATAAACTGATGTTTAAAGAAAGTAACATAACACTGAAATTTACGTCAAGTCAGGCGTAAGGAATTCAGTACCATGGCCTAAGAAAGAGATGGTCTAAGAAAGGGAAGGTCTGTTCTGTTCACGCGCAGGTAGGCGGAGCTACACCTACGTCACGCGGCGAGGTGGGTAGAGAAAGACTCAGAAGGGAATGTTTATAAACCAAAAGATTTTAATTTTAATAACGAGATTTACCTAATATTTTTGTAAAAATGTGATTAAGCAAAATGCAATAGTTTAATTGTTTTTAAATGTAATGGAAGGGCGATAAAACATTTATTTCATTCATAGAATATTGAATTTGACTATAACGTCAAGAATATAATTAAGAAACAACTCCCGGCTGGTAGAGACGTAATTTCCTGTAATATTTACAACTGATATTTAGTACAAAAAAAGAAAAGTTATAACTGGTGACTTACGTTCAACTGAAAACAATTTACCATTACCTGTATGGTTAGGCCTAATCTTATAATTGGTGGCGTCCGGTCAATTGCAATTATATTATTTACGGGGCAAAGAACATTGGAAATATTGCCGAGGCATTAAAAAAAGATTAAGGAGGTCACCCATTTACTCTCCAAAGGAAACTTTGGTATTTTAATTCCCTGACCTAAAGTTCATAATTGGTGGCATCCGGTCAACTGCAGTTATATTTATATTTACTGGCAGATAAACAAACGAAATATTGCTCAGGTACTATGAAAAGATTAACTAGGTGAAAAATTTATTCACCAAAGGAAGTTTTGATATTTCAATTCCCTGGACCAAAGTCCATAATTGGTGGCATATGGTCAACTTAAATTATGCTATTTACTGGGCAAAGGAACAAGAAACTGTGCAGGTATTGCAAAATGATTAACTAGGTCAACAATTTAACTCACCAAATGGAATATTGGTATTTTAATTCCGCGACCCTAAGCTCTAGTCTAGCAATTATCTTTTAAGTTTGAAAACAGAAAAATTTCGTAAACCACGTTGATGATGATTGTAGGCTTTATAGGAAATCAGCTGGAATGTTCAGACGTTTAATTGTAAAGAAAATAAATATAAACAATTTATTTACATTACATCTCCTCTTTCCTTGTACACCACCCAAAATCTAAAGTGAAAATCGTGACATCAAACCATTTGCAACATTTGATTATCAGTGGTAATAGTGCGCTTAGTAAATATTAAGTGACAAATATATGTCATACTGTAAATATATTCAACTACATAAACTGATTTATTATGAATAGTTAACTTTACTTGGATAGAATACCACTACACTTACTCTCTCCTTGCACACCACCGAAAATCCAAACAGGGGAATCGTGGCATCTAATCATTTGCAATATTCAGTTATGAATGGTAATAGAAAACATAATAACTATTAAGTAGCAAATATTTGTCACATTGTAATATATTAACTATATAAAGTGATTCATTAAGAACCATCGACTTCACTTCAAAAGAATACCACATTCTAAACTTGTCCTCTGATGCAGGCAGTTGCATTGTTGGTATTGCATCATTCTTTAATTGTACAAGAAGTCTTGTATTGAGGTTCCAAGTAATTAGCATTTAAGGTTCCTTGCATAATCAGTTGATTCAAAATGCAAACTACAAATCCTCGAGGAATCCGCACTAAATTTGTCTTTTCTCCTGCACAGGTGAATTAATTTCTTTCGTAGTTCTTCCTTTTTAGAAAATTTATGAAAAGTAAGACCAGTATTTCTATCTGAACTAGAGCTACATCCATAGTGCACAAATACTCGGCATAGTTCTACAATGACAATGACCAAAATACACGTGAATACACAATATAAAATCACGATCGCATTTACCCTCCTCCTTTCTGCTATACTTCCTCGACCTGGCTGACAGGTAAATATCCCATCCGCTCGCCGCGTGACGTCATGCGCGAAGTTGGTCGAATTTTGGGTCAATTGTGAACAGACCTTCCCTTTCTTAGACCATAATCAGTACCACCATCACATTTTTCAATTATCTAGCATCTATACAGTCCACTATTTTCGGTTCCTTATACATACCAATTAAGTCTTCTTATGCAAAACAGGCACGTGAATGCGCATGCAAGAGCTCACTCTTGCCGCATAGTAAAAACCGATCAATAAAAACTACATTTTGGACATCTAAAGCTTAATTCACATGATAAGCGTAGAATAGAATAGAATATACTGTAGAATTTAAGCCAAAGGCCAAGCGCTAGGACCTATGAGGTCCTTCTGCGCTGAAACGGAAATTAACAGTAACAACGTTTGGAAAGGTTAACAGGAGGAAAAATCTCGCAGCTGCACTATGGATCAATTGTTAGAAGAGGGTGGAGAGTAACAAGGATGAGAACATTGAACGGAGGCACAGATGATGAGCATAGATTCATCTCGAACAAAGCAAAACATATAAAAGAGCAGAGAAAATATTCTCCTCATGTCCTATATTCTACCGCACCCGCACAAAATTTGAGATGAACGACTCCGTTGAAAATCAATCCTCAAGGTAAGCGAACAATTTGGTCACATCAGTAGGTTCGAATGGAATTCGTACCACTCTACCACACCAACAACCGACGCGCTGAGGTCCTTAGCAAGATGCATAAGGAAACATTCAAGGTTCTTCCCCCCAAATTCCTCTCGCCCACTTATCCACCATCACATTCTCAGGAAGGACCTTCAAGATCCTTAACTATGGATGGACAAAGGTCACCTACTTAGCAATTTCAGGCCACTTCGTGCTAATGATAAGCTACCGTCATGAATTTAAGGAACACCCTGATAACAGAGGAACTTGCAATCATGCATTTAACAGGCTGGAGTCAGGTTACTTCATGCTTAATAAAAATTGTCGTGAATTAAGGAATGATCAAATAACAAAGGGGTTAATTACTGTCATGGATTACTTGATAAAGCAGAAGGTTCGATTCCTACCATATTCTGTTATTGATTAATCTTTAACTATGGCACTTATGCCGTGAAGTTTCTTTTATGGAGGATAAAACTACAACAAAGCTTCTCTATAATGAATGTGTTATTCCAGTGGAGAACTTCCTTCATTAGTATTCAGTAAGCTAAAACTAACGGCTATTTATTTTCATGTTCTGAGGGTTACCCAAAAAAAACAGATACTCTTACCACGGAATGGTGAAAAGAGAAACTGTTCTCTTTTCACCATTCCTTGGTAAGAGTATCTCACTAATATATATATATAAATAAATATATATATATATATATATATATATATATATATATATATATATATATATATATATATATATATATATATATATATATATATATATATATATATATATATATATATATATATATATATATATATATATATATATATATATATATATATATATATATATATATATATATATATATATATATATATATATATATATATATATATATATATATATATTAGCCAGTCACCCTTACCAAGGAATGGTGAAAAAGAGAACAGCTATCAATTCCGCTGTTATTCTTTACCAGCTGAAACGCCAATGAAGCCTATGTAAAAAAAAAACTTCCACAACACTAACCTCCCCATCCCACAACACAAAGTTCATCAGCAGTACCTCAACCCTTCCTATACACACACATGCACATACACATACACATGGCTCCTTCCACTTCTAAACTGCGCTCATGCCCAGGCTTCCTGGACATGAAGCCTATCCTTTCCAGTTCCTCTTTCACACCATCTTTCAAGCACTTTTGGGTCTTTCCTCCTCCCTGCTAGCACTTTCCCATTTCACACTTTCCCACATGACCAAACCATCTCAAAACAAACTAGTTCATCCTTTTATTTAGGAGATACTTTTTACCAGTGCACCCTTATTACCTCATTTTTCACCCTTTCAAATCTTACGTCACATATACACTTGCACGTATCTATCTTAGGGGTACAAAACATGTCTTATTTCCATTTGAATTCAGCATCCACACTTCACTTACATAAAGTTGCGTTGGCCTAACGACCCCTTCATTCATTTCCACTTTCGGGGTCACCACACTTGTCTAACCAGTTTCCTTAAAAACTGATCGTCCACAAATATTGTATAGAGTATATTCGTATGTAATAAATGTTTATTTTTTCTTTCAAGTTTTATTATTATTATTATTATTATTATTATTATTATTATTATTATTATTATTATTATTATCATTATTAAAATAGTTTAACCAGGCCACTGAGATAACTATCAGCTCTCACAGGGCTGGCCCGAAGGATTAGGCTGAAGCACCAGGTCTAGGCCATAGGCCAAGCACTGGGAACCAAGTAGGTCATTCGGCGTGGTGATGAATGAAAATATTTCAAAAAGATGTTTTTACTTCCATTTCACGGACAATGACTCACTAAGTGCACTGCCATAAATGCATTACTTATCTAATATGTATAAAATTTGAGAAAAACTAACCCAGACCATGTATGTGGAATTCCCTAGGAAGAGTTTATATTTATCAAATTTTTATAGAATTTAATTCGACTTAAGATAAACTTGGCTCTGACATACATCTGATGAAGAATGACATTTTTAGCTTTAATTTATTTCATACAATTAATGTCTACGGTAAATATACCGGTCACTTACAGCGGCCACATTTTAGCACTGCTAAGTATATCAACCTTCGACTTATTAAGGGCTAACAAAATACTAACACACAAACGCACTTGGAGAGAGAGAGAGAGAGAGAGAGAGAGAGAGAGAGAGAGAGAGAGAGAGAGAGAGAGAGAGAGAGATTCCAGAATCCTATCAACGATAAATCATTAATAAAAACACTTGGGAAAGGAAAAGAAAATCTGGCTGTCGGACAGGAAAAAAATTCCACTGACAGAAATCCCACATTTCCCTAACCTTATTCATTTCCAAATGCAATCCATTAATAGAAAATTTCACTACTTCTCTAACTAAAGTCCTGAAAACTTTCTAACTCACGCAAACCATGTTCTTAATATGCTGTTATATAAGATGAAGGCATGTACAATCTCAATAAATTTCTTGCAACCTACTCTTACATTCTAAAAAGCCATAATAACAGTCTAAAATTGCGAAGGAAATGGATAAAATCATATCTAATTATTTCTTTGCAAGAAAAAAATCAGAAACGACACTTGTGACCCAAAGAGGAAAAAATCGCCGGAAACACAATTCACTGCATATCCTGAAGATATCAGGAACTATGTTGAAAAAATAAACACGCTTTCTCGTGTTTCCCTCCTACAAAACTATGATACATATAGATTTTGTCAGAATTTGCAATTGATCCAATTACCAAGTTTTTGAAAAACTGTAATTTAACTGACGAAATATAAAAAATAATAAACATAAGTAAAAACAAATCCTTCGGGCCAGCCCTATGAGAGCTGATAATCAGCTCAGTTATCTGGTAAAACTATTTTAATGATAGTTAATAATGGAAATGATAAATTTTCGATTAGTACTTACCAACGATAACTTGAAAATGGGAAATAAATACAAAAATAAAATTTAAAAAATAATAAAACACGTGCAAGGACTTTTCCTTCCACCCCCCCCCTCCCCTCTTCACAACCCCCACCATAAACTGGGATAAAGGTCACAACATAAGTTAAAAACTCAGACACTCCTCTTGAAAGTGTTACGAACAGGGAATACCAGTTAATCTAATATTTAGGTTAGGGTGTAAAAAATGCTCATGAAGGCTAATACGTGGGTTAAAGGTATCAAATAAATCAATAAAGAGGACAGTGCACAAGGTCACACAGGTGAGCAAGGACCATTACGTGGGTCAGGCGGTCAACGCAGTTAAAAATGTCGAGCATCAGGCGCATCAAATGAGTTTAAGCACGGCACTCAAATGGAGAAATTAATATTCATAAGTTCAATTTATGTTTTGGCGATCAATTTTCAGAACGACTTGATATGAAGTGTCTAAATTCCAATGCAAATATAGGACGTAAATATAAGACGCACACGCGTATGTATGTTTGTATTTCATGTGAACACACACACACACACACATATATATATATATATATATATATATATATATATATATATATATATATATATATATATATATATGTATATATATATATATATATATATATATATATATATATATATGTATGTATGTATGTACGTACGTAATGAAGTTTAGTATAACTTAGTTTTACCAGACCACTGAGCTGATTAACAGCTCTCCTAGGGCTGGCCCGAAGGATTAGACTTATTTTACGTGGCTAAGAGCCAATTGGTTACTTAGCAACGGGACCTACAGCTTATTGTGGAATCCGAACCACATCTAGCGGGAAATGAATTTCTATCACCAGAAATAAATTCCTCTAATTCTTCATTAGACGAACATGTACATATGTGTATATATATATATATATATATATATATATATATATATATATATATATATATATATATATATATATATGATGTATGAATATGTACGAATAATATGTATACGATACATATATATATATATACATATACATATTGAATATGTGTATATGTACAAATATGTACATATGTATATATATATGTATATATGTACGAATAATATGTATACGTTATCTATATATATATATAAAACGTATACATATTTTGCACATACACATATATATATACATAAGTACATATTCGTGCATGTACACATGTATTTAAATATATATAATATAAATAGATAATATACAGTATATATATATATCGTATACATATTATTCGTACATATATACATATATATATATATATAACGTGTACATATTATTCGTACATATATATATATGAGCAATATATTCAGCAATTAAACACATGCAAAAGTACACACCTAAACAAAAAACTAAAAATTCGTTAAAAAATACATACATATATACCATCATATATCAAAGACATAAAAACACTCATAACATTATGTATATATATACATACATACATACATATATACATATATATATATATATATATACATATATATACATATATATATATATATATATATATATATATATATATATATACATATATACATATACATATATATATATATATATATATATATACATATATACATATATATATATATATATATATATATATATATATATATATATATATATATATATATATATATATATATATATACTGTATATACTGCTATATACAAACATATATAAAACACACGCACACATCTACTGGACATCAACCTAAACAGAGAACCACCTCAAAAAGGTCCATTTAAGAAAGAGACTCCCAGTTAACTCTTAACAGTAAATGCTGATCACCTTTCTTTTCACTGGCTGTGTCAGGTTTCAACCGCCCATTTTCGTGACAATATCTTGTTTTTAAAATAGTAGAAATGACTTAGAAAGCAAAATACTTCACTTTTCCTAACAGAGAAATGCTTAACGTATTTAATCTACAAAAGTCGGAAGGAGATAGTCTCTAAATTTGAAGGACTTAAGTAGGCAATTATGGTCATTATGTGATTATCTTCACAGTGCATAACACAGACTATAATTATTGCAATCTGCGTTAAAAACTTGGCTTGTAATTCTACGCGAAGTCAACTTAGCGAACTGCCGTTAGGTCACGCCATCATATACCAAGGTGTGTTATTCATCTGGCAAATGTTATTTTCAATGTCAAATGTTCCTTTGCAATTATAAGAAAATTTATTAGACTGAATCAAGAGCTGTTAATACGACTATTTCAAGCTCTTCAACAATACCCACCAGTTCCCAAGTGAGAAACTCAATTTTATTTCCCTTTTTATGACTGGTCATTCTCAATTCATTGTGCTTTTTACCTCAGCGAGAAAAAGAAAGGAGCTAAGTTATTTTTGTTATAAGAACATCGTTTCCAGTTAACAGCGAGAGATAACACCGTTTCCAATTAACACACACACACAGACTTTCAATGCCATGTAGGTCATTTCCTATTCTTGAAACGGCGGCCATAAATTTACAACAAATTAACCCCTCCATAACTCAGAAAGCCATCTCATAACAAAAGGATACAAACTAATTAATGGGTTGATGTTTTGTGGGTAAAGGGCAGACACTCTACATGTGTTTTAATTTCCATTGGGTGTTTTTATTTGTCTATTTTTTGTGGTCAGGAAGCCCCCCTCCACGATGAGACAGACGCCTCATGTTATCTCGGTGATGTTTACGTGACTCATGTGACCAGGTCCCCAAGTACTCTCTCCCCCGCCCCCGCCCCCTCTCTCTCTCTCTCTCTCTCTCTCTCTCTGCAACCACCCCCATCCCCTTAGTCAATATAATCCCTGTAGCTAAGCATTCAACGCAGTCTGTAAATACATTGATTTCATGCGTCATACGTCCTTCGCCCCCTATCCCCCCCCCTCCAACCATTGTCTGGGGGAACAAATAAAAGGAAACAAATCCCAAAATAATAATAAAAGTCCACATACTTTCTTCAGATGAAGGCATTCCATTCAGCAGAATGTTGTTCTGGAAATAAACGGGCTCATATTTACTCCCTATGAATGCGTGACAAAATTAACACTTTACATTATCAAACCATGTGCACATGAACAAAATCTGACCACATGAACAAAATCTACTATGGTTTAGCCTAAATGTTCAACTAATTATATAGCTAGCCTTCAGGAGCCCTGTTAATCTTCTGTTATCAATATGCAGACTGATAACGCGAACTTTAAGCAGTTCTAGAAAGCTTTGTATAAAGCGGTTGACAGGGTAATTATTCTTCACTACTACTACTACTACTACTACTACTACTACTACTACTACTACTACTACTACTACTATAATAATAATAATAATAATAATAATAATAATAATAATAATAATAATAATAATAAAATAATTAACCTGCTCTTAGAGCCCCAAGATGCATCTGGACGTTGCAAAGTCGCTGTCAAGTGCATAATGTTCAACCAGGAAGTCAGGGAGCTTACACCAAAAAGGCGTTAATAAAAACCTCTACGCCTGGTAAATAAGCAAAAGGGGTAAGTCTTGTGCCAAAAAGGGTGTAATAAGCCGGAGGTCGACAGCATTGTTTTTCGCCTACTTTGGCCGCTGCAACGTTTTCCTCGTACAGAATTTCCTCAAGTGTTCCTTGCCAATATACATTAGCTGTATGTAATTTATACTATTCAAAATAGGCAAGTAAATTTACGGAACAAGACTAAATGACTTTAAACTTGCAAAGGAAGGGACATCAGACTTGCAATAGAAAGAGCTCTCTCACAACAAACGCCCACCTGTGAAAAAATCATATATCAAAGAAAAATTATTCAATTATTAATTTATAAATATATATATATATATATATATATATATATATATATATATATATATATATATATATATATATATATATATAACTAACATGAAAAGTGATGATTATATAAATAAAGACAAAATCCACGAAGGAAAGAGAAACAATGGAGTGCTGCAAGGCCTTTCGACTTATAGTCCTTTACTTAGCAGTCTGTTAAGTCCAGCTAAGTTGAAAAGGCCTTGCAGCACTCCATTGTTTCTCTTTCCTTCGTGGATTTTGTCTATATTTATATATGTATATGCTGTACATACAGCAATACAAGTCACAAGAACAAAGGCGATAATACGTTAACATTTTCGGGTTTAATATTTACATGCAATATCTCACCTTCAAATTCCTGAAATTCTGCGAGTTACTCCGCAGCTTAATCAAACCTAATATGTTTACCGTCAAGTGATAACATTATCTTTAATTCCTAAATATTCATATTCACTCACCACAAGTTCAAACGAAAGCGACAAAAACTGCTGTATACTTTCCTTCAAGGGCAAATTTATCAGGAATGCCAACATATATAGCCACAAATAACCGATCAATATCGAATTCACTTTACCTTGGGACTAACTAACACCTACATGGGATATATGAAATACATTCTTATCTCTCTATCAGTTTATTGCTTTTATTTTTTTTCCTTTTTAATAAGCGAGATCTCTTCTTTCTGTATTTCCCTTTGCCTCCTTCCTCTTACTTCTTCCTAATGAACACCACAGAGGTGGGTAGAGCTTTCGGCTAGCATGCTGTTGGCCCAGCGTTCGACTCTCCGACCGACCAATGAAGAATTAGAGGAATTTATTTTTGGTGATAGAAATTCATTTCTCGTCATAATGTGGTTCGGATTCCACAATAAGCTGTAGGTCCCGTTGCTAGGTAACCAGTTGGTTCTTAGCCACGTAAAATGAATCTAATCCTTCGGGCCAGCCCTAGGAGAGCTGTTAACCAGCTCAGTGGTCTGGTTAAACTAAGATATACTTAACTTTAACCATATTCTTTGGAAGCATGAATTTCAAAGTCAGTGGCCCCTTTGGGCTTGTCCCATTTGAATAGGTTCATCTTCTGAATAATAATAATAATAATAATAATAATAATAATAATAATAATAATAATAATAATAAATGGGGGCTAAAAAAATTAATAATAAAAATGTTTATAAAACTGACGTATTAGATACACCCAAGCGTATTACTGATATTAATGCACCTAATCATCATCCCCTTTATTAAAAAAGAAACAAAGCAAAGCTCCCCTGCAGCATCAAAAACAAAGACAGATACTCTCCCTTGTACCCGCCCATCCACCCCTAACCGCAGCTACGGCCGAAACCGAGCCAAAAAGTAGGGGCTTGTGTAAACAAAAGGCAGTTAAATTGCCGATTGGAGTGTACGATAGTTTAGTCTTACCTTCTCGTCCCATTTTCTTTTCCTAAACAACATAAAATATCCTGATAGTGTCTGTGCGTGTGGCAGACGCTTCTACACACACACACACACACACACACACACACACACACAGAGAGAGAGAGAGAGAGAGAGAGAGAGAGAGAGAGAGAGAGAGAGAGAGGTTTGCGTCTTTTTGAAGCTCCATCTTTGCGTCATATTGATACGGGGAAAGTCTGTAATTTTTTCCCCGTTTTGTATAGATGGCATTTGTGACATTACCAATGTGAAATTTGGTGGGGTTATTGCTGTATGTCCCAAGGAAACAGCTTTAATAATTTTTTCAATCTTATCTAGACCTAATCCGACTTCTAAATTGTTTATTCTCATATAGGATAAGAATATTCTGTTTATATAAAAAACATGCCTAGCTAAACTAATAATAATAATATTAATATTAATACAATTACTGTCAAGTAACAGCTATACACGAAACAACAATACACTGCAGCACAATAAGCTGTTTTCACAATGAAGCAGAACCTCCATAAATGTAGTAGTACTACCTTTAATGAAGCCTATGCGAAAACCGTAAACTGACATTTACAGTTAATGTCAACTTTGACAAAACCTCGGTTCAGTGCGAACATTCTTTCCTAGTTCTCTGGACCTTGCTAATAATATGACAGATTAGAAGGGTAAAGGCTTAGAAAAAGAGGCTTGCGTATGTTTGTTTTCATAGGCATACGCTATAAAGCTAACTTTTAATTTTCCAGCCACGATCGCAGAAGCCTAGGTGTCAATACTCCGACAAATCAATCAAGTTCATGACCAAGATTAAGGAGATAACTCCTTACAGACAAAACAATTTAAACGGAACCTAATTCTATTTCAGTTTCTTTCGCAGTGGCTGAAACCAAGTTGTATTATGAAGACTAGTCAAGATATGAACTGGTGCCCTGCTTGTGTCTTTAATATTATTATTATTATTATTATTATTATTATTATTATTATTATTTTCAGAAGATGAACCCTATTCATATGGAACAAGCCTACAGGGGCCACTGACTTGAAATTCAAGCTTCCAAAAATTATTATGGTGTTCATTTGAACGAAGCAACAGAAATTAATAGGAAATACAGAAAGAAGAGTTATGCTATTAAAAAACAAAATAAATTGACAAATAGATAAAAATGCAATTAAAATGCATTGAAAATTGTTTTAGGGCAGCACTAATACATTGCACCTTTGCTTGATCGTTTGAAGTTACAATTGCGCAACATACTCGGGGAGACTGTTCCATAGACCATTGGTCTCAAGAATGAAAGGCCTCTGGAACCGAGAGGTTCGAGAGCGAAGCACCATTTACTTCATATTGGTGCTGCTTTTCTGCGTAACTGGTCGCTCAATTATCATCATTATTCAAGTGGAAAAAGCAACAAAAGGTCATTAACTTGGTGAACAACCATATAACGAACAGTGGCAAAAAAAAAAAAAAAAACTGTCGTAGTCCAAACGATAACCTACGTTAATATTAAATACAGTTACATAATATATTCAAACTAACAAAAAACAAATGACTCCATTCATGAACAGACTGACAAAAGCAAGGTGACATCAGTCGTCACCAAACGAAATCAGGTCAATTGCGGTTAAAACCGAGTGTAATCTAGTCAGCAAGAGAATCACGACATTAACCAAACTTCAAATAACTGTTCTCTAAATCAAGGCAGCCGCTCAAAAATTCAAAGACAAAACCGGAGCCGTTTCAAAAACTGTATTAACGATTTTCTTACTCAATTTCAAATAATTATCCTCCTGAAGTAAATATTAGGCCCACCTACTAAATATGACCTTTTCGTGTAACACATCAAGCCGTCGCCTTGACTTTTAAAGGTTATATGACGCTAAGGCGAGGGAACCGTTATTTATTTATTAATTCGCCTAATAAGGTTCGCGCTAACAGGTAGGTCATGCTAACTTCCAGGCTTGAATCAAAACTGTAGTTCTCCGTCAAGCCATGATTCAATAACCTGGATTGTGAAACCTTTCCTGAACAAAATGCAAGACATGCAAAACATGTTCTCCTACTCCTCTCCTTCCCGTTACTCTCCACGGCCCCCACCCGTGGAGCGTGAGTTCAATGCATGAATTCTGCTACGATTATTCATAAATATTTCCAATTAGACCAATAGATTTCAACATTTGTGATATCCATCTATGCTACATACCACCTTTGTCCTTATTCGTTATTTTTATTATCTCTTAGTTTCGCTCGTTAGAGTAACCATATTGAAACACTATGAAAGAATATGTATTTTTTCTTACAGCAAAACCACTTCAATAAAAAAAATTGCTATAAATAACGAGAGCAAAAGTAAAAGGTCCAAAAGATATATCACCGTTCAAGAGAAAGGGGAGGGGACCTGAAAGATATCCCGGTTAAAAAAACATTAAAATCCATTTAAGTTCACCAAATACGAAAGTCTGATTACTTGGAATAATTACCCGCCATCTTTTAAGCAAATTCTTTACCCCAAGTTACAATGACCAAAAATACCAAGAAACTAACAAACGACAGACAAAGAATGAAAAGTCATGGTTAAGAACAAATCTAGTACCAGAAAGGACCGAATGAACCATCTAAGATAAAACTGGCCCATGGTGAATGTTCCACCATATCAAATATGATCATCTTAAGGATAAAATAAACACCAAATGTGACCATCTATAGGACAAAATGAACATTGGCCAGTGATAATTATTTTTCTATACTATAATCAAACATGATCACCTTCAAGATAAGATACCGCCACATTCACGCCGTCAAAACACAAGACAACCCACAGACGTAACAGCAACCACATACTGACCTCCATAAGAGAGAGAGAGAGAGAGAGAGAGAGAGAGAGAGAGAGAGAGAGAGAGAGAGAGAGAGAGAATCTAGGCGCCAAGATTTCCTTTCTTCCGAGCATACTGCTATGGGCAACAGCTGGTACCATCTTGCCACTCAAGCTTATCTCGGGCCCCTTTCTAGAAAACAGACCCTGTAATTAGCATAATACTCGTCCCCAAGTTTGTTTCCACTTGTCTACGAAGCTAAAAATTTACATCAAAATTACTCTTTTCCGGATCCCTTTTTATGCCCGGCGCCGATGACTCGGGACGTCTAGCGGTTCTTAGTAATTCTGACAAATTTAGAATCACTGATATTTCACCAAATTGAGTTTTTAAAAGTTTAACCTTTATGGTGCGGTTTTTTGGAACCAGATTATTTCAACTCCAATAATGTTTATGACTGAACAGTGATGCAATTTCCCATTATTCTATTACTACTGTGGTTTTCTTTGATACAATCCTCGGAAAATTAATTACATATTACTCATCACCATCATCCTGTTTGTTACAAGTTACCACCTTTCAGCCCTCGTTTGGCCTGTCTGGCGAGTCCTAATCATTTATCAGTTACAATAGACAATTTTCTTTTCTTTAATGACTAGTTTTCCTATCTTAACATATGCAGATCTGTCTTCAGTTTTTCCTTTACTGGCTCTAAGTTACCACATCTTTTAAATTGTGAATTCAAAGGTCACTGTTTTTCTAATATCTTTGCTGAAACTTTCCTCCACTGACTAAAATGTGTCACTGCTCCAACGTGGACTTGGGATTTCGGATTATGTTTCCATAGGTGTTAAAAACACATTTTATATCCGCATCTCGCCCTAATATGCAGCCCATTTAGCTCATAAGACAGTGTGTGATCCTTTCACGCGGGGTTTAATTCATGTTTTATTTTGGCTGCCTTGTTAAACCCTGTAATGTTCTTTGTTAATAAATTTGTTGACTATTATACAATATACATGCAGTTACAGAAGCACTGTCTTGCTATTACATAGTTGTGCATACAGTAAGTGTTTTTAGATCTTCTGTATGTATTTATGAAGGTTACAGTTATCAAGTGAAAATCTCCCATTTTCAAAACTCGTTGAAAGTTTGAATATGACAGATAAAATTTTACAAGTCGTATTCCATTGTTTTTCAGTATTTAATATCTGCGACTTTTCAGGTTTCTTTTCAACCACATTAATATGTATTTCTTTCTCCATTTACTTGCGATCTTTGTAATCACGTCTTCTATTTTGGTTATGACATCTTTCAGAATCGTCCATTGCCAAGTAAAACTCCCCATCACATACGAAAAACTCACACTTTGAATACTTTTTTTTTTGTTGGAGAAACAAATCCACAGTTATGTATGGGTACATACGGTGCTTTCGGGAATCTGTCCGAGTCGAACAGATTCCCGAAAGCTCTCTGTAGAGATTTTATAAATATATGGACCCACACATAACAGTGGATTTGTTTCTCCATTTCAAGATTCATTCTCATATGAGTATTTTTCAACTTTTTTTTATTATCCATGACACTCGAAAGCGTAAATACTATCTAAAGTCGGTCCTAGTACACTGCCTTGTGTTATTCCGTGTCAGTTTTCGAATTATCCGCTGCTTCCGATCTGTACTTGAAACCTTTTACTAATGAAGTACCTATTAAAAAATTCCAGGCAATCGTCTCAGACTCCTTTTCATTTCAAGTATTCTATCATAGGTTATTACTATACTACGGAGTATTAAACTACACCTCGGTCCCATGATATTAATATTGAACATTCATCATTGTCTACACATTTTAAGAAGTCATTCAAGACCGAATACGGGACTGTTTCGGTGGAGGATATACCTAAAATCTCGACCTTTTTAAGTACAAAACCGACCTTTTCAAGATGCTCTAAAGTCGGTGCAATCGTTTTTATTGTTTATCACAGAAATGACATTTTTGATATGGACAAGACCATTCCAAAGAATGTTTGCCTTCTCTATTCTTAACGTTGGTTTCACCTATGCAAGCTTTTTCTTGTGAGTAGTAATATTATTCTAAACTCTTGCTTATATTCTAGGTCCATGGATTATCCTGGCCTACCGCCTACCAGTCCACCCAGATGTGAGTTGAGTGCCAGCATATACTTGGGTCAAGATAAAAGTGTGGGGGGCTGGCAACCTCTTCTCTAAAAGATTTGTTCCCTCTGAGGCCATCCTATACTGACAGAAAATTATTATGGTGTGTAATATATATATATATATATATATATATATATATATATATATATATATATATATATATATATATATATATATATATATATATATATATACACATATACAGTCCATGCAATAACAAACAATATATATATATATATATATATATATATATATATATATATATATATATACATATATATATATATATATATATATATATATATATATATATATATATATATATATATATATCAAGTTTAATTGACATTTTTAAACAGCATACCTGTCAGTATCAAAACCCGAAACCATTTCATCTTCGGAAAAGTTCAGTCATCAAAATTAAATATGAAAAATTTAATTTTCTGAAACAAAGTTTTGACAGAAAAAGACTTTCAAAATAAGCAAGTGATCACGGCATTACAATCCACTGTCCTTAACTCCTAGTCTTATAGGATACTTTTAAATGTATGACTGAATCGTGAAATTTAGGCTGTAAGCCCAAGCAGTGGGTGGGTGGTTGGGCAGCAAGAGACAAAGATCCAGAAAATAAACAGGATAATTTAAATGAAGGAATATTTAAAGAGGCTAGACAGCAAGAAGGAAGAAAGGAAGCGGGAATGGAGGTTAAGTAAAAGCTAAACGTGGAGGCAGCTAGGGGTCATGTGAGGTGCACCACTAACCCCCTAAAGGAAAGTCAGGGTGGGTCAAAGTTCATTCATATTAATTCAAAAGAACAGACACTACTGTGGAACGATTTCCTCGGAACCCATAAAGTTCTTACTCATAATCCTGAATAACTTTTCATCATGGGATATTTTAAAAACAATACCGAGACCCAGACCCACCATAACCGACCACGCTTACCTTTTCTGGAAAAAATTCCATTGTCCTTAATTACTAACAAGAGACGACGATCACGATGGCAGTCCGCACTCCTTTACACACGTACCCAAAGGACATCTTTCGGATATCCTGTCACAAAGGATATCACGATAACGTGGCTCTTGGAAATACCCAGCTCTAATGAGTTTCTTTACAACATGCCTGTTCACCACCTGACTCAGGCAAGCTCATTTACTATTATTATTACTACCCAAGTTTCTTAAGAAGCAAGGCCAGAGGTCACTAATTTGCAAAGAAGGCCCTTCACTGAACAAAGTGCCCATACGTCAAAAAAGAAATCAAAATATAGTGTCGGAGACTAAATATAAAAATATGCCTATAAAAATAAAATCCCTTTAAATAAAGAAAATAGGCCACTGATAAAAATAGGCCATTAAATGAGAAAATTATACCTCAAGATCAATATGCCCTTACATCAACAGTAATCTAAGTCAATACAACTAAGCAAACATTACATGCTGCCCTAAAGCATTCTTACAGCTTTCCTAGAAATTCAATAGGATTTCAAATAACAATAATACACTCAAGGGCCAATGGTTTGGGTAAAATTAATGGGGCAACAATAGTAAGGTAAAAAATAACAGCGATCAAATGTGAGATGCACACATACATATGTATGCATGAATGTATGTGTACATTTTTATATATATATATATATATATATATATATATATATATATATATATATAAATACATATATATATATAAATACACACACATATATATATATATATATATATATATATATATATACATATATATATATATATATATATATATATATATATATATATATATATATATATATATATAAATACATATATATATATTTACATACATACATATATATATATATATATATAATAAATATATATAATATATAATATATATTTATATTATCATATATATATGAATTATACTATATATATTTCATGTTTAGAACATTTCCAGAAAATAAAGGCATGATTTGTTATCAAGTGAATTGACTGTAATTTGCAAATCCCTTGTTATGAGTAGATTTTTTCTGATGTAGCAGGCTAATTTACTTCAGTATACTGGCGTCACACAACTGCTGTCATCAGCGTCGGCTCTCATGCAAATGACTGTAATTTTCTAAACAGAAAACCTCTTACTGAATTTAACGCCAACTCATTACTCAAATTTTTAACTTTAAATGCTTTCGAAATTTACCATCTACTTTATAATAATGCGTGACCTGAAATTGCCTGTAATTGAAACTTTCGTGTCTCCGTCATATTCTCAAATGAAGTTACGCGCTCTCGTAGACTTAATTGGGTATGATACCTAAGCCAATGGGGAGTTATCTTTCTAATTCGCTATCCCTTCGCTTATATCTACCATGGGAGTTATCTTTCTAATTCGCTATCCCTTCACTTTTATCTAATATGGGAATTATTTTTCTAATTCGCTCTCTCTTCAATTATATCTACATTGAGTTCATTAGGGGAGGTGATCATCAGTTGGAATTCCCAGAAAATTTCGTCAAAACTATTTCATCCCATCTCCAGATATTACTATTTTGTTCCTGTTTTTGTAAATTAAAAATGCAAAGTTTAAGTTGCAGCTGCACTGACAGAGGTTTTCTACAACCGATTGCCAGAAAGAAAATGACCAACCTCTCACTGCCCAAAAGGAAATTTTATGTCTTTGATTGTCCACCAACGTTTTTTTCACCTCCGAACTAACATACGGAAGTCTACTATTTCAGATATCCAAAAAGAAAGTATTTTTTTTTCTTAATATCCGATTGTCTGAGAGTTTAAATGTCGTATTTTCAACGCGTTACGTTAATCTTTTCGATATGGAACAAATCTAATTCAAGTTTTCCCGAAAACTATCTTAACCTTACGTTTTTTAGAACTGCCAAGAATTCCAGTAAGTGTTCGTAAATACTTTCTTGAAATTTACTTTTTCCCAAAAGCATTATGTTCTACGCATTCCAAAAACTATCTCGAATTTAGCTTTTCCAAAATTATTTTAGTTCCAGTTCTACCAAAATCCATTTAAAATCTCCCAAATAAATATCATTAACTTATAACAACAAGTAACTCATCAGACGAAAGTACTCAAAATCATTTTACTTTTTTTCTCAAATTCAACACAAATTGCCATAAAGAAAAAACAACTACACTATCAAAGCAACAAATTTAGCTCAGTGCAGCTGCACTTGGAACGTACAGAGCGTCAGAATACATTACAGTTATCATCCCTATACAACATACATCCTGCAATGGATGCATTTAAAGATTAAAATATCTTTTCTATCTATGATTCAAGAGAATTCCCCTAAAAGACATAGCCCCCATATTCGCGGTCACTCGGTGCTTCAAGTATTAGCATATGATAACGAATGTCAAATCACGAGTCAGGTTTGGCGTATGTCACAACAGTCTGTTTGTCTAGAGCTTCTTTGCATAATAAGTAAAATAAACAAACTGGGGACTTAGGTCTAAATTAAAATGAATACAATAACCTGGTTTCAATTGTGTATTGTAATTCATATAAAATCGTGGATCTAGTTAAAATAACGAGTACAGTGTTCTGGTTGTATTCCTGTACTGCATTTTGCCCTATACTCGTATATAGGTGTGGCTTCAACTTAAGTATGATACATGAAATTAAAAATATCAGAGCCAGCAGCAACGCTCGTGTAACGTATCGAGTGAGCTAAATACGACTCCTCAACATGCTAGCTTGAGAAGCAATTGAAATATAAACGCCATACAAATGAAGGTCATTATTAATGAGCAAAATCAGTCTTATACATCAAAGGGGGCGAAGTTTATAATTCAGTTTTAACCATCTCTCATTAAGGATCTTCACCTTCATTAAAATGGTCTCATGGTTATAATCTTTCAAATCGGACCATCATCGCTGGCAATCATTCATGCAAGCATTTATCAGCATTAAATTCTCCTTGCAACTCTCTAACTCAGGCCAATAGCAGTAAAAAAAAATATCAGCGCGATAAACCAAAGATTTAGATCAATTACTTACAGTCTTGCGAATCAATTCTGGGTACATCACCCCTGAGGTGTGAGGTGCATAAAAGCGGTACCAAGCAGAACATTTCACGTGTATACAGATTCAGACATTACTCGCCACGTGGCGTTTCATGAAATGTGTGGTTACATCGGTTATGAAAACCATGTGCGGGCAGTATGCTTCAAGGTAAGCTCTGTCTTATATAACAAAGGGGTATTTCCAGTAACTTTTTACCAGCTTCTCTTTTTCTCTTATTAACTTCTCTTACTTCCGTAGCTCTCTCTCTCTCTCTCTCTCTCTCTCTCTCTCTCTCTCTCTCTCTCTAGGACATCTCTCTCTCTAGGTTACATAAACCTTTAAAATGGCAAAAACATATACAGTTATATAAAATTTAAAATGTCAAAAACATATACATATATATATATATAAAATATATATATATATATATATACATACACACATCTATATATATAATATTACCAATATGTTAATTTACCATGAACAATTCAACATACACCTTTCCATCCTAAACAAGAAGTATATGAATATATTCTTTCATACCAATTCTACAAAAGAATATATTTATTTATGTCTATCTATCTACCCATCTACATATGAGTATATATATATATATATATATATATATATATATATATATATATATATATATATATATATATATATATATATATATATATATATAGAGAGAGAGAGAGAGAGAGAGAGAGAGAGAGAGAGAGAGAGATGACCATTTTAACACAACACAAATACCAAAGAGAATATTGCAGAATGGCGATTGATGTAAGCAGCTTACACAATCCCCTTTACTGTAAGCGGACTTTGACACCGTTATCAGAAAAATGACCCCAATGTCATGAGCTGTCACATGAAGGGAAATAGAGCTTAGCTGTCTAGTGTATCATTTCCCGCTGTCCGCTTAGACATAACACAGGTTAGACTTCACCTGTATTGCAATGAGTAATACATAATTGCACTTGGTTGCCGCTGCATCATTTCCTGATGTCTGCTTAGGCATAGGATACAGCCAAGACTTCCACCTGGAGACACCTGTTAAGAATTTTACCCAAGCACTGAGGTCGAGGTCATTGCGGACACATGACAGACAAGGTGATTCATACAGAACCTTAAAACTTCGTCTGGATGACTAAACTATGAGTTGTCGACAATTAGATTTCCATAAGATTCACAGAGTATTTTGCCTCATTGACAGTTTGATTCGGCATAAAACGCCATGCCAGAATGCTTAGAGAAACTCTCAGTACGACGCGAATTCTCTCACCATGTGATCAAGTTGATCAGCGTGACTATGAGCAATATACTTCTTGACGTCAGCATCACCGAACCCAGCTAAATGAATCAAGGGGATATTGCACAATGCTGCCGAACCGAGCAAGTCCAATGTATCTTGACACACGGCGAGTTGGAAAGTAATATAAATCGTCATCAATCTATACTCTCTTAGTTTGCAGTTCTCAGTATGACTCATAGCAACATGTAACAGATTACTAAGATTTGTTGAAATTTGCGGTGAAACTTGCCATTCCACTGAGGCAGAGGCATAAACAATACGCTCAGTCCTCTTTTATGGAACCAACGTGAACTGCTGAACTTCATTTGCAGTGTTAGCATTAATCGACGCTAGAACTTACTGCAATTAAGAGATTCCTCAACCTATGTGCAATACTTTATTAATACTAACCAAGGAAACTTACTCTAGAGCTAAATGTCTTACAGATTATCTTAGATTCAGGCAGGACTTGAAGTCATATTCAACGCAGTGCTATTTTGCTAAAGTACTTAAAACCAAAAACGAAAACAGAGAACAGAACAATAACAGACAGGAGTAAAACGCTTCTATGCATATACTGTTCTCTAGAAGACAGGCGCTGAGTGGAGAAGTATACAGCTCACAAATGAAGTTTGAGTGAGTGAGAATCCACACTCAAATTCCAGGGGGCCAGCAGACTGCTTATTTAATTGAAGTTCATACCCGGTAATTAATATGATTTCGTGATTTAAGAAAAATTAGCAAATGCTTCTCAAATCTGACCCCAAAAATAACAAATAAATATACGCTACAAAATCTGAGAATAATGATAAAAACAGCTGTGATTCTCTAGAAAAAGTTAATGGGTGTTACTACTAATATCTGAACCATCAAATAATGACACAATTTGGAGACGGGGGAAAGAGTGGGTTGGACACCCAGGTACAAGGGCTTAAGACACTGTAAATAAAAGATATAATAATTATTATTTTCACTGCATACACATTCATATTGATTCATTAAATTAATAATTTTCCACAACTGAAGACACAGAGGCATGAGAATTTAACTAAAATACAAACAATAACACAGAGGAAACAACCAAATATTTAAAATTAACTGCGTTTACCTAATATACTGTATATTCACAAACTGGCATAAGATAAAAAAAATTTTTAAAATGTTGGCATTTAGTAAAATGAATAAAAGTGATAAATGTTTAGTATCTAGAAAAAAAATTTTAAAAATTAAAAATTGCTAGTATTTAGTAAAATCAATTTAAAAAAGTAAAAATTGTTGGTATTTAGTAAAATAAATTTAAATTAAAAATTGTTAGAATTTAGTAAAACAAATTTTAAATATTAATTTTTTTAGTATTTAGTAAAATAAATAAAAAATTAAAAATTGTTAGTATTTGGTAAAACGCAAAGCAAAAATTGGATTATGATGACCGTGATAATTCAACTTGAAATAGAGAGTTTGAGAAGCCAAAGAGGGATCTTAGGGTAAAAAGGAACTGGGAGTGAGGTTATAAGAATCCAAAATAGCTTGGTAGGAGTGAGCCATTAAACAACCAAAACAGACTAGGAGTGAGATTACGAGAGGTAAAAATACACTGGGAGTGAGATCCTGAGGTCCCAAAATGGATTAGTAGTTAGATCATGAAACCCAAAAAGCCCTACGAATGAGACCATCAGAAACCTAGATTCTGAGTGAGATCTCAGACTGGAGGTGATAGCATAGGAAGCCAAAACAGACTGGGAATGAACTGATAAGACACCAAAAACGATTGGGAATGACATGAGAAGTCAAAATGGATTGGGAATGAGATCATGAAAAGATAAAACAGACTGGGAGCGAGACAACAGCACAATATTATATCATCTTCAACTTTGTAATTAATGCACTTCTGCCGGGAACCAGATAAATGTTTCATATTCAAATAATTCATAACCTCAAAAAGAGCAATTAAAAGAAAAACCAGTAATAAATGCGCCGAAGTTTCTTCGGCGCAATCAAGTTTTCCGTACAACCGCTACAGCGTATAATCAAGGCCACCGAAAATAGATCTATCTTTCGGTGGTCTCGGCAGAATGCTGTATGAGCCGTGGCCCATGAAACGAACCACGGCCCGGTGGTGGCCTGTCCCATATCGTTGCCAGAAGCACGATTATGGCTAACTTTAACCTTAAATACAATAAAAACTACTAAGGCTAGAGGGCTGCAGTTTGGTATGTTTGATGATTGGAGGGTGGATGACCAGCATACAAATTTTCAGCCCTCTACCCTCAGTAGTTTTTAAGATCTGTGGGCGGACAGGAAAAATGCGGACGGACAGACAAAAGTGCGGACGGACAAACACAGCTGGCACAATAGTTTTCTTTTACAGAAAACTAAAAACTCACTCAAGACAAACACCTTTTACCTAAACAAAGGCCAAACCATGTGTGGGTCCTATTTTCATCCTCGCAGAACCATATCGTGTTTCCTATCGTCTCATCGCGGTCAGGGAAGTAAGGAGGGCAGATGAAACAGAAGATTAAATGGCTGAAAGATAAAACGAGGACGAGGAGTAACGACGAACACAGACGGTAAAACGGAAGGGAAGGACGACTTTCCAAAGAGATTAAGTAATGGATGAAAAATCAAGTCCTCACTCTCTACCTGCTACTATTAGCTATTTTATAGAAAAATAAATCTCATCCTGATATATCACCTCCAGCATTTATTATGAAGTTTAGGCAACGGTCTAGCGATGTCGACAATAACATCTGATAGCACTTATAATGTTGGCTCCTTACGCCTAATTGCCATTAGCATTAGACGCCTATAATTCTCTCTCTCTCTCTCTCTCTCTCTCTCTCTCTCTCTCTCTCTCTCAACGCAGAGCGTCAACACTACGTTTAACCGTCCTCTTTTACTTGGTATCGGGAACAACACGACGGAGATGAATAGTGGTGGGGGTGGGGGGTGAGGATGGGAGTGGTGCCTGGGACACAGGAGAAAATTGTGAATGGTGGTTGAGAGAAGGGATCTAACATCGCAAATTTGAACTAGAAACCCCTAATTATATTCAAATCAGCTAACATGAAACTACACTTTCTGCTGCCGAAATTATGATTTTCAAACAAATTGCAATACCTTACAGAAACCCCACACTAGTGAATATCTTACAGAAACCGCCACACTAGTGAAGCAAAAACTCAGCAAACATACAGATTAGAAAAAACAAAACAAACATAAAGCAACCACACAGTCCCTGTAAACTTTTAAAATGAAGCTCACCCAGTCCAAATAACAGACAAACTGTAGGCTTGGTAATTAGTTTAACGGGAGACCGCCCACTGTCAGGCGGTGAATTTAAGCAATATCCGTTCTGGTCACTAAGAAAAGTTAAGTATACCTTAGTTTAACCATATCACTGAGCTCATTCACAGCTCTCCTAGGGCTGGCCCGAAGGATTAGACTTATTTTACGTGGCTAAGAAGCAATTGGTTACCTAGCAAAGGGACCTACAGCTTATTGTGGAATCCGAACCGAACCACATTATACCGAGAAATGAATTTCTAACACCAGAAATAAATTCCTAATTCTCCATTGGCCGGCCGGAGAATCGAACGTGGACCTAGGAGAGTGCTAGCCAAGTACGATATCGACCCAACCAATGAGGAACTCGTTCTGGTCACTAATAGATAGGTAACCATCAATGAACGTCGAGGGGCGTTGATAAACAAGCTACCGTAATCAATACCGAATAGCAATGCGTCACAGAGACAAAACCCATATTTTAGGGACGTCTAAACTGAATAAGCGTATGTCCTTTCTAAACAAGTCAAACAAGACACACTGCCTGAAAACAAGACCTTCACATAAAAATTGTCTTCCATTAACAACACACTTCCTAAGCATATCAACGCGCAGCGAAACTTGCAGTAAAAGCGACGTAGTAACCCCGTTAAAATCAGCACGATGTCAGGAATGATTCATGCGATCATATAAGGAAATCAATCAAGAAAATTTAAGTAAACATGCGTGAAATAAAAAAGTAATACATAAGTGTACACACAGTTATCTTTTAAACAGTGACTAATGTATGGCGTGTGTGTGTGTGTGCGTGTGTGCGCGCGTGTTAATACAGCTTGTCGTGGCATTTTGTTATATTTCTTCCGGGACTTTTTTGGCCATCATTATCCTTGTTTAATACCTCCATTCCGTGGCATGTGCAGCTCGTGCCAGCTTTTATGACTATATGAGTAACAGCTATTATGACTTTATAACCGACCACAATCCTTCTATATAAAAGGCAACGTGTGGCCACAAAAGTGTTTTATTCCTAACCTAGAAAATGAGGAGCGTTAGCATGGCATACTATCGTAATATCAGTTCTTAACAACTACAGCTCATTAACGGTACCTCCCCAGTAAAGTGGAAACCGAACCAATCAACAGCAATTTCTAAATCAAAATAAATACGTCTTAATGACGATGGCATCTAGCTTGGTGCATATACGTGTGTACTTGAAATCTGTTTACGATCTTGGCTCCAGATCCACAGGATACAGGAGTGTACTTTCTACAGGATACTTGGCGATAAGGGCGTAGATACAACCGCAAGATACGTTTTTCTAACACTAATTCGTGTGTAAGTTACTTGGTCAAACAGAGCTTGACATTACATTACGCTTTTGAGCAATTCACTACAGTATTTCATATATATATATATATATATATATATATATATATATATATATATATATATATATATATATATATATATATATATATATATATATATATATATATATATATATATATATATATTAACTTTATCACATACACAATTGTTCTGTGCATTAGTAGAATTACTAAAAACTCCATTAGATACCAACCAGTTTGAATGAGGTCCTTTTAGTAATATATATATATATATATATATATATATATATATATATATATATTATATATATATATATATATATATATATATATATATATATATATATATATATATATATATATATATATATATATATATATATATATATATATATATATACATATATATATAATATATATATATATATATATATATATATATATATATACATATATATATATATATATATATATATAAATAACATGTATATGTATATATATATATATATATATATATATATATATATATATATATATATATATATATATATATATATAGAGAGAGAGAGAGAGAGAGAGAGAGAGAGAGAGAGAGAGAGAGAGAGAGAGAGAGGAACAGCAAAACTTACTTGACGTTTTAAAAACGTAATTTTCGAGATCTCTTCGTAAGAAATACATTACTTTGAGATCTAAAATTTGAGTGAGGAATACAAAAGGGGTTAATTAACGCATTAATATTAATATGCAAGCAAGATATTAAACTACAAAACTTTGAGGTGCTAGTTTAACGATAACTAACGTTTCTGTATGCTTCGAGATTTTTCCCAAATTTCAGAAAAAACTATTTCATAATGTTTCAACAAACATTTCTATCACAATCTTATAAAGGCCAAACTGAAGCCAGGGAACTGTACAGCAAGATACTGAACTACTAAAGGCTTTGAGAGCACACCAATAGATGTTCAAAATACTGATATCTCTCCATTATTTACAATTAAAATAGTTTAACCAGACCACTGACCTGAATTAAGGCTTTCAAAGGGCTGGCCCGAAGGATTAAAATGAAATGCTGTGCCATTGGCCAAGCATTGGGACTAAATGAAAATGACAATGAAATTTTAAAAATAAATATGCAAGAAAGCATGCTTCCACACTGAACATACGCATACGTTAAATACATTTACCCACGTTTCCATCTGTTAAAAAAAAAACTACTGATAAAAATCAGAATAAGTTAAGAATTTTAAAATTCGTATTTTTTTTTTATTCATTAAATTCCCCATGGGCTTTTGTATTTTCATAAATTACTTTTTATATTCTATCACTTAATTTACAGCCCCTCGTGAATATTAAAATTCGAACAATTGAAAATCTTGTAATTCTGACAAAAGTCAACTGAAACTTGACAACCGTTGTTAGTTATATTCTGGACATTGACACAATACATGAAAGCAAACACATTACCCCAGTTCTTGAGGACTCACAGGGTGGCAACACGAACTCTAAACCCATGAATTCACGAAAGTGTTTCCTCTAATATTCCTTTCTTCTTCCTTCCCACCATCGTGACAACATACACTTACATCAAAACAATGATAAACCTAAAAGTCCTTATTTCTTAACCCTCTTTCGCACCGAGTTGTTGTTCTCCTACAACTTACGTTCACGGTAAAGAAACTATAATAATCTGATTCTAATACATTGATGACAGCCGTTACTCAAGTCATATCAATAATAAACTGAGGCCGAGGACCAAGCCAACATATGTCACGAGATTGATTGCTTGATTTATGACTACTAAAACTGGCGTTACAACAAGGAGGTTATTGACGCCGAATTAAAATTTAAATAGGAACTAAAAGGATAAATCAATTTAAAATGGCCTTGATATGGGAAATATCTTAAAATATATAATTTAATCATGTCTATAAATTCACGTCACGAGAAATGGTAATGCGTCAACAGGTCATAAAGGCAAAAAATGGGAGGGCTGAAACAATGGAGCAAATCTCCGTGCTGGCATACGGCCATCTTAATCTAAAACAAAAACAACGATGAAAAAAGAATCGGATCTTTCTTAGATAGTGACCCCCAAGGGTTTTAGCCCGGCATGTACCGACGTTTGCGGCGTGTTTAGTACAAGCTGGGGATGACCGTAAAATCATAAACGAAAGACTAAATGTCATAATGACCCCAAAGAAACATTAGTCCTGGGGGTCACTATCTGGGAAAGATCCAAAGAGTCTTCTGGAGTGTCGATATGATTTGAGTTTCCACAAGAAACGATGATTGAATGAGTTTGCTCAAAACTGCGACAGAGGGGTTTGGCGCCGAGCGGCATTGGACTGCAATGAGGCTAGTTACAGGACTTTAGTATAAGAGGAAAATCATGTGAATGATTAACTGATTTATGTGCTTTGGCATCACAACGGCTATTGTCAACAGGGCCGGAAACTCGGACAAACGTTCACCCGTTCTTCACATGACATTCAAATGGCAGGACGAAGTATGTCATATTTACTTAATTTTTACTTCAATGGTTATCATACAGAGCTCGGATATCAAGGTTCCCGGACATACTGGTCAATGCCTTTATTAAGGTTAAAATGAAGCCAAAACTAGCTGACAAAAATTGAACAAAACCGATATCTTTTCAATGCTGGCTTCGAAAAAAGATATTATAAAAAAAAAAAACACTATGACACCTACATTAATGCCCAGTTACTGGCGCTATAAAACGTAATGAAATCTATACGTAACGTTACAAAAACAGCAGAGCACCTAACTATTATTGAGCTTCTAAAAGATTCAGCGCTCCAGAACCTTACAGGTCTTCTCCGTCAATGGTAAGCCAGGCGAGAAAAACTGTTGAAATATTCAATAATATCGCCGCACGAAAACGCCGACCTTCACTCACTCGCTTCTTTGATTTCGGGCCTCACGATATAAAGAGACCTCGCCCTTCACGAATGTGATAACAGAGAGAGAGAGAGAGAGAGAGAGAGAGAGAGAGAGAATTACGGTTTATCAACGAAATACATACACTACAGCATATCAATGTTAACGCCCCAATTTTTTTCCCGTATTACAGTGTACCTCTTTCAAGTTATCTTTTGCATAATTCAATTATTTTCTGTCTTTGAGAGAGAGAGAGAGAGAGAGAGAGAGAGAGAGAGAGAGAGAGAGAGAGAGAGAGAGAGAGAGAGAGAGAGAGAGAGCTGACTTATAGTAGATAAAACGTTGTTGGCTTATTAATGCAAATGTGTGTCAGTTACCAAGAGGAAGAAACAAGTATGACTATTTTAATCTGAAGCAATAGGGATAAAGTTGCAATTGCATCTTAAGGACGAACTCAATTACGTTACAAACAATTCAGGGAAAAATAACCAGTTTAAATCTTCTGTCAATAATAACGCTGGCATCAAGAGAAAAACTGTTTCTAATGTGATCAATAATAACGCTTGCATCAAGAGAAAAGTTATTTATATGATAATAACGCTTGCATCAAGAGAAAAGCCATTTATTATATGATCAATAACAACGCTTGCATCAAGAGAAAAGTTATTCATTATATGAAACACGCTGAAATGGTAATATGAACCACATGCTATAATACATAGAATGACTACAAAGAATTTAGTAAATCAGAGCTCACATTACGTAATTAGCGAGGAATTTCAATAAATCATTCCAACTACACCCTGATTACATAAAAATAAAAACTTACCGAATAAGAAGGAAAGTAACCGAGTAAATAAAACCTAATAAATAGGACAACTAAAACCTAATAAATGGGAAAACTAGAGTCATACTGAATACGAAGGAAGCTACTCCAGTATATCAACCCTAATAGGACACCGAGAACCGAATAAATAGGAAAACTCAGGGGTCATACTGAATAAGAACGAAGCTATTTTTTTTAAATATAACCTAATAAATAGGACACCTAAAGCCGAATAAATAGAAAAACTCAAGGGTCATACTGAATAAGAACGAAGCTATTTTAGTAAATAAAACCTAATAAACAGGACAACTAAAACCGAATAAATAGGAAAACAAGTTATACTGTAAAATTTAAGTAAATAAAACCTAATAAATAGGACAACTAAAACCGAATAACTAGGAAAACTAAAGTTATACTGTATAAGAAGGAAGCTATTTAAGTAAATAAAACCTAATAAATAGGACAACTAAAACCGAATAACTAGGAAAACTAAAGTTATACTGTATAAGAAGGAAGCTATTTAAGTAAATAAAACCTAATAAACAGGACAACTAAAACCGAATAAAAGGAAAACTAAAGTTATACTGTATAAGAAAAGCTATTTAAGTAAATAAAACCTAATAAATAGGACAACTAAAACCGAATAACTAGGAAAACTAAAGTTATATTTATAAGAAGGAAGCTATTTAAGTAAATAAAACCTAATAAACAGGACAACTAAAACCGAATAAATAGGAAAACTAAAAGTTATACTGTATAAGAAAAGCTATTTAAGTAAATTAATAAACAGGACAACTAAAACCGAATAACTAGGAAAACTAAAGTTAACTGTATAAGAAGGAAGCTATTTAAGTAAATAAAACCTAATAAACAGGACAACTAAAACCGAATAAATAGGAAAACTAAAGTTATACTGTATAAGAAGGAAGCTATTTAAGTAAATAAAACCTAATAAACAGGACAACTAAAACCGAATAAATAGGAAAACTAAAGTTATACTGTATAAGAACGAAGCTATTTAAGTAAATAAAACCTAATAAACAGGACACCTAAAACCCAATAACTAGGGAAACTCAGGGTCATACTGAATAACAGCGAAGCTATTTTTTAAATATAACCTAATAAATAAGACACCTAAAACCGAATAAATAGGAAAAATCAAGGGTCATACTGAATAAGAGCGAAGCTATTTTTTAAATAAAACCTAATAAATAGGACAACTAAAACCGAATAAATAGGAAAACTAAAGTTATACTGTATAAGAAGGAAGCTATTTAGTAAATAAAACCTAATAAACAGGACAACTAAAACCGAAAAATAGGAAAATAAAGTTATACTGTATAAGAACGAAGCTATTTAAGTAAATAAAACCTAATAAACAGGTCAATAACTAGGGAAACTCAGGGTCATACTGAATAACAGCGAAGCTATTTTTTAAATATAACCTAATAAATAAGACACCTAAAACCGAATAAGTAGGAAAAATCAAGGGTCATACTGAATAAGAACGAAGCTATTTTTGTAAATAAAACCTAATAAATAGGACACCTAAAACCTAATGAATAGGAAAACTAAAGTCATACTGAATAAGAAGGAAGCTATTTGAGTAAATAAAACCTAATAGCCAGGACACCTAAAACCGAATAAATAGGAAAACTCAAGGGTCATACTGAATAAGAACGAAGCTAATAAATAAAACCTAATAAGTAGGACAACTAAAACCTAATAAATGGGAAAACTAAAGTTATACTGAATAAGAAGGAAGCCACTTTAGTAAATACATCTTAAACAGGACAACTAAAACCTAATAAATAGAAACACTAAAGAGTCATACTCCCCAAAGTTATATTCATATATCTTCCTTAATCTAACTACGTGTTGCCTGATAACTCTGTTTTCGTTTGTTTGTTATCAGGTGTGACGCAAAAACCAACATGCGAAACCAAAACATATCGTATCCTGAGGTATAAATAGTAGTACTCGTAGATATTGGTTTTACCAGCGGCCTCCCGATCGGTGAAGGCGAGCAACACTGATCCTGGTCAGTTCTTGGATGAGCACCTACTAATGAATGACAGAAACTTGGAGTTCTCATGACCATTATGGGGTCTGAGGGAAGCAACATAGGCTTATAAAAAAGTTCACGCCCCCGCCCCCCAAAAAAGTTAAAGGTGTTCCTAAATACATCACGAATAACTTTTTCAGTACAGTTAGAAACTACAGAGACCAATCAGTGCAAAAATAAATAAATAAAAAGGCTTAACAAAAAAAGACACTGTTAGCTCTGAAATCATCACAGACCTTTTCCAAAGCTATCATACTAAAAAGCTTGTAACTGTCCCCTCCCTCCACGCCTGGGCCAACCCCAAAAAAAAAAAAAAAAAAAAAAAAAAAAATATATATATATATATATATATATATATATATATATATATATATATATATATATATATATATATATATATATATATATATATATATATATATATATATATATATATATAATAGTTACACTTCTACTTGAACCTCGATATGTCCTCAACGACCCTGCCCTCTCAAACACACATACCCCCCTCCAATAAAAATTCCATACAAAGATCTATAAGAAAAATTATTACAAAATATAAAAACAAAACGAAGGATGAATCATTTGATGAAAAAAAGTTTCTTACAGAAGTGGGTGTGATATTTCTGAGCAATGAGGCACGCTTTCAATTCCGTGAACATATAATTATTTTCGGAAATGTAGCAAAGGATGATTGCGCAAGGTTCTACTAAGTGAGAGAGAGAGAGAGAGAGAGAGAGAGAGAGAGAGAGAGAGAGATATTCTGTAACAAAAATGACAGGGTAAAGATCACCTCATTGATGCCCGCCCATATATACAGTACATGGAGATGGTAAACAATCTGATGTAGCATTGATCACTAGCGTCTTACTACCTCCCGCCCTCACAGCCGCCATTAACAACCAGGTACTTATTTCACAGTTTTGATTTTAACGCCCATCGTTCCTTCCTTGCCCATGGATCACCTTTGTTTTTCATCCGACTGTTACCTAACCCGGGATACAAAGGTCGAATATTTTCTCTCTCTCTCTCTCTCTCATATAGTATATATATAATATATATATATATATATATATATATATATATATATATATATATATATATATTATACTACATATATATAGAGAGAGAGAGAGAGAGAGAGAGAGAGAGATCACACCTTTTGCAACCCAGGTTATGTAACAGTCGGATGAGAAACAATACAGGCCAAAACAAACTACCCACTTCCAAGACTTGTCTTCTTTGGAGCGCACCCAATTTTTCAGTCCCTTTTGTTTTTTTTTTTTTATAGGCGAACCGGCAAGGAGAAAATTCATATATTCATTTGTTGATTATTAATAAAGTTTAACCAGACCACTGAGCTGATTAACGGCTCTCATAAGACTGGCCCGAAGTTCTAAAAACACAACAGACACCTCACACGTCTCGAACTGTCGACCTAACCGCTCAACTCTCCTCACTGTTGGGAGAAAAGGAGCTGGGGATTTGGTGCGATACATGCACACATTTACCGGGGTCTAAGCGGTGTCAGGCAGGGCAATCAATCGAGGCTACGGTCTACCCCAACGCCAAATCAAAGTCCTTCAAAAAGAAGGCATCGTGCTTACCCCCTATAAAAAATAATGGGAAAAAGCACGTTAAACGAAGAAGATAAGACTGGCCCGAAGGATTAGATTTAAAAGGAGTACCAGGTCTAGGCCATACGCCAAGCACTGGGACTAAATGATGAAAAATGAAAATATGCAAAAAAGCATATGCTTCTACACTGGAACACACGCACATAAATACATTTACTCACGTTTCCATCTGCACAATAAAAAAATTAATGATAAAAACCAGAATAAGTACAGATTTTGTGCACCCAGTGGGGACAACATTTCCTCGTGATACACCCTATAAAAACTAGTTTAAACCCTATAAATTATTTCGTACTACACCCTAAACATATCGATTATAAATATAATTATAATCAATACTGAAGGAAACGTATAAATTTAACATATGGTTTGTAAGTGCATATTATTTATATTTAAATATAAATCCACGAACTGGAACAAGCAGTTAAAAGGTTCAATTTGGTTCCATGTTGCACGGAATTGTTGACTCTCTCTCTCTCTCCACACAAGTACTTGTGTGAAATAGAATCGCATCTCTCTCTCTCTCTCTCTCTCTCTCTCTCTCTCTCTCTCTCTCTCTCTCTCTCTCTCTCTCATAAAAGTATTTGTGTCATCTTAACCTTGTTACCGTGTTGATCTTCATTACCCAATGTACTGAGACTCTAAAGGTGTTATTATTTTCTTTGTTTCATACTTCTAACTACTGGTTCTGACCTTTGTACCTTTCGACAATTTATGAAATATGAGACAGACGAATTGTTTTACTTTATTTTTTTACGTTAACAACAACCCCACCTTCTTCAGGACTCTTCACAGGCCTTACTCCTGAACCTTGTGGCTTCAAAAACTATCATGTTTCTATTCCAAAAGCTTAGTTAAAAAAAATGACTCGCTCCATAAAAAAAAACGACCAACCTTTACTCCTAGCCTGAAAACGGGGAAAACCCTTCATATAAAATGACCGTCATCTTAACACCTACTTGTCCGCATCCTGCTGCGTGTTGCCGATGCCAAAAGGGTTGTTTACCTCCGACTTCACACCCGAATTTTACCTGGCCACCTCTGCACCTCTAGAGCTGCCGAATCTTTTTAGTTTGGATAACTGGTGTAATGCTATAAGCATCACGCAGACTTATGCAAGATTAATTATATGCACATTCGTCTTTATAAATTGCTCTTCCAAGAGACATTGAAAAAATTCCTAAGGCAAGCCGCAAACTTTATTTGTTCTAGATTTAAAAGGTCAATATTTTTCATATTACAAAACAAAGAGAGACGAATAGGACTTAAGCCTTCCTCTATACTTGCCAGTATCTCATCTACATTTTTGCCCGAAGTGAGAGCTGAAACAATGTTGTATATTAAACTAAGTCACAGAATTTTATTTCCAAAACCTTGAATGAACATGGATGATCATGCTTGCTTGCAGTCATAGTAAATCATATATATATATATATATATATATATATATATATATATATATATATATATATATATATATATATATATATATATATATATATATTTATAATTATATATATTTATATATTTATAATTATATATATGTATATATATTATATTATGTGTATATATATATATATATATATATATATATATTATATATATATAATATAATATATATAAATATATAAATATATAAAATATATAATATATATATATATATATATATATATATATATATATATATATATATATATATATATATGAGAGAGAGAGAGAGGAAGAAATTTCATGTTTTAAATCTTGAAAACTTTCGAAACTGTAAATCCTTGAATTAGGAATTTTAATTAACTCTCTATTGTCTAAAAAGATACTATGTCCAAAGAACGGGAATTCATGGCATGTCTTGAGGCCACGTGTGCTTGGTAATAAATTACTGAAGAGTCAATAAGATTTAACAAAAGTAACTGGCGGGGCTGACTAATATTTAAATAAAAAAAATAACTTTTCTGCAGTATACCATGCAGAAATCACAAAGTGGTGTCACCAAGTCAATAACCACATTTATTATCGCCCAGATGACAGAATCCTGACCTTTATCTTGAAACAGATTCCATACGATGTAATGTAATCTCAACGGGGAGCGTATTATCTTAAGACCATGGGTATTATTTATTTTGTGTTCTTTACTGACAAAAGTGACCGAAAATAATACATTCAAATAACTTCAATCGGTTCACCTGAGAAAGTCCTCACTATAAAGAACGATATTCACAACATTTTAATAATTTAAAACAATGTATGTTCAAGGTAACAACCTTCAATTCAAAAATGACTGAGAAAAATTCTGGGAGAAAATATTTGGGATTCCCAATTTCAATGTAACGTCACCTCATCTCACAACTCTTTCATCCTCAGAAGGCTGAGAATTTCTCATATTCCCGTGAGAATGTACCTTATATGGCTTAATACTTGTTTATATGATATTATATAGCTCACGAGGAATAAACAAGACAGTGCCGTATCGTACCTGTGTCAAGATTGAAATCTTAAAACCGTTCAGGAGCGGTTTCACTGGATTGAATTGAATTGAATGTAGAGTTGAGGCCAAAGGCCAAGCGCTGAGACCTATGAGGTCATTCAGCGCTGAAACGGAAACTGACAGTAAAAAGGTTCAGAAGGTGTAACAGGAGGAAAACTTCGCAGTAGCACCATGAATCAATTGTTAGAGAGGGTGGAAAGTAAAAGTTGGAAGAAAAAGAATGTGAATGGAGATACAGTACAAGAAATGAAAGAGGTTGCAGCTAGGGGCCGAAAGGACGCTGCAAAGAACCTTAAGTAATGCCTACAGTATACCGCATGAGGTGCACTGACGGCCCTACGCCTCTACTGGAGCTGTTTCTCTGGAGAGACTGAAGACATATAATGGCTTAAATACAACCCGAACTTCTACAACACATTTTCTTTCCTATTCAGACTTCAAAAACATTATTAATATTATTTTCTTTCCTATTCAGAGTTCAAAAACATTATTAAAGATTGAGAATCAGCAAGAAAAAATTCATTGCAGGAAGCTGTTATATTTAAAGAAAAAATTAAAAATGTAGCCAGTGCTACCCATATTTTTTTTAAACAGGCTAAAACTTAAGCAATAATAGTGAGAATGGTCCTATTTACTTTCTACTTTCAAGGATTTTATATATATATATATATATATATATATATATATATATATATATATATATATATATATATATATATATATATATATATATATATATATATATATATATATATACACACACACTATATATATATAAATATATATGTGTGTGTATTTGTGTATGTGTGTGTTTTAATTCAACAGACATTAGTTGTACTTATCAGCTGAGATAAATTATTACATTCCGTAACACCCCGGAAAGTAGTGCTGTGTTACTGACCTTCCTCTCCCGCGTTCCATTCCTGACATTATGGACAGTTTCTTGATTTCATAACTAAATTTGGGATTCAAAATACTAATTGGAAACCATATGTATAAACAATTGGGGAATCGGTAAGTTACGAGTTTGTTCAATGTGGTCATTATAGTTGTATACAGGTTGAAAGTGACCTGTACTTTGCTTGCTTTTATAAGATGAGTCCAACACAAGAGCAAAAATTTTTTTTTTAAATTAGGACGGACGAGGGTATAAGAAAAAGCCAACCATGTTTAGTGTTATGGGAAAAAAATGTAGTTACTGCGTACACAAGCAAAACTATGGAGATTATGAACCATAAAAATTGTAAATAACATTTAAATAAAAAATTATTGAAACCATATTCACTTACGTAACAAAAAATATTTAATAAAGACATTGTGATATACATTAAGAGATTTGGGATTATCCAGGTAAATCAAAATGTTTACATTAGCAAGAGATGCCTATCTCAAATAACGAATATATAAAAAAATATACATAATTTAAGAGGAAGAACAACCCATAACATTCTTAGACCAAGACAGAGAGAGAGAGAGAGAGAGAGAGAGAGAGAGAGAGAGAGAGAGAGAGAGAGAGAGAGAGAGAGAGACTTAATTCTAATGCTGTTCTTTCATCACAGAAAGAGCGGGAGAGAAAGGAGAGGGTCAAGACTATCAAGGCGATAAATATTTTTGAGTTCTCCACCATCATTATAATCCCAAGGCTGTCTCGCATGCACGAGAGCCAAACATTTGCTTGCATTCGCATCATCTGCCTTTGTCTGCATAAATAAAGGCCGCTCACGGGGATCAGAGTCAGGACTCAAATGGATCCATAATCAAGCTTTGAAGTTTCACCTTGGATTTTCAAAACTGTTTTGAGAGAGAGAGAGAGAGAGAGAGAGAGAGAGAGAGAGAGAGAGAGAGAGAGAGAGAGAGAGAGAGAATTTAAAATCGATGCACGTTATCCTATAAATGTTACACTACATATACAGTACACAATTTTACAAAATATATATATTTACACATATATATGTATATATAATATATATTAGATATCAATATTATATTATATATATATATACATATTATATATCATATATATATATATATATATATATATATATATATACATATATATATATATATATATATATATATATATATATATATATATATAAATATATATATATATATATATATATATATATATATATATAATTTAAAATCACCGTGATTCTCTGGTAGTACAAGAGGCAGTGGCTTGAAATTAAGGCCTGATACCCAACAGAGTAAGTATATGACACAACATGATGCATTGCATACCATATATAATATAATAAATCTGAAACATGTCCCGCGATAATAAGGAAACTTTAAGGGGAAAACAATTTTCAGGTAATGTCTCAACATTCGAGTATCCCCTAAAATACTGAAGCTCGAGGAAAACTTCTATGATACAAAATCTGAGTATGCAATAAAATGGAGGAATAAAAACCAAGGCTTTGTCCAAACAAGCTATGGAAAATAAACGACCAGCGAAAGACAGCCTGCGGTCGTTACAGAAAAATATCGCCCCAACCATGTCTGTGAATGACGTCAAAGCCATGTGACTGCAGTGACAAGCCGCTATTCGAGAACTAAACACGTCTGCACTTTATTATTGTTTGACGGTGGCTCTCGCACTGACGCACTTTGATTCTGTTAACATTCGTGTAACACTTGAGTGCTCTAGAAAGCACTGACGCACTTCAAAAGACCATTTCATAAACAATAGGCCACTATCCGTAAACGATCAGACATACGTCAAACTGTTTGGGAGCAGTAAAAAAACTTAATTGCCAATCTATCTATTAGCACCTAATTTCCTTTGCCATCGAACAGGTTTTAATTCAAAATTAATGACCCAATGTATGCTGAAAGGAGAACAAACGGCCACTTGGGATAAAATTGCATCTACCTGGGAACACGAAAAGAAAAATCATATAATTCCACTTACAATACATGAACGTCGAAAAGCGAAAATACGGATCCAACTGAGAAGAATCCCCCCGCCCCTTCTCTCTCTCTCTCTCTCTCTCTCTCTCTCTCTCAAGCCTCACGATGTTGTGATGATCAAAAGAGGCTGTGATTAGTGAAACTGTTTAGGCAAGACAATAATTATTACAGTACACACTCTAGGTAATACACTTTAAGAATAGTCACATTTCTCCAAGTAAATGGAAGGAGAATTTATGTACATGCGATGTTAAGTAAAAGTGAACACAACCGAGAGAGAGAGAGAGAGAGAGAGAGAGAGAGAGAGAGAGAGAGAGAGAGAGAGAGAGAGAGAGAGTGTACAATAACATTCAGAAATGTGCACACATAAAAAGAGCAATTATTTTTAAAAAAATCCCCTTCCAGGGAGAAAAGCCCTGTTGAGCCGCTACATCAACAGGAGCGAGCCCCCTCAACCCCACCCCTACCCTAATACAAAAATGCATTATTCTATAACCATATAAGGCCACGGTGAATTTACTCTTAATATGTTTACCTTCACAACACAACGATTTTTAATCCTCTTTGTGAATAATGAAGTGCATACTGTGAGGCGAATGTTACCTACAGAATGAAAACTAATTGTACTATTTCATCAAAATTCTGTGCATACCGAATTAATGTGTGTGTGTGTGTGTGTGTGTGTGTGTGTGTGAAGCGTACGAAAGTAAATACTACAATGACTTTCGAATGTAGGACCAAGTATGCTTTTGCATACAAACTGATAAAATGTCACACGTCATAAGTCACTTATACGAAAGCAAAAAATACTGCGCATGGGAAATGCGAGTGTCTGTTTATTGCATAACACGGTTCACACGCTCGTTAATTTCCAAAACGTGAACACTTTTATACTGTATTTAGATGGTCATTTATCTGCAAGGAATCACGCTTTTTGAGTAGCTTGTAGCAATATATTGAACTAAAATCCTATTCACACTATAATAAAGAACCTTTTTGCAAAGCAAGCTTCCACTCCGTAAAATACCCAAAGCAACCGGCAGGAATACAGAGAAATCAGAATCACAGTAGTGTACACTTCCAGTCAATACAGTACTTTTGAAAAATGTGAAAAAAGACGAAACATGCCTTACTCAACTGTCGACTCCCTACTCTTAAAACTGTACAAACATATGCTTCAGAACAAAATTTAGAAGCAGCAAACGCACTGAAACACAGCGACAAAACGCTGGGAAGAATCTGCCTCAAGTTTGTTTTTCGTGGGACACATGGCTTTAAACATTTCATCTCCTTGGTGCCACTGTCTTCCCACTATCCCATCACATCAAAAAATCCTAGAGTAGCTGTGAACGGTGACGTCACAGTGACGTCGACCAACGTTTATACGTCACGGGAAATCTACGATGACGTCAACAACCGGCAAAATACAAAGCGATGTTTTCGAAGCTGAGAATGCATTCTGATAAAGATTCGCCTTGAGGTCATAAGACGTACTCATGCAGTCGTCAAGCTTATGAGAACGTACTCATGCGTTCGTCAAACTTATGAGAAAAACAACTTATAAGTTATGAGAGAGAGAGAGAGAGAGAGAGAGAGAGAGAGAGAGAGAGAGAGAGAGAGAGAGAGACTCAGTGCGTGTATGTTGTTATTCACATGCGTGTATGTTGTTATTTACAAACTTCCATACTTTTAGGCAGTGCATCTGCAGCATACGAACAAACGCAACCACCCACCCCTCCACCCTACGTACATACATACAAACATATAACATACCTATGTATGGCCGTATGTACGCATGCATAAATTTCAATACATCACCTTCCCAACTCCAACTTGGTCACAAAAAAATTTACATTATACAAAACTTTCTACACATTTAAAATAAGGAATAATTTTTGATAGATTTTAAATATGGAAAAGATAATGTGTGGTGAAGAAATGCTTTCCTTACAAATAATCTCAAAGGAAGACTTGCACTTCCTTCATTCATGTGCATGAACGCCTGAATGACGCGACTGGTTCCTCATATTAGAAGCCTTTTGCAAACCACTGACGAACATTTCTGTACAATAAAGGATTGAATTTGTTCTTAAACAGGAAAAGAAATCCGAGAGAAAGAAGAGGTTAGACAACCAAGTGAGGAGAGACTTAAGGTTTAAGTACTTTCTAAAATTACACCTACAGAGAGAACGGAATAATTTAAAAAATTAACCTAATTCGTCGAGACAATTCAGATAATAATGTGAAATCTAAATTATGTTTGTACACCACAAAATATACGTTCAAACGAACCCATTAACAACAACGAGGAAAATCAAAGTTCAAATGATTATGTTAACGACTGGAGAAAAAGTTGAAATGAATCCTTCTCTTCGTTTCCTAATTCTTGTTCACACGAGACTCTCCCACGCCAATCTGTGGCTCTCGTCACCGAAGTCCACTGTCTTACGCCATATTAGCTCGTTAATTTACCCTCCTGTACAGGAGGAAGCCTGGGAGCCAAAAGAGCGTACAGAAGGAAAACCCCAACAGAAGGGAAATGATCAAGTCTGCAGACAGGAAGGTGGAATTTGGGGATATTGATGGAGCTGATTTCTTCAGTATTTTTCTCATTCCAGAGGCGGGCTAAATTCTCCTCAGTTTTTGGTAAAGCTTTCAAATTTGAAATAGTGTCACAAGTGGAGGCATTATGCCTTTGTCACATACGGGGTCAATATGTAATGCCTCCTCTTGTGAGGTTATTTCACTTTTGAAACCTTTACCAAACACTGAGGAGAAATTAGCCCTCCTCTGGAGCGAGAAAGAGATTGCAGATTTCAGCTTCATTAATATCATTTCCACCTTCCTACTGCAGACCTGATCATTTCCCTTCTGCTGGGGTTCTCCTTCTGTACTCTCTGTTGGCTTCCAGGCTTCATTACAACCCACAACCCCAGACTGCTCACAGCTCATATAAGAGTCAATCACGTTCACAAAACCTACAGCCTCACACAGCAAAGTTAGTTCTTTTTGTCATGGCGAAAGCAAATTTCCTTCAGGGTGGAAGTCCTTTATTTTGCTTATTTTAGGCTTGGTCTCCCATAAAGATAATTAATTTCTCTTCCAGAAAAGAAAACTGCTAACGGATTACAAATTAAATATTTAGTGAAAAAATCTACATTAACTTCATAAAAAGTACAATAAGCACCAAAACTGGAGTACCGCCTTGCCTCCCCGTACTCATCATACTAACAATTAACATACTCTCCCCCCCCCCACAACACTCCATCTCTTATGAGTAATTGCAAGTGACCTTAATTATTTAAAACGAGAACGATGATTATGTTTCGTGCAACTATCCTGCAAAAAAACTAAAATAACTTATCGGGTTCAGAAAGAGAAGGAATCCTCTGCAACCCGGTTCTGCGAGAAAAATATTTTCAGAAAATATTGCCAAACCCGTACCATTTATGGCTCCTCCAAGGTCATGAAAAACGAAAGCTACGTGCCGATTGCTGACTAGAAGCAAACCATTATCTAACCATTATCATACGATGTATTCAGTAAAAACGAAAAGCAACAGAAATAGATGAAGGCATTGCTTTCACCTGCCGACCTTTTTTTTTTTCTCTGGAAGAGGAAGGTTGTTCAGCATTCTGAGAGGTAAACAAATGGAAAATTAATGGAAATCTTGAAAAGCCAAATGTAATCAAAGGTAAACAGCATCATATAGAATCAAACATAAGTACCAGAGGTAAACAATATACATAAAAATACATTCGGAGCTTGTATCACGCTTTCAGACACCTGACCCCGCCAAGCCCTTTCCTCAAACTTCTTCCTGGAGAGATGAAAGACGGAAACCAATTAACGGGTTTTTAAACTGCAATCTGCAAGCGGTTTACTCCCTCGGGATCCTGAAAACCTGGGAGGCGTGTTTACGTCCCAAGCAGCTCACACGTCAACTCTTAACTGTTAGCACGTCGTAAAGGTAATATTTGGGCAAGTCAAGGAAAAAAAAAAAGTGCGGAGGGAGGGGTGGTGGATTAACCCTGCAAGGGGTATTTAAAGGCGTGGTTCGAGATATAGCAGATCACGGGTAAACATCCTGCAACATCTGGCAACCCCGACGGCACATACAGAATCACAAGCTGGAAGATCACCGACACCAACAGATGACCGATGTTGACAGAAGAAGCGGAAAAGACGAAAAAAAAAATGGGGGGGAAAAATAGGCTTTTGAAAGTCTGGACGCAGCGCTGGGTTTAGCCTATCAACGGCAGAGTTGAGGCGAAGACACGATGTTTGTGAGGTAGGTCATGCAATGCGAAGAGAAGCAACTTTTAAATAATGCTGCGGGAATCGATCGTTTCCCCAGTTCCGGGTAAGTCACCTGGGCGACTTCATTACGGCAACATAAGATGGGGATTAAACTACTTATGCATGAAACAGTGAAAGCGTACACAATGCTATTTACATACACGTTATGCGATTCTTTTTCAAAGCGCTTTTAGTAGCATTAATTGTTATTACAGACATGAAGTCTTGAAGGTATCAAGTCTTGGTGGAGGTGCCAGAGACTAGGTCATAATTTGGCAAATGGTATAGTTACATTATCCTACGATGACCAGAAATCATCTGAGAGAGAGAGAGAGAGAGAGAGAGAGAGAGAGAGAGAGAGAGAGAGAGAGAGAGAGAGAGAGAGAGAGAGAGAGAGTACTGATAAATGCTACTCAAGTTATCATAAATCGATTCCACCGTAAAAGAGGACTTGTTAACATTTCCATAAAATTCGCTCTCTTGTTTCCTCAGTAATGACAAAATGGTTAACCTTGAAACTAGATAACAGCGTGCATATGATGTAACTTTCATTGGAATTGCTGCTCCCTTTTGTCAGACGCCACATGGAGCGGTTGTTAAACTCAGCAGATAGGCTATATCAACAGAAAACAGGGAATGGTGTTGTCGGAAAGGTACGAGAAGGGACTTGAGGTAACCAAAGCCTTATTGAGGTGCTCCCTTTCCACGATTTACAATGCTCACGTAACACTTCTCTTAGCAAGTCTGATTACTGGACGATATTTCTTGGTACTGTCGACTGCAAGTGTATTTATTATAGCACCTGGAAAAAACTTTCAGCTAATGCTCCCAACAACTGAACGCTCCCCATGTCGAAACGATATGTATGCTTCAGATACTTTATGTGACTGCTGGATTAACTGTTTTGATATCTGTAGTCTTCCTCATCTAAATCTTCTAGACACGATTACTTTACCGTTTCCTTCTTAACGTTGGTAATGATGATGTAGACCACTGCCACCACAGTTAGCCCTTGCACCTTTGTAATGTGTGCATGCTAGTCGCTTTCTAGTGCTATGTCCAAATTCTTGAGATCTCACGAGGTTACACTGCCCAGTAGTATAGGTTCTCTTTATTCAACACAGTTTAAATGTGGAACAGTCTTTCTGGCAGTGCTATGACATGTATGCTTTTGTCTGAGAATATATGATGCTAGTCTAAAAAGCCCTAAACATTTGCTGTAATTTTGCCATTCTGTTTATTTTTTCAACTTTGTATGTAAACATTCATTAATCGTTAATTAGTTTAACTTAATTTTTTACTATCCGTATATAGCATTACAAATAAAAATATATATAAATAAAAAAAATTGAAGGGTGAATATTTACACACAAAACACTTTCAGCTGATGATGCAAAGAACCTGGGCATTTCCTATACTTTTCTCTCTTCACCTATGGGCATTACATTCTTTGGAGGCTTGCTTGGCCACTTGACGACTTTTCTTGGGTTATGGTTATTTCATGTCTGTGTGCTCATGTTCAGTTTTATATTCTAGCATACCCTGTATCGTAAAAAGCAAATGACAATATTTAAGGAATTCTATGACAATAATTAAGGAATTAACTACCATTTACTCTACTGTACATATAACATATCAAGTATATTTTATTGCTATGCATTTTGTTTTAGATGCTGTGACAGTTCAACGGCGAGTTCGTAACCTTTAGTTCAATGGATCAGTGTAACAAGCAAGATAGTTTTCATCACGGAGAATTCCTTGTCAACATTCTTGTTTTCTCCTTTTCTTTGACTAACACGCGGGCAACTACTGACTAATCACAGCCTTGCTCCTGAATGCTAAGAATGTAATAATAACAATTAAACGCCTGTGTGATGTCCAAAGTATAATCAGCAAACATTTGTGTGAATGTCCAAAGTATAATCAACAGCGAGACATCAAGTTTTGGAAATAAATCAATCAGTGAAATTTTGTCAGAAACGTCAACATTTGAAATTAACAGTTGTAGTTGTTTGAAAAATTGTAATTTAATTGGCAAAATATAAATACAAAAAATAAATAAATAAATAAAAACCAAACCTTCGGGCCTGTCCTGCGAGAGCTGATGATTAGCTCAGTGGTCTGGTAAAACTATTTTAATAATAATAATCTTTTTCTTCGGACGATTGTCTTGTTGCAGGTGAGGTGGGGGTGTAATGGTTGGTGCCGGTGGACAGTTACTGATTTGACATCTCGAGAGATTGGCACTCTGTCTTAAAGGGCATTACATCGAAGTTTTCGATGTTGGCCGAGTTACGAAGATCGTCGTCGATGTGGAGTGGTATTGCCGAGACCATATAATGGTTTTGGCGAGACGTGTCCGCAAGATTTATAAGACGAGTTGGTCTTCAAGACATTTCTGTAATTACCGGTAACGTTTTACGCTCTGATAACTGAAGAAAGAATGAAACGAAAGGAGGCCTGGGTATCGTTGATTACCGTTAGGGCTTAGGTTTTGTTTATGCACGCACAAAACCTAAGCCGGTTTTGTAAATCAATGAGGAACGCGTACGTCAAGATTACATCAATTGTTTTAAGGATTTCAGTTCCAAAAGACGAAGTTTGCTAATGAAATGATTTTTAAACAAGTTTCGAAATGGATGCCGTCCCCCACCAAGACTGGTTATAATTTGTCAGATATGAAAAAGGATCCTGCTCAAGAGAGCTCATCAAACTGCAGTCGAACTATTTAGACCAGTTACTTTGCAACTGCACTGATGCCAATTTCGGAACTGAACCAGTCTTACCTGTATAAGTTTAGTACATTTTCTTGTTTTTCACTAAATTTTGTTTGCTTAACAAGGAAACTAGTACAACTTATTTCCTTAAAAACGATCTTTATAAACTGCTTGATATGTGAAAGTCTTTGTTCTGTTTTCTTAGTATGAAGTGTTTTTATTCACTTTCAATTTTTTCCGCTATTTTGAGATATACTGCAAGCTGCCTCCCAAGATTTTCTATGAAGTATCGGCCTGAAATCAAGCATAATTTGCAAGATTTGCAAGTTTAGCGACTCTTAATTTTCTTTAAGTTTCCTTCGTGGTATTGCTGTAACGAAGAATACAGACCTGCTATTTTCACTTTAGTGCAGTATCCATGTCTTGTGACTAATTTATTAAGCATTAGTACTTAACTCAGTTTTTGTTAAGAACTTAATTATTATTATTATTATTATTATTATTATTATTATTATTTTATTATTATTGTTAAAGTAGTTTAACCAGACCACTGAGCTGACTTTCAGCTCTCATAGGGCTAGCCCGAAGGATTAGAATAAAATACCAGGTCTAGGCCTGATGCCAAGCTCTGTAACCGAATAGTTCATTCAGTGTGATGACGAATGAGTGAAAATTAATCTAAAAACTACACAAAGGCACACGCTTCCACACTGGAATAAATTAATAATATTTACAAGTAGTTTTATCCATAAGCCTTAATTGTACTGGGTTGTCTACGGAACACTGAGAACCGGTATGTTGTGCATTAAGAATCTGGTTATAGGATAGGGAGACCAGTAACAATCAGTGATCTCATTCTCCCCATTTATTGTTACTCCTCTCTCCACAGGGAGTCTCTCTCTCTCTCTCTCTCTCTCTCTCTCTCTCTCTCTCTCTCTCTCTCTCTCTCTCTCTCTCTCTTATATTTGCGGAAGAGATGAGGCAATATTTAAGAATGTAAACATGGTTATCGAGGTTTACAGAGAGGATGAACTGACTATTACTCACGGAGGATATGAGCGATGTCCGACTTGATGTTTTGATATTTGAAAGTTTAGTCTGATGACCTGGCATTAGAACCGTTCAGTTATTCAGTACCATGATGAAAAATTGTTAAAATAGATAAAACTGATAAATCCCCAGTACTTTAGTAATATATAAAATAGTTAAATATAAAAAAAAATTCAATGGTTTTTAAAAAGTTAGTGACGTTAACGATTCGGTACGGCACTGGGAGGCTTTATGTGATCGCACAGACTTATTGCATTTTCTCAATATGAGAGAGAGAGAGAGAGAGAGAGATTCCCAGCAAAGTACACAAGTGAATGCGGCATGCCGGGGCGCTGACGCACCACGCAATCGTTTCCGTAAAAGGTCACGGCGCTTCGGAGATACGCCAACCGGAAAAGGGTTTTGATAACGACGGGGAACTATTGCGTCATCTACATAAGCACTCAGGGTGACTCCTAAGCAGATGGATGGGAGGCTGGTGATGGATGGGTTACTAATCCCATCTCAGAGAAGGAGATCTTTGTATTGGGAAGATGACTCAAGCAAGGCATTGCGGGTGGAGAAAATTAATTATAGAATTTAGAATGGGGAATATTTAAATTATTGTAACTATAACTACTCTGTTTGGGGAGCTTATCGTCGTTGCTCATACTTTTCCCATTAAAAGGCAAATTCTGACTCTGACACACAATAGGACCGTGATGTAGGAATGAAAGTTCCAAAGCAACATTTAAAATATGGAGATGCTACTTTGGCAATTTAAGATTTCGTTATCATCATCATCATCATTATAATTACTACAGGAACAAGACATGAAAGTGATTTCAGTAACAAAATTCTGTACTTCAAAATTTAAACATACGCAAAATGTACAGGAATGAAGATGACAGGAGTAACGGTTCAGAGAACTGAAAGAACAAATTTAGAAACAAATGAGCACATGAATGGCCAGGATATATATAAAAAAATCCTAGTGACATATAATGATGCACTGTGGAACGTATTGCCCACATTCATCAAAATCACTTTTTTGTTTTTTTACCGCAATGACCTCTTAACCTCTCGATTTCCCCTGACACTTCTTGCGTGTGCTTAGCATTGCAAGCCTCGGGTCCTAAAGGAAATAAAGGCTACAAAGTATGACCATTCATCGTAGCATGGCTAGTTAACTGAACGTCGCATTCTATCTCGTGTGGGTTATGATCACACCAGAGAAGGAAAAGGCCTTCGCACTTCCCCTACAGATTCAAGTCTTACAGTGGCATCGTACCCAAAGTGTGCGTGAGGATATAGACTGGTTAAAAGGTTATTGTGGCCATTATAAATACTGTTGAGAATCTATTAGGGAACACAAATGCCAATCAACGAAGCCTAGCGTAGCTACAGATGGTTAAGAACCCAGGGGAAAACCACTACTGCCTCCTGGAGTCAAGCTCTGAGAGCAGTTTTACCCCACTTGGAGTTTCGATTGCCTCACTGAGGCCCACTGGTTTATCACTAATGATCTGATGTACAATTCGAGAGAAACACTGACCACTGATTATTTATTTTTACCTTCTACTCTCTCTCCCTCAACTACGACCTATAAATCGACCAACAACCAGGTACATAATTGGTTGTTTAGGTCCATTTGGAAAATTGGATTTTAACAGAAAAACGAATAAATCGTTCCTTACTCGTCCAAAGACCAAACATCGCTTAAATGTGCCACCCCTTGCACTGGGAGGTCGCCGAGAGAACGGGTCTTGTTAGAGAAACTTGAGATGAATTCGATCAAATCTACGGCTCAAAAATTTAAAGACTAATTAATGCTGTAAATGATAATTCCAACTCTACATTACAATAACTGCCGTTCCTTACTCAGTCGTACTGATTCCTTTCTTTAAAAAAAAGTTAATTACAAAAAATAAGAAGTACAAGACCAGTACAGAAGAATTATACATTATCCACTGTCCCAAAAATCTCATTGAAGGCAAATTTTTCAAGAAATACATAAAAAAATCGAAAATGATACACTAAACCACCTTGAACGAAACCAAAATGGAAATCTGGTTTCGCATGGACTAACAATTCTAAATATTTCTACGCAGACTGTACTCCAGTGGTTCCCAACGTGGGGCGTACAGGGGCAATTCTTAAGGGGGGCAATTCCAGAATGAGTTATTAACAGTGGGATTTTTTCTGGTAAGTCTGTGAATATGAATATGATTGTGTGTGTGTGTGTGTGTGTGTGTGTGTGTGTGTGTGTGTGTGTGAGTTTAATACATACGGTGTATATACAGTATGAATACTTAAAAATATTGTGTAAAAAATCTGTGTACGTACATGTGTAATTGCATATGTACTGTATATAGTAGTTTCAATGTAGTACCAAGAAGAACTCTAGGAAATACAGTGAGAAGTCAGTTAAAACTTTATTCGATTTACAAGAAGCGATGGCGTGGCTTTGTGATGAGGCAGAAACTGAATACCTAATTTCAACCAGCTTTGCAAGAAAACTGTTGCTACCGTTCCCATTATTTAGTTGAATGTGGCTTTAGTGCTGTAAACGATTTGCTACTGAAGAAAAGAAATCGACTGGATATCGCTAAACGAGGTGGTTTGAGACTGAAGCTGAATAATTGAGTGCCTAATATAAAATCTCTCTGCAGAGGCATAACGCACAAGGATTTCACTAGGGCTAACTTTAGTGATCTTATCTTGAGGCGAGCTGAAATTGCATTTTGCAGTTGATAGGTACCTTTATTTTATTGTACAGTAATTCAAATGATCGAAGTATTGCGGAAAAAAATCTTAAATTCACATTATTTTATGTTGCATGCATTTCAGTTCTCTGTTGTAAGTTTTGACTCTTTATTTGCTGTTTTCGTATGAGAATATCCACAGATGTTTTAATATTCTATTTTTCTCTCTCTCTCTCTCTCTCTCTCTCTCTCTCTCTCTCTCTCTCTCTCTCTCTCTGTGTGTGTGTGTGTGTTACCAGTTAATACTCTATTATCATCATCATCATTATTATTTTAATGCCACTTAATATTCTTTTTTTTATAATTTCTTCCTCAGAACTTCATCTGTCATTTGATTCTTTTGTTTTTCTCTTCAATGGAGCCCATGTTCTCTGGAAGCTTGTTTAAACCAAGTTAATGGCCTTTTAGGCTTCCTCCGCGTGAACAGGAGTTAATTTTTTGAACAACAAGAATTATATATCAGCACAGGGGGCATCAGGATTTTAGAGGTGATGAGGTGGGGCATGGCCAAAAAAAAGGTTGGGAGCCACTGCTCCACACTTTGCTGTGCATTCAAGTCCAGTCAGGTTATCGTATCTGCCATTTCACAGATTTTGAATGGCCAAAACAGACTGACGAAAATCATTATAGCAATTAATCAAGTGTTATTTCACAAGCTTATATATTGAATCTACTTAAATAACAGCTACAAAGTACTGTATAATATTTAGCCATCAAATAAAATATAAATAATTCTAATTTTTAAACTCTGTCTCTGTCTCTCTCTCTCTCTCTCTCTCTCTCTCTCTCTCTCTCTCTCTCTCTCACACACACACACACACACACACACACACACACACACACACACACACACACACACACACACACACTACCCAGTGATCTATACTTCGAAGCCCAACTGAATCCATATTCACCACCTTTCATGGGTTATTGTTAAAATTCTGTAACATTCTAAAAAGCCTATATAAGAAAACCACATATTTCATCATTTCCTGAAATTTAGAAAGAATTATTTTCATTAGTTTGCTAACAAAAACACTTGTCGGTATTCGGGTTAGGTACTTATATAAAATTCTTTTTGGATATGCGAAAGAGAAACCAGTTTACTGAATATCTCCGCGTAAGTTAGTTAGAATAAAACTACTTATTTCCCTTGACTCCCCTTCAAATGGTATGTTGGTCTTATTCTTCCTTTTTTTATAACCTAAGCGTATGAACTAGCGTGCAACTGTCTTAATTGGGAAAAACTGCAAATATATATAAAACTGGTTTAACTGCTTACCATTTCCCAGAATTGTGAATAAAAGCAATGCATAGACGTGGCTTTCAAATACCTTTCATGATAGGCAGCGCACAAACTAAAGTAGAAAATGTTCATCTGTCAATTAACTTTCAAATATAATTCAATTTTAAAACTATGTTCTCTTTACCTTAGTAACCGTAACTACTGTTCCCACTTTGCTAAGATTGCGTAGAACTCCACCACAACTACTGTACATTAAGACAAAAGAGCAGATGGGGTTTCCTGTACTGAAAAATAGTTTTCCATCAAAACACGGATACCGCAGCGCTAAAAGAAACAAACAAATGTGTTCTTCTCTTTTGAAGCTGGTTTACTTTTCTGTCTCATACCTTTCTGACACAACAATCCTATTTTCATTTTACTTTCACCTCTAAAGGGCTAATCCCCTTAATTTGTAAAAGCAAATCACCTCTGCCATAAACTAAAGAATATCCTTCAAAGTGAAAAACCAACTTACATGTGACTTCCATAATCACTGGATCTAAACACTCCGACACAAATTATCGTTACTCATTTGACGTGGGTTAAACCACAGCTCGGAATGATTTCTTTATTCCCTTAGCGCTGATCCAAAGCTGCAGTCCCACTGCACATTACATTCTCGGTCTTTAATAACTGTGACATCAACAACAATAACTAAGAGAATATGACACGCGAAATTTCACGAGGTATTTAACAACCAAAGCGAGAAAATGAAAAACAGAGCAGAGATGACACAGCGCCATTCTCTCTCCGAGCATCACACGAGGCGGGTTGTTAACCCGTTTTTGCTGGATTTGAGGAAGCAATGAATCTACCCGTAGACGACTAAATTTTTTAGCGATGTACTTTTTCGCGCTGATGTTAGATGACACCCGTGAAATATTTAGTACCAGACTCTCCGCACAAAAAGGGGTGTGTTTAAAAATAGCGATGGTAAACAAACATTTTAAGATGGGACTAAAAATAGTACATTTCTGGCCTCACAAAAGGAACTGGAATCTCTTTGGGCGAGTTCATTTAGTGTAATTAAATACAACTAAAGGTGCACATACACAGAAATGTGCTTTGCTAAAATTATATAATACATTATAATATAATATGCATATATACACACACACACATATATATATATATATATATATATATATATATATATATATATATATATATATATATATATATAATAAGTATATATATAATATAAACACATACATTATATATGCATACATTTAGAGAGAGAGAGAGAGAGAGAGAGACAGAGAGAGAGAGAGAGACTCACGAGAATACGATCGGTCTTCACCTTTAAAGGAAGCATAATGAAAACGAACAAAAGACATATTATCAAAACCGATTTATCTGTCGCTGCCGGATACTTTACCGCAGATAAAATTACAAAGCCTGACGCAAGAACCCACCTTTTCGGCTTGCTTGTCCTAAATACTGAATCAGCACTGTTATATTTGGTCATTTACTATTTTTCCCATTATGCTATTAAAGTCATTACCACACAACATTAGAAAATAAGAAAGCTATATTTCAATTTCCATTTCTATTCGATTTTTTTTTTTCTCAGAAAGGTCTTATTTCTTGACATTGTAGTTTATCATGCTGTATTATATCTCTGTGTACTTCAATTCACGTCAAGAAAGATTCTTGTTTTCATTTAGGATTTGATTCAATTTGTGTCTGGTCTGATGAACTGGCACTGGACCTAAGGATTTTCTACTTATTTAATCCAACTGCCTATAACAACCGTTCCAAAAAAAGGCGATGATGCAGGATGACAAATTAAATTTAAGACTATGACCGATTCCTATATAAATCGCCTCGGTATAGGTGACGATACAATGTTCTGAAACAAATTCAACTATATTTGCAATTCACTTTGTACTCATACTTCAACACGTTTCACAAGAAAAGCCACTAAACTCCTTAATAATATGCCAAAATTTGTAAACCATCTTGACTACCATCTGATATATATTCACTACACTTCCCTAGGAACCAAAAACTTCACACGTGGGATTCGGTCAGTATTTGGATGGGTGATTTGATCCAAAGAATTAAAATCAATATTGCATCTGGTCGGTAACTGCACAGTGCCCTATTCGCCCAATGAATAACATTAACCAATCCAGTGATGTCCTATAAAACGTACAGAGTTTAGGAGTACGAGAGAACTGCAATGTGTTATTGCGCGGGATTAAAACCCAACAAAGTTGTTGTATCAATCACACTTTCAAAATACTGAATAACGAATTCATTTAAATGCAGCCACTACTTATTATTGATTAAGGCTTTAAGTCAATAAAGCTTAAAAGTACTTCATAATATGACCAAGTTGGTTCAACAAACACTTCAGTAACCTTCAGCTTATAATTCTATTTCCCTAGTGGATTTATACATTCTTTTTAATATCTAACGTTGAGAACAAAATTCAACAGCCACCACACAAACACACGAAGTGCTGGATTGATATTGTTTACTAAAGTATTTAAGGGTCAAATTCCGCGGCTGGACCCCTGAGGATCATTCAGTGTCATTAAGAAACGACAGCAAGGTGAAAGGGTATGTTTCTCCTAAACCTGTTCAAGAACTTAAAAACAGTAATGAAAAGTTTTTATGAAACTTTTATGTGATTTTCTATATTCTGAATTTGCAGTTTACCACTTCAAAAGTTGTTCGCCTTCACTGTCATAGATAATTTTTTCTTGAATCATTTACATTACTAACGAAGAAACACAAATGACAAAACTAAAAAGACCTCGATATTCACGAAAAGAATCAAGCGACCAATCATAATAAAATCCCTCTACTACAAAAGGGCAAGAATCCTCGGGTGCAATGGCATTGTGGACCATTTAAAGAATTCCGAGGCAAAACCGAACACTTGGATTTCGACAATTACAACAAAGAATCCTGAATGAGCTCAGAGCCTGAAGCGCAAGCAGGATTTCCTCTGATCTGTTCTAGGAAAAACGTCATTTCCTTCCATACCCCATATCAGCCTACGATTTCTAAAGGTAAATCTTTGTGATATAATTTACTTTTACTTTATATATTACGTATGTACTTAATACGCAAAATAATGAGGTACTTAATACGCAAAATAATTATACTTACAGCTTTTTCGGGGTAGTGGGTCGAAGTGATAATCTGATAATTTGATGCCTTAAATTTGAGGTTCGCAGGATCGTTGGTCGATTCAGATTTTGCTGGCCTTATGCCAGCATAGGCCCTTGCCATCCAGTGTGGTAAGGTGCTGAAGGGTATAAGATTCTCCAAATTAAAAACTCTCTCTCTCTCTCTCTCTCTCTCTCTCTCTCTCTCTCTCTCTCTCTCTCTCTCTCTCTCTCTCTCTCTCTCTCTATATATATATCTATATATATATATATATATATATATATATATATATATATATATATATATATATATATATATATATATATATATATATATATATATAAATATATATATAAATATATAAATATATATAAATATATATATATACACACATGTATACACACATCTATATATAATCTATATACACATACAGTATGTATATATATATACATATATACATACATACATACATTATATATATATCTATATATATATATATATATATATATATATTATATATATATATATATATATATATATATATATATATATATATATATATATATATATATATATATATATATATATATTATATATATCAGCAAATATACTCAAGGAGGAATTTTTACGCAGTGTACGCCGTAACTGGATATGATATATATATTTATATATTTATATATATATTTATATATATATATATATATATATATATATATATATATATATATATATATATATAAATATATATATAAAATATATATATTTATATATTTATATATATATTTATATATATATATATATATATATATATATATATATATATATATATATATATATAAATATATATATAAATATATAAATATATACAATACATATATATACACAGGCCAAATGTGGAAGACGTTGCAATATTTAACCAATATTTTATTTCTATCTATAAAATTTTCTTCCAACCGAAAAAGGCTATTATAGAGACAACTCAAAAATAATATCTTAAAGCTGAGCAAAAGTAAACAGAACGATAACTTTATAGGTATTCTACTTACAGGTTTCCTCCCCCGTTCGGCAATGGACTCGTCCATGGACACTTTTCCCAGCGCAGAAAAACGCCACCGCTGAACTGCAGCCTGCATCCCTAACACTCAAATCGTGTATTTGGACGAGAGAGAGAGAGAGAGAGAGAGAGAGAGAGAGAGAGAGAGAGAGAGAGAGAGAGTTAGTTTACGAAAACAAAAATTTACTTCTAGACATTCCACAAACATAACTTATACTCCACATAAAATTGCTAAGATATTAATTTAAAAAATGGAATAAAATAATAATAAACAATAATTAGACATTCCACAAACATAACTTATACTGCACATAAAATTGCTAAGATATTAATTTAAAAAATGGAATAAAATAATTAGAGCAAGAATTTATTACAGCTCTAAGCCAACCCAACCCCCCACCAAACAAATTAAAGTAATAAAGAAAAAGTAGGCATATTTCCATTAAAAGTAACGGAGGTTTACAAACAGTTCAGTTGTCTTATACAGACCATATTAATAAAAACAAAGCCCAACATATTAACAACAATAGTAACACGATACCAATATCATGCAATACAAGTTTCACCCCTAATGCAGACAAAAACTAAATCTCAAAAAAAAATACCTTAAGCCCCAAGAAAGTCTTAACCCGTACCTTAGCATGTCTGATTAATTATTTTTCGAATTAATTTTTTCTCGAAATCTAAAGCTGAAGATTCTTAGGACTTATACCCGGAAATGCCTTGTTATTCTATAGCACAGGAACATTGAACTAGGTCATGCCATGGGTTTATGAACTAGCCTTTCCTCGAAAGAGTTTTTCAACTGTATTTTCCAATGAGCTCGCAGCCTAAAAAGCTGTTTTTGTCTTATGAACATCCCTGATTACCAGAGGTATAATTAATTGGTTTCTGTGGACTGACGTCACAAATTATAGTTATCGACAATGTCAGGGCATTCACCAAACTTTTGTAATGAGAGAGAGAGAGAGAGAGAGAGAGAGAGAGAGAGAGAGAGAGAGAGAGAGAGAGAGAGAGAGAGAGAGAGAGGCAAAAAGTTTCACAAATTAATCCTATCAGTAGAACCCCTCCCCCTAAATACTAAGCACAAATATAACTTTCTAAAATAAAAATGACACCAAAAATCATTTGTATTCAATATTTATAATAAAAACAAAATATTACATCTTCCATAACTTAACTTTACAATAATCAAATTACTGAGAACAGAGCACGGATAATGACAAAAAATTATTAAAGGCTTAAAAAAATATAAAACCAGTACTGGGAAACAAATTTTAAAAACAAAGTTTTCAAAACACATTGGACCTGTCAGAATATACTTTTAAGGCTAAAAGATCAATTTCACCTTCACTCATGATTAGCTGGAGACCAGATAACGTATCATTTTCTAAAAAAAAAAAAAAAACAAAAAGGACACCAGAATAAACAAAGTAAGTAGGAGAGAGAGAGAGAGAGAGAGAGAGAGAGAGAGAGAGAGAGAGAGAGAGAGAGAGAGATTCAAATTTTATTCCGACCATAGAATGTAAGGAGGCTGTACAGAAGATTAGAATCCAAGGATAAGAAAAATCTAAAAGCCATGTGATCGATCACATCTAATGATGTTTACCTAAAAAAACACACATTATATATATAAATATGTGTATATATACAGTATATATATATACATATATATATATATATATTATATATATGTATATACACACACACATTACACACCGCTAGCAAATCTGTCGCATGTCAAAAGGTAAATATGATGGCTATAATTCACTCATCATAAAAATTATGAACAAATAACTTTTTTTTTTTCAAATGCCGAAAGACTATCAGACCCCGTGGAGTCTAATCGTCACCGCTGCCAATTCCTGAACTGCCACAGAGGATTACTGCATATGCCCTGAGCTATGTTACCACAAAACACCCTTTTGATTTTTCGTTTCGTTTTATTTGAACAAAAACCAATCGTTCTTTAAAGCCATTCTTAGGTACTGATTGTTAATGTACGTATGAAACAAAAGTAGCAAAGCATCAAGTGAACGTGTTGTGTTTGTCACTTACAAGATGAAAATAATGATAAAGACCGATACGAACGCAAGTTACAGTCGGCTTACAATTGTTTACTTTTGAGTTTTTGTCCGAATGCCTGAAGCAGTTTTACAATTAGTGCAGCTTTCTATCAAAAGGCGAATCGTTCATATAAAATTACACACGCAGTTTCATTAATAAAAGTTATAGTACGAACTCATGAAACTCTCAATATTACGTGGGGTGGCGAAATTGGAACCCATCTCTATACCGAAGCCAATAACAACGTATTCGAAGGCAAGAGGATGCGGGGCGGCGGGTATTTAAACAGGGGCCTTCGCACTACATGGGTTATCTGGCTTCTACACTTGCACGGTGAACATTAAGCCTTAAAGAAAAAGAGTTTGAAGTGTGTGTGTGCATGTGCAGTGTGGATGAAAAGTGAACCTAAATCCTGAATAGTTGAGCAATCCTGAAACAACTGCTCTGAAGTGACATCCACACCAAAAAGGAAATTTCATTTTTGTGCACTTATAGCAAGGATTTAAATTTACCTGGCTCTGAATTATTTTGAAACGATACCAGAAACAGTTTGACAAAAATGTCTGGAGTTCATATCAGTACCGTCAAGTGAGTTGCATTTTTATCATTATCCGTTTTAATATTATTAGTTTAAGGTTTCAATTGCTCGTTATTAGAAAAACAATTATACAGAATCCGATTCACGCCGGTTAATTAGGATCAGCACAGTCCGACATAAAACACAATGTGTATCCACATACTTATTTTGGCTATCAGGTAATCTTCGAAAAGAAAATAATATACCTACGAAAGGTACTTAAGGATACAGGTACAAAACAATTACCAATTTAATTAGATATAGATGTCATTTTTGAAGAGGCGTAATCATTTTAATATGTGATACGCCAACTACAAAAAAAAAAAACTGAAAATACGCCTTCCTAATAACTAAACCCTTTTTTCCAAATTTACTCGAAGTTTCAGGTTTTTTGTTTTTATTCTTGATATTCGACACATTGCTCGCCCTTGAAAATGTTCAAGTCCAAATCAGGTTGTGTTAACATCGACAGGATATCCTTCCTCTCACGCTCACTCTAAAATCAACACTAAAGGAATGTATGCGTATTTTATTTTCTTTGGCCACTTTGGAAAAGAAAGACGACTCTTACGGGATATTCCTTTAGTTCAGCAATTTCGGTTTTCTCTAGCGCTCGTTCCCAATTAATTCACTCAATCCATTGCAACAGAAGGTTTCCGCCTTATCTTCAAACCCAAAAGTCTCCATGCAACAAATAAATAGCGATCCCATTCCACGAATATGGAATAAATAGAAACATCACGTAACATTTCTGGATTATCGCGTTTATACCTCGTCTGCACGTAGGGTCTTTCTTACGAGAGGGCAAATAAGCAGCAACAAAAAGTTTTGCAAGCAGGACATACCGATTGACTAATTTGCTTACCTGGCAACAAGTGGGATGATACCAAAGGTACTTAATCATTAAAGGACAGGACAATGAAGCTAATGGAAAAAGGTTGGTGGTAAGGAACCAATGGTACAACCCACAGTGGGCTAGACAAAGTACACTTTAGACTGGTAAGAACAGAAAATCATTTTGCTCTACTAAAGTCGGCATCAGTGAGAATTAACTACAAAATTTCTTAGTTTGGTGATCGACACAACCAATATATATAAGGAACTTGGTTGGGCTTTTAATGCACAACTTTTGATAATTATGGTTAACAATTTAAAATGGACTCGGCACTCTTAGTTCCAAAATCTCTAACAATAACTTTTTCCGAATAACTAATAGTAAAATAAAGGCGGCAAACGATATTATATTGGCAACTACAAAAGATCAGAATCAATCGCATTCAACGTATTCATATTTTACGAACCATTTCCTTTCCCACCCAGCTCATACGGTCTTTTTAATGTCAGTAATTGTTACAGGGGATGATATCCTACTAGGGACTGGTCAGTACTTGTTAAGGTGATCGCAATAAGGGTAATTAACTTCCTGAGTAAGACACAAAGCGCTGTAATTTCGCATATTATAGCTTGGCATTCATCGGAGGTTTACCATCCAAGTGCTGAGCGTACCCAGTATATAAGTCCATACGAATCAATATTTCTTATTGGTCAACTTTAACACGAGCCAAACTTCTACTTCATACAATAGCCATCCAAAAGCTGGCCTCAGCTACAGGACATGTAATCCGACTCGCAACACTTCCTTTACATTGCAAAAGTCCCCAGGCATTTATAAATTAGCTTCCAGGCATTTATATATAAATTACCACACGAGAACTACTTCATTAGTTCATCAAATCAACGGTTCCGACTGTCCTACCTTCAACTGCATTTTCTCCTCTCACTCTACACAGTAAAGTATTGGTACTCTAATCAAGAAATGTTCCTTCTTAAGCTTAATGCTCGCCTTGAGAAAAAAAAATTTTTTTTTACTTTTGCGCGAAACTATTACAAATGCCATGCTTTGTGTGTTTGTCCATTTGACTTTTTACCCACTCCTCGACTACACATTCAAGTCACAAAACAAATTTGTTAAAGGGGCGGGTTACTATTATAAGGTTTACCACAACAACCACCAACTTGAATAGGGGCGAAATATTGCTATAAGCATGTGTAAATTATTTACAAATTATTCAATTGATGACGCCCAACAATGGCCGAAAGTATTCCCGATTTTACAACGACAACGCTGTCTATACCATATGTCTGTCTTAATCATGTTAGCACCCTTATCTTAGAAAATTGTTAGAACGACAATGTTTTTAATGCCAATATTATCAAACAAGGTTGAAAAATATTTTTCCACATTCACAAGAAATGACAACTTCTGCAATATTACCTGAAAGAACTTCCAGGGTATTATATAAACGGAGGGTCCCTTCATATCTAAGTGAACATGTGTAGCACCTCCCCAACTCTGTCAACTGAGGGAAAATGTGAGTCATGGAAAACTTCTGAACTATCTTCCAGCTTCTATTCCACCTTGATCTTGCAAACTGCAAGCTTTCAAGACGTGGGAGTAAATGCTTGAATTTCGTTCTTCCCTTACCCTTGATAATTTTGTCAGAAAATGAGAATACACCTGTTTGCTTCATAACTTCTCATTTAGCATTATACAATCCACCTGAGAACTTGATTCTCCAAGCAAACATTATAGCATTCCCTTGAAAACCAAATTTTCCACTACCAGGACTCTTTTACTTTGTAATAGCACTATCAGGACTCTTTTACTTTGTAACAGTGTTCCAAATTTCCTATTACAAAAATACCAAAAATATTTTGTTAGTATAGCAAAAATCTCAAAGAAAATCAACGATTTAACTCAGCATTCTAGAAGTGTTTTTGCAAACTATTATGGTAATCCTCACAGCTTTTATCATAGCAATCAAACAAAACTAATAATTATTTAGGGATCGAAAAAAATCAAATGAAAAGAACTCACATGGAATTCACCCAAGTAAGACTATTCTTTCTTCGACAGGATGTACGGAGCATTTACTGCAACACTACTAACTTTATTCTGGACACCTTTACAAGCTATTCCAAGCAAAGTAACCAGCAATGATGTATACCCTGAGACAATTGATCCCAGCACTTCGTATCTGCTGCCAACAGGTGAACTTCCTCCAAAAGTCCAATCGGTAAGAGACTGACACCTTTGAGAGTCATCTACCTTTGACGTCAAGAACTGAAACAAATCATGGTGCAAATTCTGAAATTGATCTGGAAAAATCATGTACACTTGTTCCACAGACATGCTTACCCTTGCAATAAAATAATTCCCTAACCCTTATATGCTAACTTTGCAGTTCTCCTTAGATGTAGCAAGAAATATGGGTCAGGTGACAGATTTAAGGGAGTTCATCATGAAGTATGTACAAGATCAAAGGATATGCCATTCGAAGAGTATGCGCAGCCTCATCCTTGGCGATGTAAGTTGATCAGACATCACAAACACTGCTCAAGTTGTGTCTCTAGACCTGTAAAAACTATACTTGAATATCTCTCATTAAACAATCCTTAACTCACATATCCTGAACTTTTCTCCTTCAGGGAGAGAGTGACCCAGAAGCAAACATTTGGTGGGCTCGGCGATGTGGCCGCCGCACCTCCTCTTTCAAGCAAACCAACAGAAACTTGCCAGAAAGTACGTTGATCAGATACCGTCGGAAAAGCTCGAACAGAGACAGTTCCCAACAAAGTCTGTCCAGTAAGTTGTGTCACTGCACGTAGTGTCCTCAGGTAGTCGTAGACTAAGTAAAACCAAAACTTTGTGCAATATTTTGTTAAATCTTCCAAACTACGAAGATTGTTTGTAAATTGTCGTCTCTTTACAGTTTTAATCAATCACAATTAATCATGCTTTGGTGCCTTTGAAACAGTGTTCTTTACCTCTTATGTTCCTTAAATCGAGTTGGAATTTCAAACTACTGTATACTACATACAGTGACACTTTCATTATTGGCTTTTTAAGTTGGGATAGTGATGAACAAACATTAAGATTTCTACTTATATTGCATTCCTACATGTGTATGTTTATAAGCTGATTTTAACCAAAAACTAACTTCATTAGTCTCAAAAGCTTGAAACTTACAATGTTTAACCATAAAAAGTAGGAACCTCTCAACATGAACAAATATTTCTATATACAACAAGTAGCTTTCAGTCAAACCTATGTTAACATGCATAGGTTAAAAAACTGTGCTATAAATGCAATTAAATAACTGTCACCATTTAGGGTAGACAACACACCCAAGTTAATGGCAGACTCTCCTTCTACAGTATCAAAAAAAGATCAAAAGAAACTCCAAGCGCTCCTGAAGAACAAAAAGATTAAGTGCAACCCAAAGAAGGCTGTGGTAGAACTTCCAAATGAAGAATCTCACCTTACAATATTAAAACCCTCCTGCGTCTATATCAAGCAGTGTGGTGGATGCTGTGATTCTCCTCATCTGGAATGTCGTCCAACAGGAAACAAGACCAGGAAGTTTAAGGTAGCTTTAATGGAGTTCTTTGTATTAAAACCACGAACTACGAACTTTTCAGTTACAGCAAGACTTGTTTGTTTTGTAGAAGTATTTTCATTTCACTTTCTTTTACTTCTAGGTCTTGGAACTGAGGAAAATGGAAAAACCAGGTGCTCTTGAATTTTCAAACAGGCAGGTCCTCAAGACTATCAAGGTCACTGAACATACATCATGCCAGTGTGAATGCAAGGTAACCATAAACAAACATTCACAGAGCCTATGAACTTCATGCATCTTTGGTGATGCCTCACTTTTTTGGGGGGGGCGGGGTGTAAACAAACTGGACATGTAATAATACAAACCGCCTTTGATACCGTGGCCGAATAAACTTCAAGAGCTCCAACATATTTTCTATATATTTGCAGGAACGAGAAGAACATTGCAGTCCAAATCAAAAGTATGATCCAGACTCTTGTAGGTGTTACTGCTCCCCTGAGATTGACAGAAACTGCTCTGTCGGCAAGGTATGTCCCTAAGGAAGCTTCACGTTTTCCAATGGCCAAAAACAGAGAAAAAAATAGATTCTACATAAATTTTTGTATGGATCGCATATATTCCCAGTCATTTTACATAACCAAATCTGAATTCATCATTCTTATTTGTAGGTCTGGGATGAAAAAAGATGTGAATGTGTGTGTAGTGATGTTTCTGAATGTACAACAGGAAGATACTTCGACACAGACATTTGCAGGTAAGATTCTTTCTGTATGTAAAATAAATTTTTGAATCAGATTTATGCATAATGGACATTAAGACTAAAGAGCACTAGTAATCTATTAAATAATGGTGGTATTCTGGTCTTTGATTAGACTGACATTAGCTTCATTGCCTCTTTTTTTATGGTTAATATTCAAAACATTTACCGCACAAGTTTACCACCTATTTGGGTACAGGATGTACATGTAATCGTACACCCCCATTTACCTTCCTGTGGTTTCCTGTTGACATCATTAACACAAAACTCGCTTTTCCTAGCTAATAACCGTCTTGTCTCGTTCTTATAGGTGTGCAGATCCTCCACGTTAGATAGCAATCAGCACCTAACACTGTAGTCCTGCCTCACAAGTGTCTTTTTCCTCGGGTGTGTTTTCATTCTCTCCAGAGAGTTGGTGCGGAACCCCTGCATACAGCCCAGGGCCCACTTTCCCTTACAATGAATGGTGATGGGATCTATTCAAGACTCAATCAAGGCCATTACAGAGATTAACTCTGCCCTACAATCTTGCCATCCCAACTGACATTAAAACTTCAATATTCCCACTAATCCTGATACCTCTTTCAACTCTTCAGCCAACACATCCGTAACCTCTACTTTCAAAAGAACCCAAGTGAGACAATGATACAGTGATGATAAACCATGCATTTCTTATCATACCAAAGAAATTCAAATCTCAAATCCACATTCCATTTCCTAACTAATTGCATGTTATCAAACCAAATTGAATTGTTACTTGAGCCATCATTTCATCTACATCTGTAGGGTTACCTTTAAGTACCTTCCACTCAAACAAGTAAAACAAACTAAATACACTTTCTTCAAGTAGTAATGACTATGAAACTAACCATTCCAGTCCATGTAGATCCCCATGTGCCATGTCACAACCTGTTCATCCAACGTGGTGTCCACATCCCGCATGGCTTACAAAGGGCCAAGAACGCCCTGGATGTTCCGTGTTCACCCACACTTTGTCGTTGTCCCCTTCCAGATGTCTGAAGAGGAATTGAATCGCATTCCAGACCCCCGTGTTGAGAGATAGGGTGATTCCAGAAGCTTCCAGGCGACACCCCAAGCACCACAGTTCACACTCATCCAGTCTTCGGAATCAGCTGGTCTTGCCGAAGATGATGATGATGATCATGATGACGAAATGCACACAAACACACACACAAACGAAAAAACACAAAAAAAATTTTTAAAATAAACCGAGTCCACCTTATCTCCTCCCGACGAGATGAGACAGGAATTCATCCTCTTCAAGTTTTGGAAAGCCTCCTACAAACAAGTGAACAGAAAGGATCATATATGAATACAGGATAACAATAATATTCCTCATAACTGTGATGATTAGGTTTTAGTTCTAATGTTAAGTAGCCGGGTGGCAGGAGGCACATTTGATGCAGTTCATTAAACCAATCTTCCTTTACCCAAAATGACCTTCGTAAACACTTCCAAATTAAATCACAATCAAGTCCGCACAAAACATGCGTGTGAAATCAGTGATATGTCTCACAAAGTGATGTCAAAATTAACATATACTTACTTATCTCACGGACCTCTGGCCTTTCATTTTAGGTTATTGTATTTTTAAATGTTATTTTATTCTGAGATGTGCAAAAAGTATGAATGGTAGTGCCATCTGTGTTTAGAATATTTATTTGTACTGTATTATATTTTTATAATGAATAGATATATATTCCGTAAGTAAATATGAGAGAGAGAGAGAGAGAGAGAGAGAGAGAGAGAGAGAGAGAGAGAGAGAGAGAGAGAGGTCAGTGTACATTAATGTAAATGCGTATAATTAATCTTCCACTAGTCACTAGGCTAAACAGATTTATTATTTATAATAAAGATTTTGGGATCATTCAGTCACCTGTTATGCTGAACCAAATAAAAATCGAAAGCACGTGGGCTATTTTTTCCCCTTAATAGATTTATAAGTAAAACATACCTAAAGCAGAGGGATGATGTCATGTCGACACAGGATCCTCAGACAGATTTTAATTATTTTTAATTCTAGATTCCGACCTCACGGCCAACTTACATTCCGTGAGCTAACCCGTTCCTGAAAGGGTGGATGAGTGGATGATTATTTAGGGTTGCAGCCCAAGCACTAGGCCCATGGACTCTAACTTCATTGTGAAAAGTAAAGAGAGGGCAAAGACGGATGATGTAAATTAGGCCATTTTATGGAAATATTTAGAAGATAAGAAGAAAGAGGGCTTAGATCATCTATAAAAACAAAATGCTAAATCCTATTCACAAGTTCTAGCTGGCAGTAGCTGATATCGGCCACATTCACCCTACGGGTAGAGGAACAAAAGTTAAAAGTAAAAATCTGTACTGAAACCAATGAGAAGACTACTACCTAGTACCTACTTTGGGAATCAGGATCTCTTGGAATTACCTTCCTGCTTGTGTTTTCCTGACTCATTTAACATCTCTTCCTACAAGTTGGTGGGCAATCTCGCCCTTTATAAGGCAGGGGTATCCTTTTCTTTAAAAGTATAAGGTTGGGTTAGGTTATTGCTTCCTTTATGAGGTCGGGCTATCACTTCTACTACTACTACTACTATTATTGAAACAGTTTAACCAAACCACTGAGCCGACTGTCAGCTCTCATAGGGCTGGCCCGAAGGATTTGGGTGAAATGACAGGTCTAGGCTAGAAGCCTAGCACTGGGACCAAATAGGTCTTTCGATATAGTAATGAATGAATGAAAATGAAATAAAAAAAAACTGCACAGAGGCATACACTCTCATACTGGAACACACTCACACAATACATACATACATACATACTCACGTTTCCATATACACTCACTAAAAAGGTATATTAAAATTTAAAATAAATTTATTAAAATTTTAAAATTTAGTTGTTTTAAAATTCATTAGACCCCTAAGGGCTTTCGTATTTCTGTTATTTGCTTTTTATATTTTATCAGTTAAATCACAGCTCCTCATGAACATTAAAATTTGTATTGCTGAAAATGTAATAGATTCTGACAAAATCTCCTTCACTGATCTATTTCCAAAATTCGATAATCGCTGCAGGTTATATTTTGGACATTCACACAATACATGTTTGACAGTTATCAACACTTTGCAATCTGGGCATTTGGGAGGAGGTCCACATGGGCTGTTCATTAAGTGTCCATGTGTCAAACGAGTATGTCCTATTCGAAGACGCGTCAGAATTACTTTCTCTCTCTCTCTCTCTCTCTCTCTCTCTCTCTCTCTCTCTCTCTGACATGATGTACTCCATTTTCCAACACTGGATTTTATGTTTTAATATATTATTTTCGGGTTCTTCATTCCATATATTGTGCCTTTACTTACAATGATTGTTGTGCCATTTATTTACAATGATTGTTTTTATATCTTATATAGTCACTAATAGGGATGTCTACATTTGCTCTTGTCATGTGGACTGCTTCTTTAGCTGCTTTATCAGCCTCGTCATTTCCTTTAGCCCTTACATGGGCAGGGATCCAACATATTTCATTATTTTTTTCATTATTATATCATTTATGGAGTGAAAACTTAATTTGTTGTACAATATTTTTTTATTACAGCTTTGAATGGCTTCTATAGCGCTTCTGGAGTCGTCATAAATCACAAAATTATTACATGAGGCTTCTCTAATTATTTTATGGCTGATGCTATTGCACATAACTCAGCTGTAAACACCGAGGCATTGTCAGGTAGAGAGAACTGATACGTTTTGTCCGGGAATACTGCAGCATATCCCACTCCGTGTTGTGACTTAGATCCGTCGGTGTATATTGCGTAATGTGGAACTTTTCGGATTATATGCTCTACTGTATGTTGTCTATGGTGTTCTGGGGTATGGCTGTCACTTCGATCTATTGCTTCTTTTGTGAGGTCAGGCTATTAATCCCTTTATGAGGTCAGGCTACGCTTCCTTTATAAGTTGGACTAATCATTTCCTTTATGAGGGCGGGCTATCGCTTCTTTCACGAGGCCGGGCTATAGCTTCTCTTCTTTCATGAGGACAGGCTATCACTTCTTTCATGAGGCCGGGCTATCGCTTCTCTTCTTTCATGAGGCCGGGATATCGCTTCTCTTCTTTCATGAGGCCGGGCTATCGCTTCTCTTCTTTCATGACTTCTCTTCCATGAGGCTATCGCTTCTCTTCTTTCTTGAGGCCGGGCTATCTTGGTCAGGCTTCTTTCTTTTTGAGGTCAGATATTGCTTCTTTATCGCTTCTCTTCTTTCTTGAGGTCAGGCTATCGCTTCTTTCATCTTCTTTTATGAGGCCGGGCTATCTTCTTTCATGAGGGCGGGCTTCTTCTCTTCTTTCATGAGGTCAGCTTCTCTTCTTTCGCTTCTCTTCTTTCATGAGGTCGGGCTATCGCTTCTTTCTTTCATGAGGCCAGGCTATCGCTTCTCTTCTTTCATGAGGCCGGGCTATCGCTTCTCTTCTTTCATGAGGTCGGGCTATCGGCTTCTCTTCTTTCATGAGGTCGGGCTATCGCTTCTCTTCTTTCATGAGGCCGGGCTATCGCTTCTCTTCTTTCGCTTCTCTTCTTTCAGGTCGGGCTATCGCTTCTTTCTTGAGGTCGGGCTATCGCTTCTTTCATGAGGCCTCGGTATCGCTTCTTTCCTGAGGCCGGGGTATCGCTTCTTTCATGAGTTCGGGGTATCGCTTCTTTCATTCTTTCATGAGGTCGGGCTATCGCTTCTTTCATGAAGTCGGGTTATCGCTTCCTTTAAAGCTTCCTTTAAGAGGACGGGTTATTATTGCTCCCTTTATGAGGTTGGGCAAGGATTTCACCAGTCGTATAGCATAATTATCTCAAGAATGGGAAGTTCAAGAGTTCATGACAACTCAACATTTAACAGCCTGTTCTTTTTTCTCAATCCAGCAACCACGTCTCTTTTTCAATGATCGTTTCTCTTCTTTCATGAGGCCGGGCTTCTCTTCTTTCAATGGGCGAGATCGCTCTCTTCTTTCAGGTTTCACAACACTACCACCACCTTCTCTTCTTTCAAATAGCTTCTCTTCTTTCATGAGGAAATGAGCTATCGCTTCTCTTCTTTCAGAGAGAGAGAGGTCGGGATATCGCTTCTCTTCTTTCAGAGAGAGAGAGAGAGAGAGACTACTGCTTTTGAAGTATATGAAGCCAGGCTATCGTTTCCCCAAGGTTAAACGCGTTCTGTCGACGAGTCATAGCTACGAGTGGCGGTCTCTTTTAAGCTGTCACACTTCGACGTATTCTGCTGATAAACCTTTTGTTGTTCTTAAACCGGGCTTCTAAGAAATTCATAAAATTACGTTGTAAAATTAATTTGTATGCACATAGGAATGAATCTGGTCTTGTGCAAGAATCATTAATTTTTGTATCTAATAAAATAAGTAAAATTTAGTAAGTCATAAAAATAGTTAAGATAACGGAATAACAAATAATGAAAGAGGTAAGATAATGACATAAAAATTCTAAGTAAAACTTGAGAGGTAAGATAATGGAATAAAAATTCGAAGTAAACACTGAATTTTTGTTATTCCATTATTTTATTTACCTCTTTAAGTTCAAAGTAAAAATTGAGAAGTAAGATAATGGAATAAAAATTCGAAGTAAACACTGAAAGAGGTAAATAAAATAAAGGAATAAATATTCAAAGTAAAAATTTAAAGTAGTAAGATAATGGAACAACAAAAATTCGAAGTAAAAACTGGAAGAGGTAAATAACATAAAGGAATAAAAAACACTCGAAGAAAGAACTGAAAGAGGTAAGATAACGGAATAACAAAAATTCGAAGTAAAAATTTAAAGTAGTAAGATAATGGAGCAACAAAAATTCGAAGTATAAACTGAAAGAAGTAAATAAGATAAAGGAATAAAAAAAATTCGAAGTAAAAACTGAAAGAGCTAAGATAATGGAATAACAAAAATCCTTAGTAAAAATGTTTAACGGTCATGATCACATTGTGTCCGATAAACATTAACCAACACACAACACCTACTCAGCTTGTCTATACAAACAGACGATTTACTGTTGAAATGAGTGAGCAATCCTGTCACAGCTAATTATAAACAATCCTAACACGCCGACAGCTTTCAGATAACGGTGCAACTTTCCTTTGGTCCCTTATTCATTGCACACATTAAATTTTTGGTTGCAGGATTTTTCTTTTTTTTTTTTTCTGTGTAAACGATTTCTGTTTCCCGGCTTGCTTAAGAATTTAATCACGTTTTGATTATCGTCCGCTGTAGAGGGTCTTAGAGGTCAAATAACCCTCTTCTCCACAAACGACTGACATTTTAGGTATTAAGCATTAATTCCAACCATGAAACTTCTTGTAGCTCAGTGGTTATGGAGATTTTTTTTTTTTTTTTTTTTTACTTAGGGGACAGGCGAACATGTAGAGGAACATACAGATAGGTCAACTACTTGATAATCTCAGACGATAAAACCTGGCTCAAGGTACCAATTTCTCTTCCTACCACCATACCGGGTATCTACTTCTCATGTCAAATGGAAAATCAGTAAATCAGAGTAATATACATTATTTAGAATCAACGCCAATAATTAGAAAAAAAAAACACGAAACCTTTCGTTATTTATATGATACCATCATTAAATTTGAAAGCCAGACTGGGAAATTAGTGCCTTTCATCAATCCTTAGCCTGAGAGCAAAGGAAAAAAGAGAGACGAACCAGAGCGACAAAGAAATGGATTAGGTCTCTCTCAAACAGCCTCCCAAAAATTTGAGAGAGAGAGAGAGAGAGAGAGAGAGAGAGAGAGAGAGACAGAAGAGAGAAAATAAGTTGCCTAGTGACGAGAAAGTGAGAGCTAATTAATACTTTCCAATCCTCCCTAGGATGACCTTGGACAGTCTTAAATGTACCTAGATTCAACATCATTAATCGCACCTTGGCAACCAAGGCATGAAGGCCTTGTCACCACTTATCATAATTGTCAGTAACCAATTAAACCAAACCATTAACCTATCAAAAGCCAACATTTCCTTTGCGGTTAAAACCCATCTTCCACTTGAAAAGAAAAGGGGGTGAATTGAAGGGCATCTGAGGAAAATTTCGGAGGCCTCAAGATGATTACAGTCTGTCCCGACGGATGCCACTGTGACACCACTGTAGCTACCTTGATGTATGCTGCCACTGAAGAAGGTTAACTCTAACAAACAGGCGTGCGGGTCAAGGTCTCCGTGTGGTAGATATACTCTTAGTCTAAAGATGGGTAATGATCACTTTTCCCAAAGCAACAACCATCCACTTCAAAAACCAATCGAGCTCAAGTCAATCGTAAACTGCAGACAAATTCATAATAATGTGAGACCTGTCAAAATGTAGGTCTGAGATTTCCCAAAGAACAATTGGCAGTAAAACCAAGTAAACCAGGATCACTAAGATCCCGCCATTATCAAACAATCGAAAAAGTAAAGGAATGAATGAATAATGAATTAAATAATAAAAGTGACGTGCATAACAATTACAGGTTGCTTCGAGAACCTGATTATAATTCATTTCGAGACATGACTCCTCTCTATTGCAGATAATACGACATACATCAGATCAAAAAGGTGCTTATAACAAAAACCCTTTGAAATTATGAACGGTTTTCGGCACTGGCTTCCGGTATCCTAAACAAATCGCCAAAATTGTCCAAGAAATTCAGTCTTCTTCCCAACAAGACCCCCTATTTTACTTACCACACTTGTTGTTTATATAGCATTCCCAAATACCGCAGTCAGCCCAACAAAAGCATTTTCTTTTAATGCTATCTCAATGACCACCGTAAACTCGACTAAATCACAACCTCATATATATATATATATATATATATATATATATATATATATATATATATATATATATATATATATATATATATATATATATATATATATATATAACCACAATAATGAGTCACAGGTGCGTAAGGTTTTAGTGGAAAACCTTACGCAGATGAAGTTACTGTTTTGATGTCACGTAGTGAGCTATATTTTCTTACCGGCTCAAGATTCCCAATTGGAATGAGAATCTCTTATAACTACAACAAGAGTATGAATTATTCTTTTCATGCAACAACAAGAAATTGCTACAGTAATAAGTGTAGGCTAAGGGTACCGAGACATGAGAACCGGTATAACTGCCAGGTGTAAACATCAGGAAAGCGCCAAAACTAAAACAACAAAACTGTTTCCTACTCTAAACCTTATCCGCAGTGAGAGAGAGAGAGAGAGAGAGAGAGAGAGAGAGAGAGAGAGAGAGAGAGACTCCTTACGGTAAAGGATTCAACATGTGCATGACACCAAATCACAAGGCATCTCAACAAGGCTGACGAGTATTGCAAAATTGTTCCACGAATACTTGAGCCCGACAGCTTGGATCCGTTTTCTCAGAACTGGGAGGGAAGATGCCGGCAGAAGGCTCTCTGCAAAATCAACTCTCTCTTAATGGTCTTTCTTATACTACATAAGCTCGCAAAAACAGGAAAACTGTACTGGTTCACACTTCAGACCGTTTTGCTGATACACAGAATAGTACGTATGATTTCAACATTACAGCATGCAGTATTTCCATGGGTAGTCCAAATATAGAAAATAAGAATATACAGTCCAATATCTGGGATCAATCATAATAAAAACTAAGTACCAATCTACCGTATCGGGGAAAAGGTATATATCTTAAATTGCACCATGACTTTATGGACAGTATTAACGATCCTAAAATGCAAAGAGAGAGAGAGAGACTCAAGATGGCTCGTTTCGGTCACTTGGTCTTTCGTCAAAGGGCAAACCTCATCCATCCCACCGAAGTTGTTAGTGTACAGAAGAGTCAAATGTCGGTGGCAGCGTGTATATACTCTGGGGGCCTACTGTATCTCCCATGTTAGTGTAGGTGTGTGCCTTCATCTCTCTTGCAGGGTCAAGAGAAATAAATTTTTTACCTCATCGTAAATATTACCATCAACTTCATTATTTATGCAATGAAACTGATTACTACTACTACTACTACTACTACTACTACTACTACTACTACTACTACTACTACTACTACTACTACTACAACTAATAATAATAATAATAATAATAATAATAATAATAATAATAATAATAACAACTTAGAGAATATTGAAGCATACCTGATAACTTCCCGCTTCGGAAATTTACTCTTCCGAGAAATCAACCCAGACTTTCAACAAAATTTAACCTTTTAGTTTTCGCTTCTTAACTTAACGGCCTAATAAGTACACCACTTGACAACGCACACATATCGAAAGCAATAAATTAAGTATGTTTAGGGTACGGGAAAAAAGTGATGCGAGAGGAATGGAGTGACAAAAGTGGTGTATTGGCATTTACGTTTCCTATTCTTGGTCCTATTGCGCTACCGTTTTCAAAGTTATTATTATCACTGAAAGTGTTAAAAGTAATTTGTCTGGATAAAAAAAAGCATATAATTTAATAGCAATTGCTTTCGTAAGCCAAACAACTGAATCAAAATTTTTAATTTTCGTAGGGCTGTGCCAAAGAGTTTGGTCCACTCATAACTTACTTTCTTCCAAGCTACGTACTTGGATAGCACGAAAATGTTGAGGATTTGGCAAAATTTTTTGAAGTTGCCTTGGATACACTTCATCCATTCATTAGCAGTATACTACTACTACTACTACTACTACTACTACTAGTAGTAGTAGTAGTAGTAGTAGTAGTAGTAGTAGTAGTAGTAGTAGTAGTAGTAGTAGCAGATGAGGAGTCTCTAAAAGAATCGCTTTTTCATTGCAACTTTGCTTTGTAAATTTTCGTACGTTCAGCGATGGACCAACTAAGCACCAGGCATATAAAATCTGACAAATATGAATACACTAAGCAACAGATAACTAAAACCTAATAACTCTTTAAAACCAGCGAGAGAGAGAGAGAGAGAGAGAGAGAGAAAATGGGGCTGGGGAAGGAAGGAATTTCTGCCGATAAAATACTAGACACATTACCAAATTGTCATTAATTTAAAACTTAAAATTATATTCGTCGCACTTCTTAATTTTTATCAATATTCATCTTATGCAAGAACTAACTAGCCTGCTGGCATTCGGAAACTCACTGTCGATCATGCACCATTTCACGACCACAGTGATGGTTTCCTAATTGTCGAAAGAATGGCAGATAAGCGAGACATTCGTAGATAAAGTTTGGGGCCGACTGTACATAAAAAAAACATGCACGCATTGCATACTTCTAAGTAAACACACTTTGTGTGAAAACTTTCATTAAAGAGCTGCGTGTGTGACGTTTAAAAATAAATTTCCGAAAATAACATGTGTCTTCGTTGATAATTAAGATTTTTTTAAATACTGCAATTAAACACAAAATCCAAACAGCTTCAGCTACTTACATGTCATAAAAACATTTAACTGCATCGTGTATTTAACATGTCCAGCAATAAGGCTGACGAATCCCGTTCCCAAAGAGGGCGATAGCTTCAAAAGGGATGCAAATTCAAAGAAACGAATGGGCGGGCCTTCGTCACTCACGGTTTATGAAACCCGACGTCTGAGATGTGTCACGTTATCTGCCCTTCGGGAGCTTTGAGCCTTCGACGGTCAATTATCAGCGAAATTATAAAAGCACTTTGACATATTATAAACCATCTCTCATATCTAATCGGTTTACCACCACTTGCAATCTCTAAAAAAAATATTCGCGTCGATTATAAGATACGTAATATTAGACAGGCTGTATATACTATTGTCAGGATTGTCAAAAGCTCACAAATATCGAGAGATAAGCCTGTTAAGGTTACCCAACCCATTCCCACGCTTAAAAAATAAACCACAGACTAGGTTTCCATGACTCATCTCAAAACGACTAAAAATAGCATGTCTGAAGAGCTTTTTACCAACTGAAGATCCAAAGATTTACAGCGATGCACTGTAGAGGCAAGTTACCATACAAAGAATGTAAACAAATCTTTCTTCTTCTGCTGTTCATGGTTTCGACTCTTTGTCATCCGATACACTTACGTAAACAATGGAGGCTGGTATTCATGTATGACCGCCTAAGTGCTGTATGTATTCCCATAGCATAACAGTCACTTGAGAGAGAGAGAGAGAGAGAGAGAGAGAGAGAGAGAGAGAGAGAGAGAGAGAGAGAGAGAGAGAGAGAGAATTTACGGTTACCAAAACTATATCGCCACAACATCAAGGTTATTAACACCGCAATGAAATTAAATGGGCTCCATTGGCCATGTTTTGAGTTAGTTAATGAGAGTATTTCTCTTCCAAAAATCTTTATTTTCTTACAATCGGGTGTACTACTTACGATGATCCACAATCGTCGTCTGTATTTAATTGATTGATTTCAGTTACTGAAACCGGCGACACAACATCTAGGTTACTGATGCCTTAATAAAATTAAATAGGAAACTTGAAAAAAGTTTAAAATGCGTTTCATTTAAGAAAAATCTACTTTTATATTATATATATATATATATATATATATATATATATATAGATAGATAGATATATACAACTATATAGTGTAATATAATCACATTGTAAATTTAGATAGACTGTACTTACTTACATGCGAGCAAACTGCATACGAATATCATTTTAAATTTGTTGCGGAGGCCCGCCTCCGTAAGAAAGCTATATAACTACTTTATATTACAACCCTTGACTATGAGGCATTCGCTGGTCGAATGTCCCAGTCTTCAAATGTCTCATAGTCAAGGGCACAATACGGTCACTGCAGAATGGAGGATTTTCATTTGACATCAAGAACCCATGAGTAAGTCTTGCATGGCCAATCCTTAAGTCCGCACAACATCGTTTCTAGTCCCCTTACATATAGGATGTGACCAAGGCTATACTGATTATGTAATAAGACGCATCTTTTGGTTCGTTTCAATATTTCCCAAAGTGACTGCCAAAGGTTTTTCATTTTCTGACCCACAAGAGGATAAAAATCCCCATATGGTAGCAAGCATTTCCTGGGTTCTGGGAGGTTATTGCTGACTTTGCAAGTTGATCAGTTTGCTCATTCCCAAGAACCCCAACATGGAAAGGCACCCAGCAAAAATTTGATTTCTTTAACTCTTCTTTTCTTTTCACTTTTTTTTTAGTTTAACCAGACCACTGAGTTAATATTAACTCTCCTGGGGCTGGCCCGAAGGATTAGACAAGCTATTTAAACTCTCTCAGAACTTAATTAAAACTAGCGACACATGTTAATCTAAGAACTAATTAAGTTAATTAGGAATATAAAAATTATTCTATGAATCATATTTTATCGTATAAATGATTAAATTTAAGAAATTTTAAAATATTAAAAAGTGAAAATTTGTCATTTTCTGACAGTATATCTTTAAAGGAATATCTTCTAAATAAAATGTCTCTTTGGATTCTATATTTTGGACATACCTTTAAAATATGCTTTACTGTTATTTGTACATTACATATTTCGCACATAGGTATAGGGGCATGGGGGTTACTCATCAGGTAACCATGTGTCAGTTTAGTGTGACCAATTCTTAGCCGTGTCAACATTACTGAAAGCCTGCGAATTCTGATAAGATGATGGCCACGGGTCTACAGTTTCTTTTATTTCTCTTAATTTATTGTTAAGATTGCTTTCCCTCCAGTTATTTTGCCATTTCTTCTTAATCACCGCTTTACTGTATCTAGTATAATCTTCTAATGGTAATAAATCTGCTGATATTGGGAGTGATTGCTTGATTAATTGTGGGTTATCTGGCGTCACAACTACCAGGGTCACCGACGCCGAATACTAAGTGTGATCTTTTCATTTTTATAGTATGTTATAAAAATTAAAATTAAAATTCTGCTAAACAGAACTACATATAAATTTTATTAAAAAGAAAAAACAAAAAAGAAAACTAGCTAAAATAAATAAATAAATATATAAAATTCTGCTAAAAAGAGCTATTAATAAATTTGATCCGATAAACAGTATAACTTTAGAAAAAAAATATATATATATATACTAAGACAGCACGGCTGTCAAATATATTTGAGAAGACCAGCTTCTTTGATAAAAGAGATAACATTATTAATACATATACTTTCTCCCAACAGTTTTGCCATGTTATAATTACCACCTGCTTCACTGCTATTTCGATAAAAAATGATTCCTAAGTTCCACCAGACTGGGACACTCAACCAGCAAATGCCTTTACAGTCAGTGGAACCAAGCAATCGTCACAGAAGGGCTCATTCTCCCCATTCATCACAAAGCCGTGAGTTAAACGTGTATGGCCAATACGTAATCTACACAATACAACCTCCCACTTCCTTGGCATTAGGTCATATTTCCAAGGGTGTGCCTGACTAGTGATTTCTTTCATTTTATTGGGGCCTACTCTGTCCCATTGAAGTGCCCATAATTGCTGGATGGATTTCCATATAATATGGAATGCATCACGATATGGAACAGGACATTTTCTAGGTATCAGAATTTGTGCAGCTGATTTGGCTAGCTGGTCTGCCTTTTCATTTCCTGATATGTTCATGGGCAGGAACCCAACAAAAGAAACAATGCTTCCTCTACAATGGTGCAAGAAGATCCACTGCAAGATCTTCAACACTAAGGGATGATCAGTATTGAAGACTTCCAGGGACTCTAAGGCACTTTTAGAGTCACAAAATATTGTGTAGCCAGACACTGGGAGTATTGCAATATGTTCCAGTGCTACTAAGATGCCATACAGCTCAGCTGTAAAGTTTGAAGCAACTGAAGGAAGCGCACCTCTTCGGTTAAAAGATTCACTAAAAACTCCATAACCAACGCCAGCATTGGATTTGGAACCATCGGTAAATATAAATCTTGTATCCATATGCTCTGAAGCATGCTCTAAAAATATTGCCCTCATTTCCTCATCAGATTTATCCCTCTTTGCTCCACTGAAGTACCTGCAGAATTTCACAGCAGGTAACTTCCAGACAGGAGTAATGGGATACACACAAGGAAGTACAGGGATTTTTCCAATATTTGTATCCTCTAAAATCTTTTTAATTCTATAGCTAAACGGAGTAGGATACCTTGGATGATTTTCATAAAAACTGTTAACAATATTTCTGTTTGCCACAGCAAAAGCCAAAGATTTGGGAAGTCTTTGCACTCTAAACCAGTATCGAAGCAATGATGGCTGACGATAGAGTTCAAGGGGCATTTCTCCTGCATCAACTAGCGAACTAGATATTGGTGATGAACGAAAAGCTCCTGTGGCTATACGAATACCTGAATGATGAACAGAATCTAAAATTTTTTTAAGTTAGATGAAGAGGCTTTGAAGAAGGTTTTATAGTTTTCACAAGATTTCTACTAGCTACCCAACTGGTGTGACAACTTTCAAAATTTTTAAGTTAGATGAAGTCAGGCTGAAGAATATACTTCTGGATCAACCGTAGTGACAGCTTTGATAAAATTAAGGTTTTATGAAGCTTTAGTATAAGATTTCTACTAGCTCCCCAACTGGTGTGAGACACTGTTTATGGCCACCTTCAAGATGAACACCTTCTTCTTGGCAGCTTCTAAAGGCACTTTTTGCTTTGATATGTTTGATATGGGGAATTCCATGTCTCCAAGCAGTGTCATACTTTTTCTATATCAAAAAAAGTCATTCTGCTGTCAAAAACTAGGCCTAAGAAGATACCATATCAGCCTTACATTTGTTTTAATGCAATGAGCTGATAACTTGCTGCATAGAGAGGACAGGTTTGGGATTCTATGGCCATACAAATAAAAGAAAGGTCTGGATCAGGATGTACTCCCTAATCCGGCAGAAAAGTGGACAGCAGTAGTCTTGCTTACAGAGATTTTAAAACCCTGTTTCTCAGCCCAACTACCATTTCTCCTTTCAATTTTATTTATTTATTGTTAATTGTAACTTTCTTTCGGCTTTTACAGTCATCCCAAAGGTGGCAGCAAAAGATATTGACAGGTCATCCACAAATAATGTCTTTAAGACCTCTTTTGGAATAACAGATGTAACACTGTTTATCAAAGAACCATGATTACGAGAATTTTGAAACATGTTAATGAACACAATCACGAAGTGCCGCCAGCAAAAAGTGTTACACTGAGAACACTCACAGTGCCCCTGGGAACACCATTCAAGAGCTTGGCACCTTTTCTCTGATAAAGTACTGCTAACGTTTAATTCCTTTAAAATACCTATGATGTAAAAATGATCTGACAAATAAAGGTAATTTTCCTCTATAGACCACTGACATATATGCATTGTCTTGAAAATTCCATGTCTCCAACAAAGTGTCATAATCTGTTTTTCTATATCAAAAACACTGTCATAAATGGTGTTGTTTGGAGGCAAATTTTTCACAGACAGAGGTTTCAAGTTGCAGTAAGATATCCAGTGCTATGGAGTGCATTTTTCAAAAGCCACACTGAGAAGGTGTTAAAATACTGTTGTGCTCTAATACCACATCAGCCTTACCATTTACCATTTTTTCCATTAATTTACACAAACAGCAAATTAATGCAATGGGAAATATTAGTAACTTGCAATTTGCATAGAGAGGATCTTTTCCAGGTTTAAGTCAAATAAACATGGTTGCCAATTCCATATGCTAGGTACCTCCAGTCATTTTCATCCCATATTTTTGATTTTGATAATGCTGATTATCAAAAAGTTTTGTGTTATATTTGAAATGTGTTTTAAACATTTCATTCATCTAAGGAATACTATCTGGTTAAAAAAATTTTTTCTTCATTTAGGGACAGTGTTCTTGCTCTGGCTAAAGCAAGAGCAATTTCAAATTCCCTTTCAGAAAAAGGCATATTGTAAGATTCACTTTTGTTTGATGAAAAATCAAGTACCTGTTGTTCTTCCATCATTCTGAAATGATGTCCTGGGCAACTATCTAATTTTTCAGAGACTTGAGCAAAGTGTTCAGAAAATATATTACTAACTTCTGTGGCATCAGTGACATGATTATTATTTACTTTAAGGACTGGAGGAGGACTGGGTGTAAATTTACCCTGAATTTTTCTTATTTTCTTCCAAATGCTGCTGACTGGTGTTCTGCTGTTAATAGAGGATACATATTCTGCCCATGATTGTCTTCTGGCACCTTTCATAGCTTTTCGAAATCGTGCCCTACACTGTTTATAAGTGATGACATTATCCACAGTGCGATGTCTACGGCACCTGGTCAATGATATGACCTTGTAGCTCGATGCAGCAGCCTTAATTCTTCTGACCACCATGGAACTGGCCGTCTCCTGAAAAGTCCTTTAGTTCGAGGAATTGAATGTAAGCCAGCAGTATGGAAAGTTCCATTGAGGAAATCGATGGCATCATCTACACTTTGGAAATCTTTGGCATCCCCTTCCAGCTCGCTCAAATCTTTGAATTTTTTCCAATTTGCTTTCTCTAGGCCCCATCATGGTGATCTTGGGATAGGTGGATCATCATTGGTGCTGATTATAATTGGAGAATGGTCACTGGTATGCCAGTCATCACTTGTTCTCCAACTAAAATCAACAATGCAATTAGAGCTACAAATTGAAAGGTCAATGCAGGAGACAGTACCAGTCTGAATGTGATAATGGGTAGGTTCTCCAGTATTAAGAAGGCCTATATCTTCATTTTTACGATAGATGCCATCATATTCCCTTTTGGTTTGATGTTACATCTCCCCACAATGGATGTCTGCTGTTGAAGTCACCAAGAAGAAGAAATGGCTCTAGTAGCTGCCACATTAAGGATATTAAGTCCTCCCGGGAGACATGACTATTGGGTGGAATGTAAAGGGAACATATAGTATACTGCCTTCTTAAATTAATCCGTACAGCCACAGCTTCAAGTGGAGTGTTTAGTTTTACTTTGTAGTGTGGAGTATCTCGACGGATGTAGATGAGGATCCACCGTGATTTCCCACTTCCAAATCAAATTCAGTTCTGAAGTGAACATATTCCCTAGGACAAGGGTATATTCACCTAGCATGGTCTCTTGCAAACATACCTCAACAGGAGAAGGCTCATAGAGCAAAAGCTTCACTTCCTCATACTTTGCTCGGAGTCCCTGACAGTTCCACTGAATTATGGAAGTGAATTTATTTCTGTCTGGGACCATCAGTATGGTTCCTTTTTACAAGATTGGGAGGGTTCTTTTTTCTACTTGGGGAGGGCAATTTAATGGGCAGTTTTGTTGGCTTCTTGGGGGGAATAACCACCTTGAAAGAGCCAACATCCTTTCCTTCAGTGTCTTTGACACTGAAGGGTTTTTTAGTTTCTTTTCTCTCCGTCTCAATCGAGATGAAGAGAGCAGAGGTGTTCTCTAAAGAGACCTCCTCAACTGTCTTGCTATTGCTGGCAGTAGCCAGCTCTGCCTTTAAAGAGGCAGAAGCACCAGCAAGGACTGGCGCTGGGGGACTAGCATCTGCTGGTTTGTCCTCCAAAGAAGAGTTGGCACCAACAGAAGCTGGCACCGGGCCAGCGAGTGCTGGCCCCGCCTCCAAAGAGGCACATGGTGGAGGGTGTGTCTCAACTGACATTTCAATTTTTCTTAGCTCTAAGTTCACGTCTTCCTTGTTGGTTCTACTGGACCTTGTCTTCGCATTACCATCATCAATAGATTCTGATGAATCTGTTAGGCGTCTTTTCAGCGATTCTTTTTTTGACTCTACCTTTGTGCACCTTATTTTGGTTACTTTATTTGTCTCTTTCTGTTGGTTTCTAAGTTTTGCTACTACTGAGGCAAAACTTAGACCAGGTCTTACAATCTTCCCTTTTGTTCTCTCTCTTGCTTCCTTAAAGTTATCCTTTCCATCACTCTTAATGCCTGAATTTCTTTTTCAAATAAATACATATCACATTGTTGAGATGATGATGCATGTCCCTCACCACAGTGAACACATTTAGGTTCCTTGTGCACATACCATGCTCATCATCTCCACAGTTGACACAAAGCAGGATTTTCTTGTATTTTCGACCGGCACATCTGAAGGGTGTGTCCGAAACGTTGGCAGTGGAAATACCTTCTGGGCCTCAGGATGTACTGTTTTATTTTGTATCTATGCCAGGCTGCAGAGACATACTCTGGGAGTCTTAATGTATTGAACGTCAATATCAAGGTAGGTTGAGGTATCCGATCTCTATCCACCTTTGTGATTCTGTTCACCTTAATTACACCCTGATCTTTCAATTCATTTGCAAGTTTCTCCTCAGAGAAACCCATTAGCTGAGGGGCATAAGTCAAACCCTTGCTGGAGTTCAAGCTGGAGTGGAGAGTGCACTCCACCGTAACTCCTGCAAGGGCCAACAAACTCATCAACTTCATGCTTTCCTCTGGGGAGATACTCTCTACTAGGAGCATATTACTGTTCTGAGGGGATATTTTCGGTTGTCTGCCACAGCATTTTACAATTTCCCTGTTTACCTCAAAAATATCAATATTGTCACCATTGAGATTCAAATTTAAATATTTTTTATATGAGTTGGGTACAAAGACCCCAGGAACTACTTCATACTTCTTGCTTTTCTTTATTGCAAATGGTTCCAGTGTGACAATACTGGAACCAGATGCTTTTTGTTGGGATTCCTGGCTGTATTCCTTCTTGCCTGGCATTGGGTCGTCAACCGTGTCTGGTTGTCACTTGGACCAGGGTACTAATTTCAACATGGGGACCTTCCATGAAAAAAAAAAAAAAAAAAAAAAAAAAAAAAAACTGCTGGTGAACACTGAAGAGGCACCATTGACTTTTCATGGGGCCCTATTCTCAGCTAACGACACCAGTAGGAACTGACTCCCAGATGTCCACCCCTTACCCTACCCAAAAAGGGATAGCACAAACCCGCTTGTTGGGACCGAGACTATTACTAGAATACAATCATCCCCACTCTGACTATGTTGGTGGGCATACCGGAAAATATGCCAGGAGTCCTACCCCTAATAACAGCCCACCCCTGGAATCCACGGGCTGATCTCAGGGATAGTTCCGCCTTCAGGGTGTCAATATGACATCATACTAACACCCTTCTGGTCCAAACATCATCAGATTGGGTGACGCTCCCAATCACAGTTCCCACATTTAGCTTCGAACATGAACCCCAATCCAAGGTATGATACCCTTTCCTTTCACACAAACAGGAAATTTAATGACGGTGGAAATATCCACACTATGTAAGCCAAAGAGTTGGAAAATATACATATATATACAGTACATATATATACACATATACATATACATATATATACAAATACACATATACATACATACATACACACACATACATATACATGTATAGAAGCGGTAGTCATAGCGGGTGGATAGGAAGATGGAAGAGAATTGAAAAATAAGCTGGAGGAAGAAGTAAAAAAGGAGTAGAAGAAAAAGAGGACAGAGAGAGACATTTAGAGTCAAACGGGGGGAATGCTTTCCCCTCGTTCGAGAGCCCCCTTGCCCGTCGCAAATCTACAGCATGAGAAAGAATATTCCATGCTGGACCCATGCGACAACGTCACGGCAGTCTCTCATTAAGGGGGTGATATTGGGAGTGTTCTAGCCTCTTTTGCATAGGTGTCAGCTTTTTCATTGCCTTCTAATCCTATGCGAGATGGTATCCAACATAGAGTAACAGATATCTTTTGCATTTTCTTTTCATGTAATGTATGTCTAATTTCATTTACAATTTTATTTTTTGGAGTATAAGAGTTTATTGCATTTATTGAACTCAGTGAATCGCTAAAGATGGTTACTTCATTAAACTGGTTTTCATATATAGTTGTTAATGCTGTTTTTATTGCTAGTAATTCAGCAGTGAACACTGATGCTTTGTTATGTAAAGAGGCTTGGCTCTCTATATTGTTTCCGTAAACAGCGAGTCCAACTCCCATATCATCTTTGGAACCATCAGTATATAAATGATTATTACTGTGTACCTTGATATGTTCCAGAGCATACAGTTTCATAGCAAGTGGGTTATTCAATTTATTAACTGGTATTGTACATAGTTTGTTACATATCTGGGGAGCACTTATCATCCATGGAGGCATTATTTTGTTAAAATTGTAAAATCTACTATTATAAAGATCATTGTTAATAAATAATCTATTAGCTCTACTAGGGAAGGATTGGGTAATTTTTGTATTCCATAAACAATCTGTTTTTTAAATAAATCTTTGGTTTCTGCTGGACTATTTATAATTTTTAAACCTCTGCACATCGTTGTTATTTTGAATTTATAAGACAGTGGCATTTCTCCACTTTCTACAATCAAGGATTGGACTGGTGATGATTTGAATGCTCCGGTGGCTAACCGAATCCCAAGGTGATGTACTGGATCTAGCATTTTGAGAATAGCCTCACTAGCAGAACTATAAATTGGACTGCCATATTCTAATATTGGTAGAACTGTAGCCTTATAAAGTTTCAATAAAATATCTCTGTCAGCACCCCCATGAGGTGTGAGCTAATTTTTAAAAATATATTTAAAGGTTTTAAGGCCTTTGCGTTGGTATGTCTTACATGGGCCTTCCAGTTCAAATGATTGTCAAAATATAGGCCTAAGAGTTTGACTTCTGGAAAAAATTAGATGGGAGTGTTATTCATGGTAAGAACTATATCTTCGTTTCTGAGCCAACGTTTATCCCTGTAAAATGCTATTGCTTGCGTTTTTTCATCAGAAAATTTAAATCCGACAGATAATGCCCATTGTTCAATTTTATTTATGGAGATATTTAAGATTCTTGATGTGGCGCAAGTTGCTTGAAGTGTAAAAAATGGCAAAATCATCAACATATAAGCTGTTGTTTACATCTTTTGGAAGTGTTTTAACTATATTATTGATGGCTAGTGTAAATAATGTGCTGCTTAGTACGCTTCCTTGAGGGATGCCTTCTTTTATTTCAAATGTTTCCGATAATACTGTTTCAATTCTAGTTTGAAATGTTCTTTCTGTCAAGAAATTTCGTATGAAAATTGGGAGTTCACCCCCTTAGAATTATGTCATATAGAGTTTTTATAATTAAATGTCTCCATGTTGTATCATAAGCTTTTTGAATGTCAAATAAGACTGCAACAGTGATTTTCTTTTGTACAAATCCTCTTTTGATTTGATCTTCTAGTGATGTTAGTGAGTTTAAAGTTGAATGATTTTTCCTACTTCCAGACTGAGTGGCTGCTAAAACTTTATTTTTCTCTAAATACCATATGAGTCTATTATTTACCATTTTTTCCATGAGTTTACAAAGACAACTAGTTAGTGATATAGGTCTATAATTATTTACTGATGTTGGATCTTTGCCAGGTTTGGGTATAGGAATTACTATAGCATGTTTCCATGCTTTGAGAAGTAGTTTCTTTTTCCACAGGTGATTATAAAATTTCAATAAGTATTCTTTGGCTTTAATGTTAAGATGTATAAGAAGTTCAAAAGAGATATCTTTTCCTGGGGCAGAATTACTACAAGATTTTAATGCAGCATCAAATTCTTCTAATGTAAATGGGACACTGTAGTATAGTTGTTGACTTGTTTCAAAATTAATTATAATTTTTTCTTCATTCCTTTTTCTATTTCGAAAATGTTCGTCTAAATTCAAGCTATTACTTATTGATTCTAGGTGGCGACCTATTATATTTGATATTTCTTTTAAATCATGAATCCCCAATATGTAATATTGGGGATCTAGGTGATCGACTATATTTGCCATTAATTTTTCGAAATCTATCCCACATTTGTTTAACAGTGTCATTTGAGAAATTCGAAACGTAATTGTCCCAAGATGACTTCCTATTACTAATAACTTTTTTCCTGAATTGAGCAGATATTTTATTCAATAAAGGTTTGATATAATCAATTTCCAATGCTATTAATACTAAGACTTTCAATGTATATCTGTTACTTTTATATAATTTGTTATATCTTTGGTTTAGTCTGTCTAATCGTCTACTTATTTTGTGCTTCAGTTTGATAATTTCTGAAAGTTCTGTAGACCACCATGGAACAGGATTTATTTTTGGTTTATAAGTAGTCATTGGTATTGATTTGTGTCCAGAACTAATTACAAAATCTGTAAAATATGAATTAATTTCATTGTGATCATTGTTACTTTGGAAAAGGGGAAACATTTTTGGTAACTAAATTATACTTTTCCCATTCAGCTTTTTAAAATTAAATTTTGGTATAAATTGTTGATGATTATCTTCAAGACATGTGATTACAATTGGGTAGTGATCACTGGTATAAAGATCATCTAGAGTATTCCACTCCAATCTGTCTACTAATGAGGTGGAACAAATAGACAGGTCTACAGATGATAAGGTCCCATGAGTTTTGAAAAGTATGTTGGGGTTTCATTTTCATTTAAAAACAAAGTTGGTGATTTTCTATGTCTTTACCTGCTCTATCTGCATCTATGATACTGGCATCCCATAAAGGGTGGTGAGCATTAAAATCACCTAAAACTAAAATAGGTTCATTGAACTGTGATAAAATGTTTGATAAATCAGCCATATCATAATTTTCATTAGGTTGATTATATAGACTGCAGACTAAAAAGCTAGATTTGTTTGTTAGATGCAGGCGAATTGAAGAAATTTGAAATGAATTACTATTAACTGTAATTTGATCGATTATGAACATATATTGCTGTTCCTAACTTGCCTTCTCCTGAAACGGAGGAGGCTAGAAAGTAATTACATATTGATGGAACTGGATCATTAACATGTTGTAAACATATGCACATTGGTTCATGTTGTTTTAGGAGTCTTTGTATTTCACCCAAGTGCATTCTTGTTTTCAAACCGGGAAAGTATAGGATAAGTATAAGAAAAATAGGTTAAATTCCTTAAAACTGAAAACTTATGAAAAGTGGATAACAATGGGCTCATCAAGAGAAGACAGTGGAGAGCCACTTTTGGATACGTTGGACAAAGAAACGAAGACTTAACTCGGAGCTTCATTACGCACAGACACTGATATGGGAGGAACTGCAACTGATATTTCAGCACGATTTACAAAACTCTGATACACTTATGTACTCCTGTTTCTCGGTCAGCTACCCCTACCACAAGACCAACAACTCCTGCTTAAAAATCACTTACACCTCTGTCGGAAGCATCACCTACCAGCACACACACACATATGACTTTCTCAAAAATGATCCTGTTCTGTTACAATATTCTGACTTAGCATTACGCAGCATTTTACATTCCGTGCCAACTGATGTTCTTATCAAGGAAATCCAACGTAGAGCTCCTGATGAGATGCGTAGTATGTGCTTTTGCAGTCAGCCAATGAGGAAAAAACACTAGGAGCTGTCATGCATACAAGGCGGGAGCCGCCGAATTCATCAACACCCCACACGTCAACGCATAAACATGAAGGCAAAGATCATAACTGGAGACGAAATCAGTAGGCAGTAACAAAATAAAAGAAACCTTAGTACAAGAGAAAATGCGAAGTTTCCCAAGATTCTGACTCTGTCGAAGACGACGACAACCAATGATGGAACTAGACGACACAAATGACGACGAGTCTAGTTGAACCAAATAACACTGATGCGAATGATCCTTTAGAAGTTCTCTCTCTGCCAGTGTTAGATGACAGATGTAGGAAAATTCTACGCAGTCTTTTACTCTACTCCTACCACGATTTATTACAGAAGTAAGATTAAAACGACTTTTCAAAATGCTGAAAATAATCAGTACCAGTCGAAGTGGACTCTTCAAGGGAGCGTTTGAAAAGATCGTTTTTTATTTATAACTCCGGGGTTTTTTTTTTGCATGAATCAGTTTGAAATTTTGGGCATTGGTTAGTTTATGTGTAGCGAAAAGGTCAGTATTCATATTTACCTTCTCGCCCCACCCCAAAAAAAAATTCTTTAAAAAATAACAACCATAACTATTGCAACCTAAGAGCTGTAATTTACGTGATAGACAGGTATTATAGATTAGAATAAAGTAACAGAGCGTTTTTTTCCATTTTTTTAACAAATATTTTTCGATTTTTAAAAATCTTGGATCGATTTCGTGGAAAAATAAATCCCAAAATTATTTTTGGGACAAAATAAAAAAAACTCTAAACTTTTGTAGACAATTTATTTAGCTTCCATTTGCTTTTTGTTTCATTGAGAGAGGTGAATTCGTTACGTCTGAGTTTCCATTTGAAGGTCGATACCTTTCGGCCTCCAAAGTTTTATGACATTTTTTGCTTGTCTGTCCATTTATTTGTTTGTTGTCTCGCACTTTGAGGTTTTTATGACAAATTTGATATGTTATATCATATTGGTGTTATCTGTGATTATTATTTTATGTATATTGAATTATATTTTATATATTTAGGCTCCTGGTCCCCCTCTTTCCTCTCTCTTGGAAAGAGTATTATCCCACATTGTGGGGGGTGTCAGAGTTGCCCACACTCCTCTCTGTGGCCAGGTTAAATTTTCTTGGTCTCGGCATGGTTTCTTCTGAACAAAGAAGTATTGCAAAGCCAAGAGAAGTACAAAAAATTGACTTGCAAAGTAATATAAGTGAGCTGAATGAAAAGTGTGTCAAAACACGGGCGAGGTTGGGCAGCATGACGTCTTGCTTCGTCGAGAGCTGAGCTGCCACTAATCACCCAAGAGGGTGCACTCCTTCACCCAACAGAAAAAAATATACCTTAGTGTTATCAGACCACTGAGCTGATTAACAGCTCTCCTAGGGCTGGCCCGAAGGATTAGCCTTATTTTACGTGGCTAAGAACCAACTGGTTACTTAGCAACGGGACCTACAGCTTATTGTGGAATCCGAACCACATTATAGCGAGAAATGAATTTCTATCACCAGAAATAAATTCTTCTAACTCTTCAACAGCCGGCCGGGGAATCGAACTCCGGCCCAGCGAGTCGCCAGTCCGCAGCTCTACCGACTCACCCAACGCCAACGAAGAGCTATTCACCCAACAGAGCCGCTACGCACTTGCGTAGGATATAGTTGCCATTTAGATATTCTTCTTTGATAGCTAAATTGCAATTACTACCGATATACTGAGGTTACCATTACATTATATTAAAAATGTAATTTTCTCAGTGATAGTAGGGTTACGATTTTGGCTTATAACTCCAAAACTACTGCGAATTTTTTAATAAAATTTTCCGAGAATATAGTCAAGAGGTGTAAGAGTCCGTATGTGAAATATCAGGAAAAATTTGGATTCTTCGATTTTTTCGTCAAACACTCCCCTTATGAAGAAAAAACATTTCATCTGACCCAGAAAAACCCACCTGGGAAGAACCTGCACTGAAAGATATTCAGACTGTTTCTTCCGAGTTCATATTTTTCGGACCTGCCACGGCAGATCTCTTGAAAAACAGGTTCCTCAAATTTCCCTTTAAGCAAGCATCCACTGTTTTAGAGAATACTGTTTAGGACCTTGTAATGAACATTGAGGTGTCTTTAATATGATTTGAAGTAGATATTGTTTTCTTACACCTAGGAACTATTCTTGAAGTCATTAGCCATGGCAGTTAGCTTTGAAAAGTGATCTTAATGATGTGTGATGCGATTTTTTTTTCTATGCCAATTAGTTCCTAATTAATTTTCAAAGAATTATAATGAACTTACGGCTGTGAGAAAGCAAATGCTTCTTTGTTTTACCTACAGATAGATATAATCGTAAGTTGTGTTTAATGGAAAAATGTTTCACCCCATGGTTGTTTTTTCGCTCCCCTTCTTCACGGGTAAGAAAAACCATCCAAAAGAAATTCATGACAATTTCATTTCTAAACGAAATTCAATGATATCTCTGTGATCAAACTTGTATATAACAGGCCAACCCATTCCACCACCACTTTTTTTTTTTTTAGTTAAAAAAATTTAATGAGTAAGCATATTTTTGCAATATCCTCTTTTCCCCAACTGACTATACTATACTTCTTATAAAGTAAAATATATATCATACTTGCAATGTGTCCCTCTTCTGCATTGTGTTCATCATGGAACTCCTCTCACACTCCTCCCACCCTAATTGTGTGTGTTTTCATTGTAAACTATTCCCTTAAAAGCATGCTGTTAACTGAACTGTCTGTTAAAAATAATACATCATCCAGGGTTGGGGAAATGAACGTTAGTGGTAATATATTTCAACGTTAGTGGTAATATGTTTCACAATTTCTCCAACCGTTACATGGAATTACAAACTAGCGGTATTTGTATCTTGGGAACAACCATATTACGGAAAACCTCTCTGATGTGAAGAGCATACAAGATATACATTTACTCCACCTTGGTGGTAATTTATAGAAAATGTACTCTATGAGCCTGCAGAGCTTCACAACATAAAAGGTTCAATTCTTTGTGAAAATTGATCATCGAGTTCACCAGTTAAATTTCCAGAATCACAAGACTTCGATCACTACTGCTACACAATAACTTGCGCTATCTTCCCGCTGGTAATAAAGCTGAAAAGTTTATCAGACCTTATTCTCAGTGGTACTCCCCTTGTTACGAGATCTGAAAATTCTTTTGTAAGAGAACTGATGTACAACTTCCCCAGCACTACAAGAATTAGCAGCCACGGTGATCAAGTTAAGACACTCCATTACATTGAGGAACATCCAAAAATTTATTTCATTTTCGCTCTTGTAACTGATGGGTCAACTCTAATTGTAAAGGTACGTATTACTCACCATGCACAGAACATATCAAATTTGTTGACTTTTGCCAGATGTACAGAGTCCGCTCATGCATTATTTGTGTTCATCACAGTACAGCTCTAAGACTCCAGCCTACAAGTCGTGTGTGTGTGTGTCCATTATGAACTATCTCCATTACAACATAACTGTAACCCTTGAAACTGTTAGATTTTCCAGACTGAAGAGCATACATTTGTCCAATAACAGTCTAATGCACAAATAATTTTCTTTTGCAACATCCAAGTTGCACACTTTATACCTTAGGGATAACAGTTCAAGTGATGGTGAGCTTCCAACAGTATTTTTCAAGATTCCCTGATCTGTTGTACAAAACGACAAACTTTCGGCACTTTTGTCTCGGGAAAAATCAAATTACAGAAACACTGTCATATATGAAGGCCATGGAAGTATTACGTTTACTCCATCCTGATGGAAATTTATTAGGATATTTACCCGAGATTGGAGAGCTTTGTAGGGGCTTTTTCTTTTACATAATTGGTGCAGGATGATGGGAACAGATTTAGAGGTTGAAGAAAACTCTTATCCACCTATCCTATTTTATCAACCTTTATACTGCCAACGACCATCACAAAGCACCTGGACCTAATTCACCAATCTTACTACTAGTGTTCCCCCAATACGGTCTCTGAGACTTCTTCAGATTGGGAGTTAGCTTGCTCAACATCAGCCAGTATTATTTCGTCGATATTATTCTTCCTAGGAGATCAACACCAAGTTTTTTTCCATCTGCCGTAGAACTTTCTTTGCCGAAGGTGTGTCGAGATCGGTACCTTTTAGGATTTAGCGTTGTGTCTGGAAGAACAGGGGAAAATGGCGGCCTGACCAAGTGCTTTTCTTTCTGTAATCTGGCAGCTTCGCGTTCTCTTCCTATGCTCTCACTCCTCTGCCTTATCTCTTCCTCTATTTGCAACTACTCTTCTAATTGGCTCTTTCTTCGGAGTAATTCTTTCACTATCGTTTCATTGTTCCTTTCATAATATTCTAACCTCGGAAGTGCCCGTTTTGGTCTGAAGACGTATTCGTTCTTGGTCTGTATAATCAACCCGATTTCACGCGCATAACATACGATTAGCGAGTGATCTGTAGCTAGAAGTGTTCCTGAACTGTTGGTGATTAGTTTAAAGTCAGAATAACATGATAAAGCGTCGACTAAAGTGTTTTTTTCGAGTGAATTATTAGAAATTAATCATGGAAGTGTCTAGCAAAAACAGTGGTAAGAGATGGCACAATCTTGCATGCCTTGCAGATTACCAATATGATGACTTGGCAAGCAGGGAGCTAGGGTTTCTTATCGTTCAGATCAATAATAACTGCAACCAAAATGATGCAAAAATATTCATAGACATATTGAAAGGATATGATCCTTCAAGCTGGAACAAGTCAGCAGAAAACAATGAAAATAACTAAAGGAAATCCAAGAAACTGCAAACGATTAAGAGACTTACAAAGAAAATTTACAGCACTCAACACATTCCAACAAAGAAAATGAACAAGGTGAATATAGTGAATATACTGATTGATGCAATAGGAAAATGAATGCCTAAAGCCTGTAATCTATGTAATGTGTGGTATGACATTGTAAATCCACAAAACCTGATAAGGAAATGCTATGCACGCCACATACCTACTCACCATACATGTGCTTTGCTCATAAAAATAAGGACACAAAAGTATTTTGCTCAACATGTCTAATATGGATAGACAATGTCATCAAGTCAAGACTTAATGTGCAAATAATAGACGAAGTAGATGAAGAAGAGGAAGAAGAGGAAAACGGAATACAAGAAAATAAGATTGAAGAGAGAGAACAAAATAATGAAAACAAATAACAACAGTACGGATGCAGAGAAACTCATTCTCTCTACATAAGAGGCAATACAACAGCATACATACGAAGAAATAAATTATGACATGACAACCCAAAATAAAATCCCAAAGAGGTTGTACCCGGATCTACATACCGATGAGAAACAGCAAGAAAAAAAAAGTCCGCACCCTTTTGAAAAGATGGAATTGCAGATTCGGTGAAAGATGTCACTACAAGCATCCCAAGATATGTCACAACTGTGAGATTTATGGCAAATGTGCATATCTAGACGGCTATGAGGATGAATGCAGCGATCTACATCTAAAAATATGCAAAAACCTGAGAGAAGGAAAAGGGTGTAGATTCAACAAATAATGTAGATATATGCATCCTGTAGCCATGAAGAGCAAAAATCAAATACATATAAAAAATCAAAGTAAAAATGAAGCAAATAAAGAAAGGAAAAAGAGTATGAGACGAAGGAAAAAAAGCAAGCCAACACCACATTATGAAATGTAAGCATCACGATATGGGGCATCAGCACCTAGGTACAGTGCAAGGAACAAGCGATGCAAGGGGATGGTGCAGATACGGAGATAGATGCAGGTACAAACACAAAATGAATAAATATGAAGATGGAAAGTCAAATATATTGGAAAAGTTGGATTTTTTAATGTTCGAATTTCTGGAAATGAAGAAAAGAACAACATATCAGAACAGGAAAGAGACACTGGAAAATCCTTATTATTACCCATATTAGATAATGGGGATAACACGCAAACCATCAAAGTGATGAATGCTCAGGGTTTAGTTTCTAGTAACTCAAAAAGAGAAATGGAGTTCTTAGAAGAACTAACCCAAACTGAAAAAAATAGATATAATGAATATAAGTGAAACCTGGTATTCCCAAGAGACTGGTAATGATGATCAGATAAAGGGTTTCCAAACTTATAGATCAGATAGAAAAAATAGGTATCAAGGGGAAACCGCAATATATGGGAGAGACATAAATCAAGGAAATATCTGTGAGAAATATATTAACACAGAATGTGAATTAATAGCGGTAGAATTTGAATCTGAAAAATTAGTGAACATCGTAATATACAGACCCCCTAATACTAAAGAGTTTGACATAATAGACAAATTAGATGATATATGTAGAAATCAAAAAGACTGGACTATACTCCTATCCGGAGACTTTAACTTTCCTTTCCTAGATTGGAAAGAACGAATAGGAGATTGTGGTTGTATTTATACATATAAAAAAGAGAATAATAGTAGCGCAGAGGATAAAGAGGCAATTTGAAAAGCTTAGATATGCTACTAGAACATAGCATCCAGCAAATAAATCACCTGCCGACAAGAAAAGGATAATATTTTAGACCTAGTATTTGTGAACGAGGTGAATTATGTTAAAGAAATAATAGTGTATAACAAGAGTATTTCTGACCATAATGTCATAGAATTAACAGTCCATTCCAAAGCAAGTGAAAACAAAGATAACCAAGAGACGAAAAAGTGGGAAGGATATCGAAAATACAATTTCTATAGTAAGAATATAAAATGGTCAGAAATAAATGAATTACAAAAGGACTGGGAAAACATTCGCAAGTGATAATACACATGTAAATACGGATATATATTATATAAAATATTAGAGAAAATAGTGGATAAATATATACCGAAGAAGAAAAAGTAAACATCAGTCATGCATACCAAGAGACAGAAGGATCTTGTTCCACAAAATCAGAAAGTGGAAAAAGGGTCTTGCTAAAGAAAAGAATGCATGGAAAGTGATGGAAATAAAAAGTATGATACAAAATGCAGAACAAAAGATTATACAATCAAAGAAAATGAAAAATGGGACTTAGAAGACCCTACAAAATATCAAGCAAAACCCCAAATTTTTTACTCATATGCAAAAAGATGAATAAAAGAAGAATAGAAATAGGCCCTCTAAGAATTGAAGGGCGATTAACGAATGAAAAAAAGGAAATATGTAACATATCAGAAAGATATGAGAGAATTTACACCTAGAATTGATAATGAAGATGATACAGAAATAAGAGATGAGAATAGTGAATATTTATCAGACAAAGATATTAATGAAGCCGATATTGTGCAAGCTATTAATGAAATTAAAAATGGATCAGCAGCTGGACCAGACGGCATATATTACCCCTATTTTCAAAAGTGGACCTAATATCGAGACAATCACAAATAAGGAAGCAGTTAAAGACCTTGGTGTGATGTTGAATAGGAATATGTTATGCAATGATCAAATAGCAATACTATTGGCAAAATGCAAAGGAAAAATGGGAATGTTGTTCCAGCACTTCAAAACAAGAAAAGCCGAACACACGATTATGCCTTATAAAACCTATGTACGTAGTCCACTTGAATATTGCAATATAATATGGTACCCACACTACCAAAAGGATATTGCACAAATAGAGAGTGTACAAAGGTCCTTTACAGCTAGAATAGAAGTAGTTAAGGACCTTGACTACTGGGAAAGACTACAATTCTTAAAATTATATAGTCTCGAAAGGAGAAGAGAACGCTACATGATAATGAAGGCATGGAAAGAGATAGAAGGAATTACCGAAAACATCATGGAGCTAAAAATATCAGCAAGAGCAAGCAGAGATAGATTAATAGTGCCCAAAACTATACCAGGAACACTAAGGAAAGCACACAAGACATTAATCCACTAAGCACCAGCATTGATAATGCAACGTCTATTTAATGTGTTACCAGCTCATCTGAGGAACATATCAGGAGTGAGTGTAGATGTGTTAAAGAATAAGCTCGACAAATATCTAAGCTGCATCCCAGACCATCCAAGATTGGAAGATACAAAATATACTCGAAGATGCATTAGTAATTCTCTGGTAGACATCAGAGGTGCCTCACACTGAGGGACCTGGGGCAACCCGAACAAACTGTAAGGTCTGTAAAGTAAGGTCCTCTGAAGGAAAATCTGTTTTTTTACGTTTCTGCTGCTTTGATTTCGTGATCTCTCTATCAGGTAAAGGGAGCCAGCCCCTCACTCTACCCTAATTCTCAAGCAAACTTCAAAAAAAAAAAAAAAAAAAAAAAAAAACACGAATAATTAGGTAATGATATACTAACAGACATACAAAACAAATATAACAAAAACACAAATGAAACACCACAATGGTTTTCAAAACACAAACCTCATCACACAAACCCAAGCGTCTAAATGCCACCGCAGCTTCACCAGCTTCAACAAGCTTTAATTCTTTGCTAAAATCAATTGGTGAGCTTACCACAGTCAATTTCCAGCTTCACACGCCTTCGATCACTATCGCTAAACAATAACTTGCACTGTGCTCTAAAACTCAGAGATTTATTAGACCTTATTCTCTGTGGCAATCTCCGAATTGCAAGATTTGTATATTCTTGTGCAAAACAACTGATGTACAACTCCAATCACTATTACATATATCACAAACTCCACTACACTGAGAACGATCTTTTAGTGTAGCTTAACAAATGAAAACTCTGGTAATAGATGTTCCAACCCTAACTGTAAAGGTATATACTTCTCATCATGCATAGAATATATCAAATTTGTTGACGTCTGCAGGATATAGTGTCCCTTTTATACATTATCATTATGGAATCCCTCCAAGACTCCCCCGCCTACCACACGGGAGAGAGAGAGAGAGAGAGAGAGAGAGAGAGAGAGAGAGAGAGAGAGAGAGAGAGAGAGAGAGAGAGAGAGAGAGAGAGTGTAATAAACTATCTCCATACAACATGATCTTAACTACTGAAACTGTATTTTCCAAACTGTAGAGCATAAATCTGTTCAATAGTAGTCTGTGCATAAATGATTTTGTTTTGCAATTTCGTCAGACTGCACTCTTTATAACAAGATTCCTCCAGCTGTTGTACAAGATGACTAACATGCTATATTTGTATCTTTGTAAAAAACAAATTATGGATATACTCTCTGATTTGAATTCCATGGAAGCATTGCAGGTACTCCATTTTGATGGAAATTTATTAGCCAAGAAGTTTATTAGACCTTGGTCTCCATGACAATGCCCTTGTTACGCAATTTGCGAAATCTTGTGCAAGAGGACTGATGTACAACTCCCCATCACTATTAAAATTATCAGGCAGAGTGATGAAAATCAAACATCATTACGCTGAGGAAGATCTAAAGTCTCTTTCTACTTATTCAAGCTCTTGTCTGGTAACAGATGTGTCAATCCTAGCTGTACAGGTAGGTACTCCACTTCACTTAAAGACAATAGCAAATTTGTTAACTTCTGTGGGAGATATGTATGTATGTATGTATGTATTACATATATGACGTATGTGTATTTTAGTATATAGTGTACATGTATATATATGTACATATATATTTACTATATAGATTTTCCAAATTGAAAAGCGTACATCTGTCCAATGATAGTCTAAACATAAATGAACTGCCTTTGCAACCACAGCTCATACGTTAACAGTAATACAGCAGGTGATGATGTGCTCTCGACAAATCATCCAGTGTTCAAGTCAAACGAGTTGAACATTAGTGAAAACATTTTCACATTTTGCCAACTGTTGTACAAGACGACTGACTTCAGGAATTTGCATCTTGGGACATCCACATTATGGACATTTCCTCCAGTGTGGAAATTTATAAGAAAAAGTACCAGATAAGCTTGAAGAGCTCCACTAAATACAAAGTGAACTCTTTGTGAAAGCTGACTACCGAGTCTATGGTGGTCAATTTCCGGCCTCGCACACATTTTATCACAAGTCCTACACAATAACTTGTGCTGTCTTCCCCATGGAACAGTCAAGCTGTGAATTTCAACCCCATGGAACAGTCAAGCTGTGAATTTCATTAGACCATCGTAGTCTGTGACAATCCCCTCATTACGTGATTTGTTAATTCTTTGCCGAGAGAGCTGGCGTTCAACTCCTCACCACTATTAAAGTGATCAGCCAAAGTGATCAAGTTGAAGTAACTCCAATACACTGAGGAAGATCTTACACCGAGGAAGGTCTCAAGTTCCTCTTAACTTACTTTAGCTCTGGTAATAGATGTGCCAACCTTAATTTATGCGAATTTTTTTGTTCTGCAATTTCCCAAGCTGAACATTTTATACCTTAAGAATAACAGTTTAGCTGATGAGGGGCTTCCAACACATCTTCCAGTTTTGTGCAAGTTAAGGGAGTTAAAAAGTAGTGGTAATATTTCACAACATTCCACAACCCTTGTACAAGATGATTAACTTGTGGTATGTTGAACCTAGGTATAACAAAATTACCGAAAAACTCTCCAAAGTGAAGGGTATGGTGGGGTTACAATGTACTCCATCTTTGTGGTAACTTATTACAAAATATACCTAATGAGCTCGAAGAGCTTCACAAACTACAACCTTTAATTTTTTGGAGAAATTGATCACTGAGTTTAACAAGGTCAACTGCCCGCCTCGCACGTCTTCAATCATTACTGCTACAAAATAACTTCGCTGTATTCCCTTGCACATAATGAAGCTGAAAATTTAATCAGACCATAGTCTGTGGTAATTCCCTTGTTATGAGCTTTGTAAATTCTTGTGCAAAAGACCTGATGTACAACTCCCCATCACCAATAGAATTAGCAGTCAAGACATAATGATGAAAAAGGTCCATTAAACTGGGGAAGTTCTACCAAGGTCCTTTCTCAACTTATGAGTTCTGGTAATAAATGTGTAAACTCGAATTGTAAAGGTTTCTACTTCTCATCACACGTAGAACACATGAAATTTGTTGACTTCTTCTGCTGGATGTATTGTGTCCCTCTTACACGTAGTGTTCTTTCTGGAACTCCTGTACGACCTCTCTCCTAGCACAAAGAGGTGTGTGTAGTGTTTGTTAAACTATCTCATTAAGATCATGCTGTTAACAGTACCTTTTGCAACTGTTAGATCTTCCGATTGAAGAGCATACACCTGTCCAATATTAGTCTTACATTACTAAATGATTTAGTTTTGCAACTCCACGAGCTACACACTTTATACTTTAAGAATATATTCCAGTGTTGTCTAAGCTTCAGGGAGTTGAACTTTAGTGGAGCAAATTTTGCAACATCCCCCAACTGTTGTACAAGATGACCAACATACAATACTAGTATCCCGAGAACAATCTAATCACAGAAATCATATAACAAAGACCATGCTAGTTTTACTTGTAATCCAAGTTGGTGGGAATTAAGATATGTACCTGATGAGCTTGGAGAGCTTCACAAACTACAAACTTTTTATTTCTCTTGGAAAATTGGTTACTGGTTTACCACAGTTTGTCACTCCTTTCGTTCATCACTGCTATACAGTAACTTGTGCTGGCTTCCCTTTGGCATTGTAAAGCTGAGAAGTTTATAAGAGTTTTGTCTCTCCTAGTTATGAGATCCGTAAAATCTTGTGAAGACAACTCATGTACAACTCCCCATAACTATTTAAATTAGCAGCCAGAGTGATAAGTTCAAGAATCTCTATTACCCTGAGGAAGATCATCTAAAATCTCTCAACTTATTTAAGCTCTGGTGTTAGATGTCAAACCTGACTATTAAGGTGTGCATAGTCACTAACTGGAAAAAAAGGGGGCATTTTGGAAATAAAACATGACCACCCACTCTTCCCTACTGCTACAAAACAGCAGTGAAGGCTATAAACTTGAAGATAAATTCATATACGATGTGTTCAGAGAATGAGTTTATTTATCTGTCTTATTTATGAATCTGTAGAACTTTTAATGTAAAGTTACTGTAATGTGGGTGTCAAAAACTTTTTGGTGACCTTCACAAACTTTGATGAATTTTTTCCCCAGAATGATCTGGAAGTTCGGTGATGGCTTCCCAAAGAGTTGCTCGATCAGTAGTGATAATTATTTAGTACCCCATCATATTTCCAATTGATGTAACAAGAAACATTCAGACCTGTATTTTGTTACCCCATGTTAGTTTTTTTTTTTTTTTTTGTTACCCCATGCTATGCTTTTTTTTTTATTCCATGCGGTGTTTTTTGTTACCCCACTGGTGGTTTCTGTTACCCCACTGGTGGTTTCTTGTCACCCCAAAGCTCATATTGAAAACTTGTTTAACCATTACTGCTTGCTTTTCTAACATGTTAATAAGGGGACTAAACATTCAGACTGAAGTAACTGTGTATTTTGAAAATTACTACAAGGAAAATTTAAACAATGGAATGATTTGGTTTTTTTTTTTTTGTTACCCCATGCTATTGACAAAAGAGCTTTTTTTTTTTATTCCATGCGGTATATTTTTTGTTACCCCACTGGTGGTTTCTGTTACCCCACTGGTGGTTTCTTGTCACCCCAAAGCTGCGCTTATGATAATGAAAATTTGTTTAACCATGACTGCTTATATATTTTTCTGAACATGTTAGGTCTCTCAGGTGGAAAGCAAGGGCGTTATCCATGTTGTAGGGGACTTCCGACTCAGCAATGGTTAATTATCCCTTCTGAGTGAATAAGATAGAAATCATCAACACACAACTGAAGTAACTGTCACCACTGGGCCATACAAGTCTAAAAGAGTTAGCAGAGAAATCCCAACTCCTTGACCCAATAGACAAAAATGTCCTGAGTGAATAAGATACTCAACACACAATCAAGGAAAATTTAAACAATGGAATGATGAAGTTGGAACCTGCACCCAAGGAATTACCTGGGCAAGCTAACTGCTTGCCAAGAAAGAAGTTTTTCCCAACTTCCCGACTCAGCAATGACCCAATAGACAACATTTCTAGAATAAGAAAAACATTAATGAGCTCTCAGGTGGAAAGCAAGGGCGTTATCCACTGGGCCAACAGCATCAAAATGGAATGCAATGTCAATAACTTAGTTTTCCCCAAGTTGACTCAGAAACAGAATGAATAAAATTAACCAGTGAAGATTATTACATTGACAAAAGAGTTGGAACTGAGAGCAACTTTCAATATCTTTTCAAACTACATCTATATTTTTGGGTTCGATCCCACATGAGTCAGAAATAACACATTGTGTGTTGATGATTTATATATATATATATATATATATATATATATATATATATATATATATATATATATATATATATAATATATATATATATATATATATATATATAATATATATTATATATTATATATATATTATATATATATAATATATATAATATATTATATATATATATATATATATATATATATACATATATATATAATATATTTCATGAAGTTACAAATGTCGATTAATATCCAATTCACGCTACTTCGGGAATATCCCCGATGGTTCTCGATACCGCTACATTTACCATTTAAAAAAATTCCCCTTCGGTGACAACTTCCCATCGGGGATATTCCCGAAGTAGCGTGAATTGGGATATTAAGCGACATTTGTAGCTTTTTGAATGTATGTAAATCATGGTGTGGTAAAAATTTCATATTTATTTATACATACATATACATATATATATATATATATATATATATATATATATATATATATATTTATATAGTATACATATATATACAATGTATACATATATAAAATATATACATATATATATACATATACAGTATATATGTATATATATTCATGCAAGCAAATAAAGTTAGTAACTGCATTATATGAATGTTATAACATGAAACCTAAAATACGATTAAACTTTTGTATTGATTCTGGATACAAAGATAATGATTTTCGCGTTTTATTTTAAGGGTCGCAGGACAGCCCATTTGTCTGAAATAGAAGAAAAACTAAAAAGTGCCCTCACTGAGATGGAGGAAATGGGCTTTGGACCAACCCTAACAGATTTATGGATACTGTCCATGATTATGTGGTTGTGAGTGAGATTTCAACTCCATTTGTGGGTGACCGTCCCGGTTATGGTTGGGCAGCGTCATTTCTCAGAGGCAGTCTTCGATTAAAAAAAGAGTGGAAGAATGCAGTTAGCTCGGAAAAAGCGAACAGCAGACCCATTTGTCATTGATAGATGCTATGACCTGCTTCAAAGAGAACAACAACGCCGCCTTGCAACAGACCCGAATGCATCTGGAATCTTGATGAAGCTGGATTTCCCCACGAGTCCATGACCCATCAAAATAAAAAACAATTTATTCAGTGGGGAAAAAATCCATTCATGTTGTCTGTGGAGCAAAGAGAGAAAATATTACTATGCTGTGCTGATGGTACTACCCTTCCTCCTGTAGTGGTGTTTACAGGAAAACACATGCTAAGCACTAGGAAGGGATTATAAGAAATTCCTGGTACACAACATGCTGTATCTGAGAATGACTGGATGACAGCATCGATATTCGAAGATTTCTTCGAGTATTTTGAGCAAAAAACAGGACATACGCCCTCTATTATTGATTATTGATAGACATGTTAGTCATACCTCTATCGCAACAATTGAACTCGCCAAGAAAGCGAATGTTTCAATAAAGACACTTCCAGCTCATTGTACAGATGTTCTTCAACCACTGCATGTTGTGTCATTTGCTCCATTGAAAAAATACTATGAAACTGCTTTCAATGATCACGTCAATAAAATGGGAGCTCGAGAACCACCTAGAAAATGTGGTTTTGTAAATATGTTTTATGTTCAGTTTGGAAGAGAGAGAGAGGAGGTCCTCTCTCTCTCTCTCTCTCTCTCTCTCTCTCTCTCTCTCTCTCTCTCTCTCTCTCTCTCTCTCTCTCTCTCTCCACAATGTAAATAAGGGTTTTGAGAGTATAGGAATTTACCCCTTCAACAGTGATTAGTATAAGAAAAATAGGTTAAACTCCTTAAAATTGAAAACTTTTGAAAAGTGGACAACAATGGGATCATCAAGAGATGACAATGGAGAGCCACTTTTGGATAAGTTGGACAATGATCTGAGGACTTAACTTGGAGCTTCATTAGGCACAGACACTGATATGGGAGGAACTGCAACTGATATTTCAGCACGATTTACAAAACTCTGATACACTTATGTACTCCTGTTTCTCGGTCAGCTACCCCTACCACAAGACCAACAACTCCTGCTTACAGATCATTAACACCTCTGTCAGAAGCATCAACATCTACCAGCACACACACATACACAAACATATGACTTTCGCAAAAATGATCCTGTTCTGTCACAATATTCTGACTTAATATGCAGCATTTTACATTCTACGCAGTCTTTTACTCTACTCCTACCACGTCTTATTACAGAAGTAAGATTAAAACTTTTCAAAATGCTGAAAATAATGAGTACCAGTCGAAATGGACTCTCTAAGAAGAAAAAAAAAATTTCATCTGACCCAGAAAAGCTCACCTGTGAAGAACCTGCACTGAAAGATATTCAGATCAGAGTTCATATTTTTCAGACCGTCACGGCAGATATCTTGAAAAATGGGTTATTCAAATTTCCCGATAAGCAAGTATCTACTGGTTTTATTGAATATTGTTTAGACCCTTGTAATGAACATTGAGGTGTCTTAATATGTGAAGTAGATATAGTTTTCTTGCACCTATGAACTATTCTTGAAGTCATGAGCCATGGCAGTTAGCTTTGAAAAGTGATCTTAATAAAGTGTGATGCGAGGAGTTAATTAGCAAATAGGAAAGAAAAATTTGCTAATCAATTTTCAGTGAGTTATAATGAACTTATGGCTGTGAGAAAGCAAATGCTTCTTTATTTTACCTACAGATATATATACCCCTAAGTGGCGTTTAATGGAAAAAATAATGTTTTACCTAAAGTATTTTTTTTTCGTCCCCCTCTTCTCGGGCAAGAAAAAACATCCAAAAGAAATTCAAGGAAATTCCATTTCTAAAAGAGATTCAATGATACCTCTGTGATTAAGCATGTCTATACCAGGTTCACCCATTCCACCATTTTTTTTTTTTTTTTTGTAGAAAATTTATTACGTAGGCATTTCTATTGCAATTTTGTCTTTCTCCCAATTAACTATACTTAAAATGCAAAATATATATCAAATTTGTAATGTGTCCCTCTCCTGCATTATTTGTGTTCATCATGGAACTCCCCCTCGACATGAGACCACCTTGACGTGGTGAGGGGGCACTTGAACCCCAGGAATTTGTTTCTGGGTTTGAGTCCAAGAGTCTCGTATGCCATCGTATATTGTTTTGGATTAGATTTGTGGAAATTTCCACTTTTTGATCAAATTTGGTCGACCTGATAAATAGGAAAAGATATCAGAGCTGGGATTGGGTTTATATCTGAAGCTAAATAGTGAGAACTGTGGTAGGACCATCAACTGCTCGATAATGTTCGGACCTGAGAGATATCAGGCGGAACTATTCTTTAGTGCTAGACCACGGATTCCAGGGGGGTCTGGTTCTAGGGATAGGACTCTCGGCATTTTATCCGGTTTGCCCATAACATGATTAGGGTGGGGATGATTGTATTCTTGAAATACTCTCAGTCCTAGCAAGCAGGTTTGGCTTACACTTGGGCCACTCTAATCATGTTGTGCCATCCCCTATGGGGTAGGGTAGGGACGCGGACATTTGGGAGTTGTTTCTCACTTGTACCATTGGTGGAAGAATAAACCCCATGAAATGCTGATGATATCTTTTTAAGGTTTTCAGGTTTATTTACTTTTTTTTTTATTTTTACTTCAGTCTTTATGCAAAGTTGTATTAATGATTTAAGTACCCCTGGGCCCATTGATGGTAGCGACTCGGCACAGTTGACGACCGCAGGAACCTCCTCTGACCTCTCTCTGGAAAAATCAGAAAAAAATACAATCGTAATTACACTGGAGCCCCATGCTCCAATGAAAAACAACCCAAAAATAAAACAAATATCTTGACCCGACACTGACCCACTTCGACTCCCTCTTTGGGAGTGCAAGTTGGTCAAGATTCCTAACCTTAGAAACAGAGAAAAAAATATCGCCATTGAAACTAGAAAACTTCCTATTGAATCAACATTCAACTACTGAAATGTCATTCAGACAAGTAAAAGAACAGATGTGGTTGATAGAAACCCATCGGAAAACTACTTAAATATAAAAAATATTGATAATGTAAAAGTAAATATTAAAAAACATGACAATATGAACAGTGTACAGGGTACCATAGTACTCCCTGAAAATGATGAACCAATAGAAAAGAAAATATTGCTAGATTCCCTTAAAAAAAGGTACAACAATATACAAGACTGCGAAATTTACAACATAGCTAGTAGACGGAGTAATGAAAAATACTAAGAATAGCAAAGAAAATTTGAAGGCCATGAATTATCCTTAAAAATTAAAATCTTAGGCCAAAGCAGAGAACTGAGACCGTATGTCCCAAAACCACTACAGTGCCAAAACTGTAGTATGTATGGACATACAAGAAAAAATTGCCATAATACATCTGTATGTGCATACTGTGGATCTGACAAACATGCCACACAGTGGAGGTGTGGTGAACCAAAATGCGTGAACTGTGGACAAAATCACCATGCAAGATCTAAGGAATGTATATATTATATATACAATACGGAATTGAAATTACTTCAGGAAAGGACAGGAATGCCTATAAAAGAGGCCAAATTAGAATTAAAGGTTAGAGGAATGCATGATCCCGCTAAGAAACGAACTTTTTCTACAGCAATAAGATCAAAAAAAGAAACAAAAACGGAAATAAGAGTAACAAAACCCTGATTGATCAGTCTCAAAGAAAAATAACCACTTTGCAAGAAGCAGCTAATATAGCAAAGGACCAAGAAATGTATACAAATCTTTGCTCAAATTCATTTGAGATTTTAAGAGAAATAGAATCACTAGAAGACAATACAAGCACCACTGAAATATTAAAAGATAGTCATGATGAATTAGAAACTAAAGAAAGAAAAGAGACCTTTAGAGAGAAGTCCACCCAAGACCAACAAAAAAACCAACTATTATTAGAGATACATCCATTAAAATAAAGGCGGGAGACCCCAAGAAAGAACATAAACCAAATAATAAGAAAATACCTTTGTCTCCTAAAGTAATAATAAAACCAATAGAAACAGATACCCAGAACTCCAAAGAAATAGCAGAGGAACAAACCATTGACAATAATGATTATGTGATGGGAGAAGAGATTACCCCATCACCAACAATAGGTGCAGCAAGAGTAAATGAAAAAACGACACACGAAAACACATGTGGATGTAATGAATGTTTCATTGAACTGTGCAACAAAAATGAAAGCATAACAAAAAACAGTTTAACAAACACTATACGAAATTTTATAAGTTACAGAAATAAAGAAACTACTAGTTTGGACACTCACGAAAAGGGCTGTATGTGCATTGGACACAATGTCTTATAAAGAAAAACAAATAAATACTGTAAATAGGATTTTAGAAAAAATGCAAATTGATGATCCACAAAAAGAAAATAACACTTGAACACACTAACGTTATACTTTCAATAATTATATTATACAATGGAACGTAAATGGTCTACAGACCAGATTACATTTGAGAGAAATACAACGATTACTAAAGGAATATGAGCCAATGATAATATGTTTACAACATGTCAACAAAACAATACCAACAATAGGTAAATATACCTTAGTATCTACATCTAGAGAAGAAGGAAATTTAGGTACTGCTATATATGTACATAAAGTATGTTATGACAGAGTACCTGTAAATTTTACTGACTTGCAAATATCAAGTATTAAAATACGAATAAAAAATTATGATTACATAATATATAACTTATATAACCAACCTAATAAAAGTTACGATATTGATAAACTTAAAGATTTACTTAACAATACCAAGGAACCTACATTAATAGTAGGTGATTTTAACGTCCACAACCCAATATGGGACTGTCATTGTACAAACTCAAATAGAACAGGTAGTAAAATAGAAGAGTTCATAGATTCCAACAACATGTGCTGTATAAATGATGACGAAATTAGCACATTTTTCAAAAACACATGGAACATTTTCCTCAGTAGACTTAACTTTATGTACAACAAGCATAGTTGACAGATTGGATTGGAACACAGTTGATGACTTGCACACCAGTGATCATTTCCCAATATTAATTTCCTTATTGCAAAATAATCCTGCAAAACATGTCCCTCACTATAACATTTATAAAGCAGATTGGTAGTGATATGAAATGCACACTAGAAATATCCCACAATTTGAATATTTAAAAGACCATAATGAAACTAATAAATTTCTTGTTGATTTCATTAAAAATGCTGCTGATAAAGCAATACCAAAGTCAAAACCCCATCCAACAAAACACAAAGTTCCCTGGTGGTCTGATGAGTTAACAGAATTAACATGAAACATTCAATAGGGAGACGATTAGATAATTTGAATAGAAAGTTCAATAAAATGAATAAAAAATTACCGATATTAGAAAGAATTTTACAAAAAATGACTATTATTACTAGAAATTGATACATTAAAACCTGTATACAACAAAAAAATATCTGCAAAATTTAAAAAAGAAGTAATTCAAGGAAGATTCATTTCATGGAGGAAATACGTATCAGATCTCTCTAATAATACTCCCATACAAAAAATATGGGACAAATTCAGGAAAATAAATGGTACCAATGTCAAACCACCTAGACATGCCATATTAAAAGATGGGAAAAGAAACTTGATCCAAAAGAAATAAGTAATATAATGAGAAAATTTAGCAAATGTAAGTAGTGATAAGAATTTAGATGAACACTTCCGCACAAAAATAATAAAATAGAATTAATAACAATAAGTTTTGAAACAATTGACGATATATATTATAATAGAAAATTTAGTATGTCAGAGATGGAATATGCTCTCTCGAACAGCAATAAATCTGCTCCTGGAGGTGACTATTTGTTTTCAGATGATCTGCCACTTAGCACCTTTGGCAAAGTCATACTTATTAGAGTTTTATAATCATTTATGGCTTCGAAATTTATTTCCAAATGATTGGCGTAAAGCTATAATAATTCCTATCCCCATACCTGGAAAGGATCCCAGCAATGTAAATAATTACAGACCATTATTAAATTATTATTAAAATAGTTTAACTAGACCACTGAGCTGACCATCAGCATTCTCATAGGGCTGGCCCGAAGGATTGGATGGAATGACAAGTCTAGGCTAGAAGCTTCCTAGCACTGGGACCTAAGGTCACTTGTCAATGATGATAAACGAAAATGAAAATGAAATTAAAAGCTGTAAAACAACATACACTTTCATACTGGAACACACTCACACAATAAATACATTTAAACTCATGCTTCCATACATACTCACTAAAAAGGTATATTAAAATTTAAAATAAATTAAGTAAAATCATAAAATTTACTTGTTTTAAAATTCATTATACTGATTGATTGTTTTTTCTTATATTTTTCCAATTAATTTGCAGCGAATTTCATGAACATTAAAATGGGTGCTATTGAGAACGTTGAAGATTCTGACAAAATTTCTTCTATCGGTCTATTTCAAAATTTGATAGTCGCTGCACGTTATATTTTGGACATTCACACAGTATATGCTTAACTGTTATCAGCAAACATTGCAATCTGGGCATTTGGGAAGAGGGCCACATGGACTGTTCATTATGTCCATGTGTCAAACGAGTATGGCCTATTCGAAGACGTGTCAGAATTACTTGTGCTTGTCTCTCTTTGATATGACGAATTCCATTTTCCAACACTGGATTTTATCTGTTTTAATTTATTATTTTCAGGTTCTTCGTTCCATATATTTTGCCATTTTTTTACAATGACTGTTTTTATATATTTTGTATAGTCACTGATAGGGATGTCTACATTTGTTCTTGTCATGTGGACCCTTCTTTAGCTGCTTTATCAGCCTCTTCATTTCCCTTAATCCCTACATGGGCAGGGATCCAACATATTTCAATATTTTTTCCCTTATTATACAATTTATGGATTGAGAACTTTATATGTTGTACAATATTATTTTTGGGATTATAGCTTTTGAATAGCTTCTATAGCACTTCTGGAGTCATAAATTACAAAATTATTATATGAGATTTCTCTAATTATTTTTATGGCTGATACTATTGCACATAACTCAGCTGTAAATACAGAGGCTTTGTCTGGGAAGGAGAACTGATACGTTTTGTTTTGGGATACCGCAGCATATCCCACTCCGTATTGTGATTTAGATCCGTCAGTGTATATTGCGTAATGTGGACCTTTTCGGATTATATGCTCTACTGCATGTTGTCTTTGGTATTCTGGAGTATATGAATTATTTTTTGATAAATATTTCAAGTGTGTGTACAAATTCTCGTTTTATTCATTGTCCAAGGAGGAGGCAATTTTAACATTACAGGCAATTGTATATACATATTTAGTGACTCTAACAATCTTCTAGCCCTAATTGGGAAAGAAGGTGGATGATTGTTTATAAACACATCTCTTAATCCAAATAATTTTTTGGTTGGAGAATCATTTGTCTGAATTCTCAGAGCACTCTTCATCGTTACTAGCTCTCTATGGAGAGACAGAGGTAGTTCACCACATTCAACTTGTAAAGAAGATGTTGGTGATGATCGAAAAGCTCCTGAACATATTCTAAGACCCTCATTATGAATTGGGTCTACCGTTTTCAGCGTTGCGTCTGATGCCGAGCCATATATTTCACTTCCATAATCAACGATAGACAGCACTGTTGCTTTATACAATAAAGTAAGGGTATGCCTATCGGCTCCCCAAGTAGTGTTCGACAGTTTTTAATTAGGTTTAATGCTCTTTTACATTTTGATTTCATGTATGTTATGTGGGCTTTCCAGTTCATGTGAGCATCAAATACTAATCCTAAAAATTTTGCTGTTTGGCCAATTGGTATACTATGGTTTCTGATTTTTAAGTCTATTTCTTCTCCTTTTTTCCATTTTTTGTTTTTATAAAACATGATTGCTTGGGTTTTATCTATGGAAAATTTAAAGCCTACAGATAAAGCCCATTCATCTATATTTTTTACTATGCTTTTATTAATGATTGTTCTGCATGTTTTATTCGAGATGCTGAATAATATATGGCAAAATCATCCATATACAGGTTACTTTTAATACCAGTAGGTAGATTTTTACTGATATCATTAATTGCTAACGTAAACAGTGTGCCACTAAGGACGCTTCCCTGTGGAACACCATTTTCTAGAGGAAATGTTCTAGACAGAACATCATCAATTCTCACCTGAAAACTGCGATTTGTCAAAAAGTTTTGTATAAACCTAGGTAAATGTCCACAGATGTTGTTGTTTTGTAAAGTTTTTAATATAGCATACCTCCATGTAGTGTCATATGCTTTTTCAATGTCAAAAAAGACAGCTACAGTAATTTGTTTTCGTTCAAAACCTCGGCGTATATGGTCTTCTAAGTTACAGAGAGAATCTAATGTAGACCTGTTACACTGTGACCCAAACTGAGTGGAAGTTAAAATTTTATTTTCTCGTATGTGCCATGTTAGTCGAGCATTTACCATTTCTCTAGTAATTTGCACATACAACTTGTTAAAGAAATTGGTCTGTAATTGCTTACATTACTGGGATCTTTTCCAGGTTTGGGGATTGGAATAATTATAGCTTTACGCCATTCATCAGGAAATAAATTTCTAAGCCATAAGTGGTTATAAAACTCTAACAAGTATGTCTTTGCCAAAGGTGCTAAATGGCATATCATTTCAAAACAAATATTGTCACCTCCAGGGGCAGATTTATTGCTGTTCAACAGAGCAAATTCTAGCTCTTCCATACTAAATTTCTATTATAATATATATCTTCTACTGTTTCAAAATTTATTGTTATTAATTCTATATTATTTTTTCTTTGTGCGGAAATGCTCATCTAAATTTTTGTTGCTACTTACTTTTGCTAAATTTTCACCTATTACATTACTAATTTCTTTAGGATCAAGTATTCTTTTCCCATCTTTTATTATGGCATGTCTAGGTGGTTTAACATGGGTACCATTTATTTTCCTGAATTTTTCCCATATTTTTGTATGGGAGTATTTTTAGAGAGCTCTGATACATATTTTTTCCATGAAATGATTCTTCCCTGTATTACTTCTCTTTTTAAACTTTTGCAGATATTTTATTATACAGAGGTTTTAATGTATCAATTTCTAATAATAATATAGTCAGTTTTTGTAAGGTTCCTTCTAATATTGGTAACGTTTTGTTTAATTTACTGAATTTTCTATTCAAATTATTTAGTCGTCTTCCAATTTGGTGTTTTATTTTTATTAATTCTGTTAGTTTTTCAGACCACCATGGGACTTTGTGTTTTGTCGGATGAGATTTGGATTTTGGTATTGCTTTATCAGCAGCATTTGTAATGAAATCAACAAGAAATTCATTAGTTTCATTATGGTCTTTCAAATATTCAAATGGTGGGATATTCCTGGTGTGGAATTCATATTGTTCCCAATCTGCTTTATAAATGTTATATCGAGGGGCATGTTTGGTGGGGTTATTTTGTAATAAAGAAATTAATATGGGGAAATGATCACTTGTATGCAAGTCATCTACTGTATTCCAGTCCAATCTGTCTACTATGTCTGCTGTACATAGAGTTAGGTCAATTGAGGAATATGTTCCATGTGTTTTAGAAAAATATGTGCTGATTTCGTCATCATTTATACAGCACATGTCATATGAATCTATGAATTCCTCTATTTTAATTCCTGCTCTATTTGATTCTGTACAATTACAGTCCCACATTGGGTTGTGGGCATTAAAATCACCTATTACTATTAACGTTGGTTCCTTAGTATTATTAAGTAATTCTTTGATTTTGTCAACGTCATAATTTTTATTAGGTTGATTGTACAAATTATGAATTACATAATTATCGTTTTTTATTCGTATTCTAATACTCGACGTTTGCAGATCAGTAAATTTTACAGGTACTTTGTCATAACATACTTTGTTATGTACATATATAGCAGTACCTAAATTTCCCTCTTCTCTCTTGATGCAGATGCTAAGGTATATTTACCTATCGTTAATATTGTTTTGTTGACATGTTGCAAACATAATATCATTGGTTCATATTCTTTTAATAACCGTTGTATTTCTCCTAGGTGTAATCTGGTCTGTAGACCATTTACGTTCCATTGTATAATATAACTATTGAAAATATTTTTTATAGCGGTCGGGTTTTACTCTCTTTTTTTGTATTATCTATTTGGAATTTTTCTAACAATTTACTCACGACATTCATCTGTTTTTCCTTATAATAGACTAAGTGCTCAATGCACATGCACCCTTTTTCATGGTTACTCAAATCTGTGGTTTCTTTTTTTCTATATTTCATAAAATTTCTTATAATGTTTGTTAAACCATCTTTTGTTATGCTTTTGTTGTTATTGCATAATTCAATGAAACAATCATTACATCCACAAGTATTATCATGTGTATTTTCTTTTCATTTGCTCTTGTTCCAATTATTGGAGAAGGAGTAATCTCTTCTCCCTTTGACATAATCATTATCATCTATGGTATGATTCTCTTTCACTTCTTCAGTCTTCTCGACATTTGCCTTCATAGGTTCTATTATTATTTTAGGAGATAAAGGTATATTCTTAGCTTGTTTTTGTTTTTGTTCCTTTTTCATCTCCTTTATCTTTGGTTTAACTGATGTTTCTCTAATAATAGTTGGTTTTTCTTCGTTTTGGGTGGTGTTCTCTCCAAAGGCCTTTTTTGTCTTTAATTTCCTGTCTATCTCTACCCTCTTCTGTCACTTTAGTAGCAGCATCCTCCTGTGTTTCTATCTGCATTAATATTTCAAATGAATTGGACAAAATATTATCCATCTCATTTGTACCTGTTTCTTTATTTTTTACAATTTTATTTTTTATTTCTAAATTATTAATTTTTTCTTGAGATTTACTTTTCTGTGCTCTGTTATTTCTATCTGTTTCCGTTTTTGCTTCATTTTTTGCTCTTGTTATTGAGGAATATGAATGTTTCTTAGATGGATCTTGCATTCCTCTCACTTTTAATTCCAATTTAGCCTCTCTGATAGACATCCCTGTTCGTTCTTGCAACATTTTCAACTCTGTATTGTATATGTAGTACACACACTCCTTGGACCTAGCATGATGATCCTGTCCACAGTTTACACATTTGGGTTCACTACATTTCCATTGTGTGGCATGTTCGTTAGATCCACAATAAGCACATACAGGTTCATTACGACAGTTTTTTCTTGTGTGTCCATACTTACTACAATTCTGACATTGTAGTGGTTTGGGAACATAAGGTCTCAATTCTCTATTTTGACCTAAAATTTTTATTTTTTGAGGTAACTCTTGACCCTCAAATTTTATTTTTGCAATTCTTAATGCTTTATTATTTTGTTTACTTGGTATTATATATACCTCACAGTCTTGGATTTTGTATATCTCATTTTAAGAGAGTCCAACAGTATATTTTTGTCAACTGGTTCGTCATTATTTTCAGGAAGTACAATAGTACCCTGGATGCTGTTCATAGTGTCATGCTTCTTTACTTTTACATTTATATTGTCAACACTTTTTATTGACAGATAGTCCTCAGACTGGTTTTTGGTTGTGGCTTCTATAAGCCACGTCTTGTTTTTTTTTTATCTGTCTAAACGACATTTCTGTCGTTGAGTGTCTTTTTAATAAGAAGTTTTCTAACTTTAGGGCTGATATTTGCTGTTCTGTTTCCATGGTTAGAAACCTTGACCAACTTCCACTCCCAAAGAGGAGTCGAAGTGAGTCAAGGTTGGGTCAAGACGATATTTACTTTTTTTTGATTTGTTGTGTACTGGAGCATAAGGTTCCAGTGTGATTATATTTGGATTCTTTATTGTTTTTCCAAAGAAAGGTTGTTACAAGAGGTTCCATCGGTCGTCAAAAAAATGAGTCACTACCATCAAAGGGCCCAGGGGTACTGAATCTTTATTTTCACTTTGCATAAAGATTTGAGGAGGAGAAAAAAAATAACCTGAAAACCTTAAAAGATATCATCAGCCTTTCATGGAGTTCATTCCTCCACTAATGGCACAAGTGAGAACCGACTCCCAAATGTCCGCATCCCTACCCTACCCCAAAGGGGATGGCACAACATGATTAGAGTGGCTCAAGTGTAAGCCAACCCGCTTGATAGGACTGAGAGCATTACTAGAATACAATCATCCCCACCCTAATCACATTATGGGCAAACCGGACAGAATGCCGAGAGTCCTATTCCCAGAACTAGACCCCTGGAATCCGTGGTCCAGTCCCGTAGAATAGTTCCGCCTGAAAACTCAGGTCCGAACATTATCGGGCAGTTGATGGTCCTGCCACGGTTCTCACTATTTAGCTTCGGATATAAACCCAATCCCAGCTATGATACCTTTTCCTATTTACCAGGTCCAAGAAATTTGTACGAAAGTGAAAATATCCACGCCATTTAAATCGAAAGGTTTGTAGGTGATCCGTCAGGGCCTGGCTCTTATTCTTCGAAGAACGAAAGAAGAAAAGCCAGGGCCCCTTACCCCCTCACCACGTGAAGGAACCTACTTCGAGGGGAATTACAGACCAAATTCTTTAACAAGCTGCTTATGCAAATTGTTAGAGAAAATGGTAAATGCTCGACTAACATGGCACATTCGAGAAAATAAAATTTTAACTCCCACTCAGTTTGGGTCTCAGTGTAACAGATCCACATTGGATTCTCTCTGTAACTTAGAAGACCATATACGTAGAGGTTTTGAACGAAAACAAATTACTGTAGCTGTCTTTTTTGACATTGAAAAGGCATACAATACCACAGGGAGGTATGCTATATTAAAAACTTTACAAAACAACAACATCCGTGGACATTTACCTAGGTTTATACAGAACTTTTTGACAAACCGCAATTTTCAGGTGAGAATTGATGATGATCTGTCTAGAACATTTCCACTTGAAAACAGTGTTCCACAAGGAAGCGTCCTTAGTGGAACACTGTTTACTTTAGCAATTAATGATATCAGTAAAAATCTACCTATTGGCATTAAAAGTAACCTGTACATGGATGATTTTGCCATATATTATTCAGCATCCCGAATAAAACATGCAGAACGAATCATTAATAAAAGCATGGTAAAAATAGATGAATGGGCCTCATCTGTAGGCTTTAAATTTTCCATAGATAAAACTCAAGCAATCATGTTTTATAAAAATAAAAAGTGGAAAAAAGGTGAAGAAATAGATTTAAAAATCAAAACCATAGTATACCAATTGGCCAAATTAGCAAAATTTTTGGGATTAGTATTTGATACCCACTTGAACTGGAGAGCCCACATTACATATGTAAAATCTAAAAGTAAAAGAGCATTAAATCTAATTAGAAAACTATCGAACACTACTTGGGAGCCGATAGACATACCCTTACTGTGCTGTATAAGGCAACAGTTCTGGCCATCATTGATTATGGAAGCGAAGTATATGGCTCGGCATCTGACGCAGTTCTGAAAATGTTAGACCCTGTTCACAATGAAGGCCTTAGAATATGCTCAGGAGCCTTTAGATCATCACCAAAATCATCGTTACAAGTTGAATGTGGTGAAATGCCTTTCTCGCTCCATAGAGAGCTAGTAACAATGAAAAGTGCTTTAAGAATTCAAACTAGTGTTTCTCCAACCAAAAAATTATTTGAATTAAGAGATGTATTTATAAACAACCATCCACCACCTTTCCCAATTAGAGCTAAAAGTTGTTTGAGTCGCTGAATATAAATATACAAGTGCCTGTAATAGTAAAATCACCTCCTCCCTGGACAATGAATAAAACGAGAATTTGCACACACCAAGTATTTATCAAAAAGTAACTCATATACAACAGAACACCATAGACAGCATACAGTAGAGCATATAAACCGAAAAGGTCCACATTACGCAATATATACAGATGGATCTAAATCAGAACACGGAGTGGGATATGCTGCAGTGTCCCAAGACAAAACTTATTAGCAGAATTGTATGGAATTGCATCAGCTATAAAAATAATTAAAGAATCATTTAAATAATTTTGTGATTTTCAGTGATTCAAGAAGCGCTATAGAAGCTATTCAAAATTACAAATCAAATAATAATATAGTACAACAAATTAAATTATATCTCCATAAATTATATAATAATGGAAAAAATGTAGTAATATGTTGGATCCCTGGGCATGTAGGGATCAAAGGAAATGAAGCAGCAGACAAAGCAGCTAAAGCAGCAACTCACATGACAAGATCAAATGTGAATATCCCTGTTACTGATTATGTAACTCACATAAAAATGGGTATCATAAATAAATGGCAATATATATGGGATGAAGAACCTGAAAGTAATAAACTGAAAGAAATAAAACCTAATGTTAAAAAATGGAGTTCATCATATCAAAGAGAGAGACACGCACAAGTAATTTTAACACGCCTCAGAATAGGCCATACTCGTCTGACACATGGGCACTTAATGAGCAGCCCACATGGTCCGGCTCCCTGAGTGCTCAGAATGCAGAGTAATAATAACGGTCAGACATGTGTTATGTGAATGTCCAAAGTATGACCGACAACAAATGTCTACTTTTGAAATAGGTCAGAGAAAGAAATTTTGTTAGAATCTTTCACATTTCCAATCATTCCAATTTTGATGTTCTTGAAGAACTGTAATTTAACAAAATATAAAAATAAGTAAATAATAAAAATATGAATATCCTTTTAACATTTGAATTTTACAAAAAAGAAAAATTTTTTAAATTTTGTTTAATTTATATTCTGAATTTTAATATACCGTTTTAGTATGTATGTAAGGAAGTCTGAGTAAATGTATTTACTGTATGAGAGCATGTGCCTATGTGCAGTTTTTAATTTAATTTTAATTCATTCATCTTAGTATTGGATGATCTATTGGGTCCTAGTGCTTGACTTCAGGCCTAGACCTAATATTTTAATCAAATCCTTCGGGCCAGCCCTATGAGAGCTGAAAGTCAGCTCAGTGGTCTGGTTAAACTACTTTAATAATAATAATCATCATGGAACTCCTCTAAGACTCCTCCCACCTACTACAAAGTGAGTGTGTGTGTGTGTGTGTGTGCGCGTGTTTTTTCACTGTAAGCTATCCCCATGAAAGCACGTCGTTAGCTTAACTGTCAGAAATAATTAGATTTCCCAATTCTAAGTGCATACATCTATCCAACAATAATCTTGACCACATGAATGATTTTCTTTTCCAACTCCCCGAGCTGCACACTTTAAACGTTAAGAATAACACATCTTCCAGTGTTGTCTAAGTTAGGGGAGGGAGATGAACGTTAGTGGTAATATTTCACAATAATCCTCCAACTGTTACATGATATTGCTAACTAGCGGTATTTGTCTTGGGAACAACCAAATTAAGGAAAACCTTTCTGATGTGAAGAGCACGCAAGATATACATTTACTCCACCTTAGTGGTAATTTATTAGAAAATGTACTCGATGAGCCTCGAGAGCTTCACAACATAAGATATTCAATTCTTTGTGAAAACTGATTATCGAGTTTACCAATCAAATTTCCTGAATCACAAGCCTTCGATCACTACTGCTACACAGTAACTTGCGCTATCTTCCCGTTGACATAATAAAGCTGAAAAACTTAGACATTCTCAGCGGCACTCCCCTTGTTACGAGATTTGAAAATTCTTTTGTAAGAGAACTGATGCACAACTTTCGAGTACTACAAGAATTAGCAGCCACAGTGATCAAGTTAAGACACTCCATTACATTGAGGAACATCTAAAAAATTATTTTATTTTCGCTCTGGTAATTGACGAGTCAACCCGAATTGTAAAGGTACGTATCACTCACCATGCACAGAACATATCAAACTTGCTGACTTTTGCGGGATGTATGGAGTCCGCTCATGCATTATTTGTGTTCATCACAGTACTCCTCTAAGACTCCAGCCTACAAGGTGTGTGTGTGTGTGTGTGTGTGTGTGTGTGTGTGTGTGTGTGTGTGTGTGTGTGTGTGTGTGTGTGTCCATAACGAACTATCTCCACTACAACATAACTGTACCAATTGAAACTTAGATTTTCCAGACTGAAGAGCATATATTTGTCCAATAACAGTCTAATGCACAAATTTTCTTTTGCAACATCCAAGTTGCAAAGTTAATACCTTGGGGATAATAGATGGGGCAGATAACAGAAAAATCGTGCAATTGATGATACAAGCATCAAATTTGGCACAAGAGTCTTCCAAGGTATACTAATCAAATCTGCCCGATTGCCCAATTGAAAATCCAAGATGGCGGCCATTTGCAAGTAGATGTTTTGCTTAGAAATATTTGTAGTTGTCTGCTTTGCATGATCTAAGTGTGGATTACTATGTTTTGAAGCCTGCTGAACGATATTTTCCTGTTTAAAAAGCACTCAGACATATTTCTCAAGATGACCACCAAGACGTTTTTCTTTACGTAAGTTTTGTCCCGGCTAGTACATTTTCAAAGTTATGCATACCGTGCTGCTGTTTCTTGATCTGCTACTGTTCACATATGCAGCTGCAGAGTGATGTGCAGGGAAGCTCTGCCTGAGAGCACTTGCATCTTCCTTTGCAAACCTCCTCACAGGAGCACTTTAGTCAATTCTTGACAGCTTGCTGCAATCAGTGGTAGTGTTGTCCAATGTATCTGCCATGCTTCTCCTTTCTGTGTCCACCCCCATTCAGCTGGACTGCTCATGTGTGGATTACAGTGGGTTGCCTGGCCCAAGATGATCCCAGCCTGGTAGGCTGCACGCTTTGCATGTTCTCCGAGGGCTGCCTGTGTTGGTGGAAATGAGTTGTACAGCCTCTGCTTGCGGGCAAACAGATCTAGTCTTGCTTCGTCCGCACCAGTGACTGCGCTTGATCTGTTGTACATGAGGACAACAAATCTTTCCAGCCTCTGCATGTCAAGATCACAAATCAATGTTGGATGCTGGCTGAGATTGATGAATGTTTCAGTAATATCATCAAATACATTCCAAGTCTGCCATGCAGATTTCTTCGCTTTCCCACGGAAAGCAGACACAATGTCACATCCAGTGAATGCGTGAAAGTAGGGGATCCCTCTAGCTTTCTCAAGCTCAATTGCAGAACGACCTCATGGACTGGAATCCACTGCATATGGGCTCCTTGGCCAAAGTCAATCCACATTTCCTGAAGACTTAGTTTCTGGAAGGATGGCAGTACAGATATTGCTGTGACTAGCACATCTGTGTCATTAGCCTTGATGATTATAGACTTGCTCCCGTCAGTCATTGCATCCCTAGCGTGAACAAATATTTGACTGTCAGCTTCTTCGTGACAACATGGGGACACATATCCAGAGACTTCACTGTGTTGCTAATGGCATCCTCTCCTTTTGTGACGATGACTGTGCTTGTCATTTCTGCTTCACACATCTTTTCAGCCAGGAAGTGAAACAGTTCAGTCTTGTTGCTGGGGTCATGAAGGAAGCTTTGCCAGTTTCCTGGTGTCTTGCTTGTTCCTGTCACTCTTCTTCTGATTCCTGTCCCCCTTTTTGACTCTGATTGGGGTTTTTGGTGATGTATGCTAGTCGAATATTGGTGTATGCTTCTGGAAGCTCTGTAACTTTTTTAACCTTCATTTTTTACTCTATATCTAGTTTGAGTGGCTCACATTCATCACCAGGATTTCCTGTGTTTGGATGCTGGAAAATGGACACACTTGTACCGTGTAAAGATGTTTCAGCTGCGGTCGCAGTCGGATTATGATCAATGTTGTCAACTGCTCCAGTTGTGAACAAATTTTCTCTCAAGACAGGGGTGCAGATTACTCCATCTTCCACATACTGTGCAACAACTGTTTCTCCAAACTGTGCTGAGATTTCTAGGACTCAGTCATGGAGCATTTCAATTATTTGCCTCTTCCTCGTGTTGGCAAACACATACAGGCCCATGCAGACTGCAAAATGTGGCTCCCAGTACTTGGAATACCTGTGGACATCCGTTCCTTCCTTGTATTTGGCGAAGCAGTTGTACTGTAGAAGTTGTGATATAGCAAAGTCTGATTTTGACGCCCCATGATGGAGTTGGGACTTGATGTCTGCACCATGTTCGACCATGCATATAAACTCAAGCAGTGACGGTGGCACAGCCTGTTCTAAGTCTTTGTCATGAAAATAGCTGCTGAAATTCGACTTCTGATGGAGCATGTCTTGTCTTATTATCCCAGCAGCTTTTGCTAGATGGATCGCTTCACTGTAACAGGATGCTTCTGATAGGATTGAACCTACATCAGTTTCAACAGCCAACAGAACTTCTCGTCCTTGGTGATTAGCTTGCAGCTGTGGAATGTGCAAAAGCAGCTGATCCTTGAGTCGAGTAGGATGAACATCAGGCAAGTCAACACCAAGCTGTTCCAGCCTCTGCTTGTAAAGCTTGGTTAAATCAGCAAGCTTGAAAATTGGTGGCCTGTCACTGGCATTTTTCATCTTGCAGATGTAGGTGACTAGTTCAGAGAAAGCAATTGTATATGCATCCTTCTAGTGTTCCTGTGCTTTTTCTTGTTCCCGCACCTTTGGGTATTTCCGTTCTTGTTTATACAATGCCATCAAACAGCCAGGGTGATATTTCACTTCTTGGGCTATGACATTTCCTGCACTTAGTTTGGCGAGAAGTTCTGCATCACTGAGTGTTTTGGCACATTCATTTATTCTCCTATTCACTTGCATTGTCATTGCTTCTCTAAGCTCCCCCTCCTTCAGTTTCGCAGAAGCATTCTTTTGTTTTAGTTTCTTGGAGCTTTCGTGGAATCTTACTTCTACTGCCCCTCATCACTAGTACCTACATGATTTGCTCTTTTTTCAGCTCGGTGTAGCTTTGTGTTGTTGAACAGAAGCCTGCAACTCTCATGATATGGTGCCTTATTTTTTCTCAACATTTCCTCTATCCCAGAACCTTCATCAAGCTTGATTGGTAGCGCGATGAGTGAGTGAAACAGAGGAATATTCTTTGCCAGGTTCGTATATCCATCATCCCCTCTTCTGGCAGGATTGGCTTGGGGAGATTTCAGATCTTCTTTCTTAACCTCTTGACATAGGCAACACTTGGTCCAGTCTGTTTTCCATGATCGTCCAGTAGAGTTCGCATCCATGATTACGATCACGTTCAGGGTCGAGGGTTTATCCTTTTACCACCCTGTACATGTAATAGTGTAATAGGCCTCTTATGTCCTGTAATATATAATAGGGGCTTTCCTGTATGGGATACAACTAGGTTCTTGCACTGTGCCATACACCTAGTCCAATCGTTCATCCAGTGTCATAAGTCCTGTGCGATCTGTACACCATCCAGATAAATAAAACCCTGTTATCCTTGGTTCGGCTCTCCCGCGCTGGCACGTCCTGTCCATTCAGGTGCGGCTGCCTAACTCATTTGGGGTTGATTAGGCAGCATTTGGGTACTAGTAGGTTTTTGCAGTATGATTCCAACAAAAATTTCCTACTTAGCTGACACTGAACCCAATGCTGAGTTTCACAGCAGTGATGTCACCAATGTGCCTTGGTAGTGCCCAACAATCACTCCTTTAATACAGTGCCTTAACCATGTTATAAACAAGAAAATATACATCAGCAGGCTTAAAAACATAGGAATCCACACTTAGATCATGCAATTCGGACAACTACAAAACAACTTCAGGTGGTTATTTTGGTGGCCATCTTGAAAAATGGCTGCCATTTTGGATTTTCAATTGGCCAATCGGGCAGATTTGATTAGTATCCTTTGGAGAATAATTGTGCCAAATTTGATGCTTGTATCATCAGTTGCACAATTCTTCTAAAAAATTACTATCTGCCCCAATATAACAGTTCAAGAGATGACGGACTTCCAACACTATTTTTCCAAGATTCCCTAATCTGTTGTACAAAACTACAAACTTTCGGAACTTTTGTCTTGGGAAAAATCAAATTACAGACACACTGTCATATGTGAATTCCATGGAAGCATTACGTTTACTCCATCCTGGTGGAAATTTATTAGGATATTTACCCGAGATTGGAGAGCTTTGAAGGGCTTTTTTTTTTTTTTACGAAATTGGTGCAGGATGACGGGAACAAACTCTTATACACCTATCCTATTTTATCAACCTTAATACTATCTTATCAACCTTATACTACAACATCACAAAAAACCTTGACCTACAACGACCATAACAAAGAGCCTTGACCTAATTCATCAATCTTAATACTAGTGTTCCCCCAATACGGTCTCTGACACTTCTTCAGATTGAGAGTTTGCTTGCTCAACATCAGCCAGTATTATTTCGTCGATATTCTTCTTCCTATTGGAGAGATCAGCACCGTTTTTTTCCAACTGCCGTAGAACTTTCTTTGTCGAAGGTGTGTCGAGATCGGCACCTTTTAGGATTTAGCGTCGTGTCGGGAAGAACAGGGGAAAATGGCGGCCTGGCCAAGTGCTTTTCTTTCTGTAATCTGGCAGCTTCGCATTCTCTCCCTATGTTCTCACTCCTCTGCCTTATCTCTTCCTCTATTTGCAACTACTCTTCTAATTGGCTCTTTCTTCGGGGTAATTCTTTCACTATCGTTTCATTGTCCCTTTCATAATATTCTAATATCTTGTCCACTGAAGGAAAATCTCTGTTCCTACGTTTGTGCTGCTTTGATTTCTTGATCTCTCTCTATCAGGTAAAGGGATCCCGCCCATCAGTCTACCCTAATTCTCAAGCAAACTTCAAGTAAAAAAAAAACACGAATAATTAGAAATGATATACAAACAAACACACGAAACAAATATAACAAAAACACAAATGAAACAACACAATGGTTTTCAAAACAACCTCATCACACAAACCCAAACGTCTAAATGCCACCACAGTTTCACCAACTGCAACAAGCTTTTTTGCCAAAATCAATTGGCGAATTTACCACAGTCAATTTCCAGCTTGGCACGCCTTCGATCACTATCGCTAAACAATAACTTTACTGTTCTCTAAAACAGAGATTTATTAGACCTTATTCTCTGTGGCAATCCTCTAATTGCAAGATTTGTAAATTATTGTGCAAAAGAACTGATGTACAACTCTAGTCACTATTACATACCACACAAACTCCACTACACTGAGAACGATCTTTTAGCCTGGCTTAACAAATGAAAACTCTGGTAACAGATGTTCCAACCCTAACTGTAAAGGTATATACTTATCATGCATAGAATATATCAAATTTGTTGACATCTGCAGGATGCACAGTGTCCCTTTTATACGTTTTCATTATGGAACCCCTACAAGACTCCCGCCTACCACAGAGAACATGCTCTTAACTGCTGAAACTGTATTTTCCAAACTGAAGAGCAGAAATCTGTTCAACAGTAGTCTTATGTGCATAAATGATTTTGTTTTGCAATTTCGTCAGGCATGCACACATTATAACTTGAGAATAACAGATTAAGTGATGGTGGAGTTGAACATTAAATGGTAATCATTTAACAAGTTTCCCCAACAGTTGTTCAAGATGACTAACATGCTATATTTGCATCTTTGTAAAAAAACAAACTATGGATATACTCTCTGATTTGAATTCCATGGAAGGATTGCAGGTACTCCATTTTGGTGGAAATTTATTAGCCGAGAAGTTTATTAGACTTGGTCTTCATGACTATCCCCTTGTTACGCATTTTGCGAATTCTTGTGTAAGAGGACTGATGTACAACTCCCCATCACTATCACAATTATCAGGCAGAGTAATGAAAATCAAACTCCATTACGCTGAGGAAGATGATCTAAAGTCTCTTTCTACTTTACTTATTCAAGCTCTTGTCAGGTAACAGATGTGTCAACCCTAACTGTACAGGTAGGTACTTCACATCACGCAAAGACAAATAAATTTTTTAACCTCTGTGGGAGATATGTATGTATGTATGTATTATAATGTGTATATATTAGTATATACTGTACGTGTAGTTATATGTACATATATATTTACTACATAGATTTTCCAAATTGAAGAGCATACATCTGTCCAATGAAAGTCTAAATATAAATGAATTGCTTTTGCAACCACAACTCATACTTTAACAATAATACAGCAGGTGATGATGGGCTCTCGACAAATCGTCCAGTGTTCAAGTTAAACGAGTTGAACATTAGTGGAAACATTTTCACATTTTGGGAAATCGACATTATGGACATTTCTTCCAATGTGGAGACCAGGCAAGGTTACAGGTACTCAACCTGGGTGGAAATTTATAAGAAAAAGTACCAGATAATGTTGAAGAGCTCCACTAAATACAAAATTAATTCTTTGTGAAAGCTGACAACCGAGTCTACGGTGGTCAATTTCCGGCCTCACGCATTCTATCACTAGTGCTGCACAATAACTTGTGCTGTCTTCCCCATGCAACAGTCAAGCTGTGGATTTCATTAGAACATCGTAGTGTCTGACAATCACCTCATTACGTGATTTGTTAATTCTTTGCCGAAAGAACCGATGTTCAACACCACACCACTATTAAAGTAATCAGTCAAAGTGATCAAGTTGAAGTAAATCCATTACACTGAGGAAGGTCTCAAGTCTCTCTTAACTTACTTTAGCTCTGGTAATAGATGTGCCAACCCGAATTTATGCAACAAATTTTGTTTTGCAATTCCCCAAGCTGAACATATTATATCTTAAGAATAACAGTTTAGCTGAAGAGGGGCGTCCAACACATCTTCCAGTTTTGTGCAACTTAAGGGAGTTAATTAGTGGTAATATTTCGCAACATTCCACAACTCTTGTACAACATGTGGAACCTGGCAAAACAAAATTACCGAAAACCTCTCCAAAGTGAAGGCTATGGTAGGGTTACATGTACTCCATCTAGTGGAAATTTATTAGAAAATATACCTAATGAGGTTGAAGAGCTTGACAAACTACCAACCTTTGATTCTTTGGGGATACTGATCACAGAGTTTAACAAGGTCAACTGCCCGCCTCACATGCCTTTAATCACTACTGCTACACAATAACTTTGGTTGTATTCCCTGCGCATAATATAGTTGCAAAATTTAATCAAACCATAGTCTGTGGTAATCCCCTCGTTATGAGTTTTGTAAATTCTTGTGCAAAAGACCTGATGTACAACTCCCTATCACTATTAGAATTAGCAGCCAGATATAACGATGAAAAGGCTTCATTAAACTGGGGAAGGTCAACCAAAATCTCTCAACTTATCTAAGTTATGGTAATAAACCAGCCAAATATAATTGTAAAGGCATGTAATTCTCATCACGTGTTGAACATATCAAATTTTTTACTTCTGCTGGATATACTGTGTCCCTTTTACACACTGTGATCTTTCTGGAATTCCTGTAAGATTCCCTCCAAGCACAGAGAGGTGTGTGTGTCCATAATGAACTATCTCCATTACAACATAACTATAAACCTTGAAACTCTTAGATATTCCAGACTGAAGAGCATACGTATGTCCAATAACAGTCTAATGCACAAATTTTCTTTTGCAACATCCAAGTTGCACACTTTATACCTTAAGGATAAAAGTGTGCAACATCCAAGTTGCACAATTATACCTTAGGGATAAATGTTCAAGTGATGATGGGCTTCCAACACTATTTTCCAAGATTCCCTAATCTGTTGTGCAAAACGACAAACTTTTGGCACTTTTGTCTTGGGAAAAATCAAATTACAGAAACACTGACATATGTGAAGGCCATGGAATGATGACGTTTACTCCATTCTGGTGGAAATTTATTAGGATATTTACCCGAGATTGGAGAGCTTTGTAGGGTCTTTTTCTTTTACGAAATTGGTGCAGGATGTTGGGAACAGATTTAGAGGTTACAGAAAACTCTTATACATATATCCTATCTTATCAACCTTCATACTACAACGACCATCACAAAGAACCTTGACCTAATTCATCAATCTTAATACTAGTGTTCCCCAATGCGGTCTCTGAGACTTCTGAAGATTGCGAGTCAGCTTGCTCAAAATCAACCAGTATTATTTCGTCGATGATATTCTTCCTACTGGAGAGATCAACACCTAGTTTTTTTCCAACTGCCCTAGAACTTTCTTCGCTGAAGGTGTCGTGATCGGCACCTTTTAGGATTTAGCGTTGTGTCTGGAAGAACAGGGGAAAATGGCTGCCTGACCAAGTGCTTTTCTTTCTGTAATCTGGCAGCTTCGCGTTCTCTCCCTATGTTCTCACTCCTCTGCCTTACCTCTTCCTGTTTGCAACCACTCTTCTAATTGGCCTTCTTCTGGGTAATTCTTTCACTATCGTTTCATTGTCCCTTTCATAATATTCTAATCTCTTGTCCTCTGAAGGAAAATCTGTTTTTACGTTTGTGCTGCTTTGATTTCTTGATCTCTCTATCAGGTAAAGGGAGCCCGCCCCTCAGTAAACCCTAATTCTCAAGCAAACTTCACGTAAAAACAAAAACACGAATAATTAGATAATGATAGTCACAAAAACAAAATAAATAAAACAAAAACACAAATGAAACAATGGTTTTCAAAACACAAACGCCATCACACAAACCCAAACGCCTAAATACCAGCACAGTTTCACCAACTACAAGCTTTAATTCTTTTCCAGAATCAATTAGCGAGTTTACCACAGTCAATTTCTAGCTTCGCACGCCTTCGATCACTATAGCTAAACAAGAACTTGCACTGTGCTCTAAAACAGAGAGATTTATTAGACCTTATTCTCTGTGGCAATCCCCCAGACTGCAAGATTTGTAAAGTCTTGTGCAAAAGAACTGATGTACAACTCCCATCACTATCACATATATCACAAACTCCACTACACTGAGAACGATCTTTAAGCCTTGCTTAACAAATGAAAAGTCTGGTAATAGATGTTCCGAACCTAACTGTAAAGGTATATAGTTCTCACCATGCATAGAATATATCATAATTTGTTGACGTCTGCAGGATGTACAATGTCCCTTTTATACATTTTCATTAGGGAACCCCTCCAAGACTCCCGCCTACCACAGAGAGAGAGAGAGAGAGAGAGAGAGAGAGAGAGAGAGAGAGAGAGAGAGAGAGAGAGAGAGAGAGAGAGAGAGAGAGTGTGCGTGTAATAAACTATCTCCATACAACATGCTCTTAACTGCTGAAACTGTAATTACCAAACTGAAGAGCATAAATCTGTCAAATAGTAGTCTTTATGCGCATAAATGATTTGGTTTTGCAATTTCGTCAGGCTGCACACTTTATAACTTGCGAATAACAGATTAAGTGATGATGGAGTTGAACATTTAATGGTAATCATTTCACAAGATTCCCCCAACTGTTGTAGAAGATGACTAACATGCTATATTTGCATCTTTGTAAAAAACAAATTATGGATATACTCTGATTTGAATTCCATGGAAGGATTGCAGGTACTCCATTTTGATGGAAATTTATTAGCCGAAGTTTATTACACCTTAGTCTCCATGACAATCCCTTTCTTACGCAATTTGCGAATTCTTGTGCAAGAGGACTGATGTACAACTCCCCATCACTATTAAAATTATCAGGCAGAGTTATGAAAATCAAACTCCATTACGCTTAGGAAGCTCTTCTATAGTCTCTTTCTACTTATTCAAGCTCTTGTCTGGTAACACATGTGTCAACCCTAACTGTACAGGTAGGTACTTCACATCACGCGAAGACAATAGCAAATTTGTTAACTTCTGTGGGAGATAAGTATGTATGTAAATTAGTATATACTGTACGTGTATATATATGTACATATATATTTACTATATAGATTTTCCAAACTGAAGAGCATACATCTGTCCAATAATAGTCTTATGTGCATAATGATTTGGTTTTGCAATTTCGTCAGGCTGCACACTTTATAACTTGAGAATAACAGATTACGTGATAGGGGCGTTGAACATTTAATGGTAATCATTTCACAAGATTCCCCCAACTGTTGTACAAGATGACTAACATGCTATACTTGTATCTTAGTAAAAAACAAATTATGGAAATACTCTCTGATCTGAATTCCATGGAAGGATTGCAGGTACTCCATTTTGGTGAAAATTTACTGGCCGAGAAGTTTATTAGACCATAATCTCCATGACAATCCCCTTGTTGAGCAATTTGCGAATTCTTGTGCATTGGGACTGATGTACAACTCCCCATCACTATTAAAATTACCAGCCAGTGACGAAAATGAAACTCCGCTACACTGAGTTAGATCCTCTAACGTCTCTCTCTCTACATTTTAAGTTCTTGTCTGGTAACCGCTGTGTCAACCCTAACTGTACAGGTAGGTACAACTCATCACGCGAAGAAAATAGAAAATTTGTTAAACTTCTGAAGGAGTTATGTATGTATGTATGTATGTAAAAGTTATGTATGTATGTATTATATATATGTGTATATTTTAGTAAATATATATATATGTATATATTATATATATATATATATATAGTACATATGTGCATATATAGTATATCCATATATAGTATATATGTACATTAGTATTTATGTACATATTTACTATATAAATTTCCCAAATTGAAGAGCATACATCTGTCCAATGATAGTCTTACATAATGGAATTTCTTTTTCAACCACAAGCTGCACATCATAACTTAATAATAACACAGCAGGTGGTGATGTGCTCTCAACAAATCTCCCAGTGTTCAAGTTCACCGAGTTGAACATTAGTGGAAATAATTTTACATTTTGCCAAATATTGTACAAGAGGACTGACTTCAGGAATTTGCATCTTGGGAAAACCAAATTATGGACATTTTCTCCAATGTGGAGGCCATGCAAGATTACATGTACTCAATCTTGGTGGAAATTTATTAAAAAAAAGTACCAGATAAGCTTGAAGAGCTCCACTAAATTCTAGTTTTAATTCTTTATGAAAACTGATTATTAAGTCCATGATGGTCAATTTCCGGCCTTACATGCATTTTATCACTACTGCTACACTAACTTGCGGTGTCTTCCCCTTGGCACAGTAAAGCTGAGAATTTCATTAGACCATCATATTTTTTCTGATAATCCCCTCGTTACGTGATTTGTTAATTCTTGTCTGAGAGAACTGATGTACAACACCCCACCACTATTAAAGTAATCAACCAAAGTGACCCAGTTCAAGAATCTACATTACACTTTGATAGATCTCAAGTCTCTCTTAACTTACTTTAGCTCTGGTAATAGATGTGTCAACCCTAACATATGCACATAAATTTTGTTTTGCAATTCCCCAAGCTGCACATTTTATACCTTAAAAATAACAGTTTAGCTGATGAGGGCCTTCCAACAAATCTTCCAGTTTTGTGTAAGTTAAGGGAGTTAATAATTTTTATTAGAGTTGTGAAATGTGAATTACCACTAATTTTTTAACTTGTACAAGATGATGAACTCTGGCAAAACAATTATCGAACACCTCTCCAAAGTGAAGACTATGCTGGGGTTACATGTACTCCATCTTTGTGGTAATTTATTAAAAATGTACCTGATGAGCTTGAAGAGCTCCACAAACCACAACCTTTAATTCCTTGTGAAAATCAATTACTGAATTAACCTAGGTTAATTACTAGCTCACATGCTTCTGCTCACCAATGCTACACTAACTTTGCTGTGTTCCGGTGCGCATAATAAAGCTGAAAATTTGAACAGACCATAGTCTGTGATAATTCCTGTTGTTATGAGCTTTGTAAATTCTTGTGCAAGAGAACTGATGTAGCCTCCCCACCACTATTAGAATTAGTAGTCAGTCAGTGAAACGATAAAAAGCTCATTAAACTGGGAAAGCATATCCCCAAAAAAAAATAAACATTGGCAACTCTGGTAATAAATGGTCAGCCACTAAGTAGTTCAGCATTCCTTGCTGGGTTAGTCCCAAGAACATTTCAAATTTGTTGACTTCTGTCTGGTGGTGTTACTGTTGTTGTTTTAGACTTGTTTTCTTTCTGGAACTCCTGTTAGTGTTCCAGTAATAAGTCATGTGTCCATACCCACAAATATGTCTCCATTAAATGGGGTGTATAACACCCCACTTTATGAAACTGTTAGATTTTATGACAAACCTGGGAAGGTATACACCCCAGGTTTGTCCAAGGTTATACTGGGGTCCATCCCACCAAAGTTATATTTTTTTGTACTATATTGCTTATCCCTTTATACCTTAGTAAGTGTTAAAATAATTTTGCTACTACTACTCAACACTTTTACTACTACTACTACTACTAATTTTAATTATTTACATTTCTTTCCAGGCATAAATAAATGTGTTTGGGAGAAATTTACAATAAAACAAACAGACAATAAAATCAGTGGAATTCTAAAAAAAAAGTGATGCATGACAGTGATTATGATAATTATTTACATATCTTTCCAGGCATAAATAAATAAGTTTCAGGTTCTATTTACAATAAAACAAACAGACAATAAAATCAGTGGAAGTCTAAAATAAAAGTTCCCAAAAACTGTGAAAATGTCAAAGAAACAAACCTTAACAGATGATGAGTTAGAACATATGATGAAGACTGGTGCCTTGTGTTTTAGATGAAGATGAGGAGGCAATTGATAATGAAGGACTTGGAACCAAACATACATGATGATGAAATGCTTGCTAGTGAAGGAGGTGGAGGACTATTCAGGATCAGATGCTTCTTAGAGTTGATGTATGATTCAGTGATTTTGTTAAGGATTATGTCGAACTTTCATTTAGGTGATAGTGAGTCCAGTGACAACGTTGAAGGGTCAGAGGATGCTGAAAAAGACTGAAGAAAAGAAGATAAAGAAGGAAACTACCAGAAAAAAACATGTAGCACATCGGCCAAAGAAAAACTTTTCTTTTGCAACCCTGGAATCTATCCAGTTGATAGTACCTCTTCCACCTTAGTTGATATACCTTCTCCTTCTTCCCCTATTAGCTGGACCTAGTAATGATTGTCTCTTTATTCAGCCAAGTCTTTTCTTCTGTTCCCCCTTCCACCCCTGCAGCCAGTGGTCTGGGAGACGTTGGAGACAGGCTGAAGTTCTGTTCCAGTTCCACGTTTGTGTATCGTTTGATACTGCTACTTTGATGCAAAGCATCAGGTTCAGATGGTGCCCGTCCACAGTTCTACCAATCGTGAGCCAGAAACAAGCAGATAATGACCAAATGCTGAACAAAGCTTGTCATTCCCCAGAGGAGTGCTTTAACTTATTCCAAAACAATTCATTTCTGGATAAGTCTGTCAACAAACAAGAGGATGGAGATTGCAGCCAGTAAGAAACAAGAAAAAACATCAACACATAAAAATGTGGAATGGGAGGAGCTAAGAGCATTCATTGGGGTGCTAATATTTTCGGGATGCCAAAGTTTAGCCATATGTCAATCTGTGACATGTGGTCTGTTGAGATTGGTGCACAACTTTACTGTGCTGCTATCATGTCGCAGGCTTTTTGAGTTTATTCTTAACTGTGGCAACCTTTGATGACCCACAGACAAGAGAGATTCTTGAAGCAAAAAGAACAGATTTGCAACCTATCCGGGAACTATTTGATAAATTTATGGAGAAGTTAAAGGCACTATACACCCAGTGAGAATCTATCTTGATGAACAGTTGGTAACATTTCAAAATTGTTCATTCAGGATGTACATCCCAAGTTCCAGCCCCCAAGTATGGCATAAAGTTTGGTCAACATAAATGACTGCAAAGTAAATGACCTGCTAGGAAGTATCCCCCAACTGGAAAGGATAATACACGGCCTTCAGCTGGATGGACTGGCCATTATTATACTTTGTTGACTCTGCAAAGCCATACCCCATGACAAACAGAAATGTGACCACATAATTGGTTCATTATGCGCTGATCTTCTGCAAAACTGTGGAATGACCTTCTGGAACGTTGAAGGCAATCCGAGAACTACCAGAGAAGATAAAGTCCAAAGATAATTTGAACCTGGATCAAGTGCCTTTCTTCAAAAAGAGATGACCAGATCCTGGTTTCATATGTGCCTCCAGTAGGAAAGAACATAAGAAGTTAGTCCTCTTGCTCTCATCTAGGCATAGCCAGCCAGTCCTGCAAGAGAACGGAAAACCTGAGATCACAGAATTTTATAACCGCACCAAAGGAGGAGTTGATCATTTGATGGGATGTCTGCCCTGACTCCTGCATCGGAAAACTAAAGATGGCCACTTTTATCTTTTACTGGATATCAAATTCTGCTGTTATCAATCAAAGGTACTGTACATCCACACCTAGAGAACAGGAGTTACAGTTTCTCAGAATGACTTTCAACATCGTCTTGCAAATCATTCATTGATGGGCTGAAAAGAGGTTGTAGTGCCAGTCTCCACGGAACCTAAGAACATTGATAACTACTGTCTGCACTTCATCAGTAGTCAACAACAGTATCAACTTTGTTGACGTCTGCAGGATGTAACATCCTCAACTGCTGTGCTAACACTTTCTCAAGACTTTGAAAACACATATCAGGTTTTGAAATGTCTGACCTGATGTGCAAATCCCACTGTATCCTATATGTACAATTGTCTTGAGCTTTTTAACATATCAAATTTCATTTGATGTCCACAGGATATATATCCCCAATATAAATATATATATATATATATATATATATATATATATATATAATATTAGGATATATATTATATATATATATATATATAACAACATTGAGCTATTAACATGATATATCATCACACATTTTAATACAAAAAAAATCAATTCTTAGTATTTAGTAAGTTTTCAGAGGAGTCTGATAAGATCAAAATATCATAATTTTACTGTGCTAAATTCTCATTTTTTGTCTCTCCAATTTACAGTGAGATGTGGTGCAAAATGCTAGGGCTGCTGAGGGGATGAAGAATTATTCATTTCACCATGGCATTAGCCCGTTTCTCTAAAGAAATTTTTTTTTTTTATATAACGTTTTTTTTTTTTTTTTTACGGAAAAATTTTAAAATTCAAAGTTTTTTGTATTAATTTTATTCAAGAAATTTTTTCTTTTTCATTTTAGTTTACCCATCAAAAGAAAGCTGAATAAGTCTAGTTTGTGTTTCATATTTCAAAAATAAGATTGCATGAAAGGAAAACTGAGTTTTATTGATCCAAAGATTGGGGTTAGCTACACCCCAGGTTTGTGATCGTGTTACTAAAAATAGGGGTTTGTGTTCCAGGGGAAGATCTACTAAAGTGTTTTCAACTCTCTAAGTTCTGGTAATAAATGTGTCAACTCTAAATGTAAATTTGTACTTTCATCACAGGTAGAACATTTCAAATTTGTTGACTTCTGCTGGATGTACAATGTCCCTTTTAGACTTTATTTTCTTTATGGAACTCCTGTAAGACTCCCACCTAGTACAAGTGTGTGTGTGTGTGTGTGTGTGTGTGTGTGTGTGTGTGTGTGTGTGTGTGTGTGTGTGTGTGTGTGTGTCTTAGATTGTCCAGACTGAAATATCTCCATTACAACATAACTGTCTAATTGAAACTGTTAGATTTTCCAGACTGAAGATCATACATTTGTCCAATGATAGTCTAATGCACAACTAATTTTCATTTGCAACATCAAGTTGCACACTTTATACCTTAAGGAATAACAGTTTGTGTGATGATGGGCTTCCAACACTTTTTCAAGATTCCTAACCTGTTTTACAAATTGACACACTTTCGGCATTTGTGTCTTGGGAAAAATCAAATTACGGAAATACTGTCATATGTAAAGGCCATGGAATGATTACATTTACTCCATCCTGGTGGAAATTTATTAGAAAATTTACCTGAGATTGAGAGCTTTGTAGGGGCTTTTTCTTTTACGTAATAATTGGTGCAGGATGATGGGAACAGATCTAGAGGTTAAAGAAAACTTATCCACCTATCCTATTTTATCAACCTTCATACTACAATGACCATCAAAAAGAACCTTAACCTAATTTTATCAATCTTAATACTACAGTGTTCCCCAATACAGTCTCTGAGACTACTACTTCAGATTGGGAGTTAGCTTGCTCAAAATCAGCCAGTATTATTTCGTCGATATTATTCTTCCTACTGGAGAGATCAACACCTAGTTTTTGTTCCAACTGCTGTCGAACTTTCTTTGCTGAAGGTGTGTCGAGATCGGCACCTTTTAGGATTTAGCGTCGCGTCTGGAAGAACAGGGGAAAATGGCGGCCTGACCAAGTGCTTTTCTTTCTGCAATCTGGCAGCTTCACGTTCTCCCCCTATGTTCACACTCCTCTGCCTTATCTCTTCCTCTATTTGCAACTACTCGTCTAATTATCTCTTTCTTCGAGTAAGTCTTTTACTATAGTTTCATCGTCAGTTTCATAATATTCTAATCCCTTGTACTCTGAAGGAAAATCTCTGTTCTTACGTTTGTGCTGCTTTGATTTCTTGATCTCTCTATCAGGTAAAGGGGAGCCCCTCATTCTACCTTGACACTCAAGCAGATAATGATAAAAAACAAAACACGAATAACAATCATATACTAACAAACACAAAACAAGTATACTAACAAACACACAATCATATACTAACAAATGTATAAAAGACACTTATGAAACAACACAATGGTTTTCAAAACACAAACCCAAATTTTGTAATGCCACCACAGCTTCACCAACTACAAGCTTTACATCTCTGCCAAATTCAATTAGAGTTTACCATAGTCAATATCCAGCTTCGCACGCCTTAGATCACTATTGCTACACAATAACTTGCACTGTGCTCTAAAGCTGTGAGATTTACTAGACCTTATTCTCTGTGACAATCCCCTAGTTGCAAGATTTGTAAATTCTTGTGCAAAAGAACAGATGTACAACTCCAATCACTAATATAATTTTCACACTGATAATTATTGAAACTCCACTACACAGACCTATCTTCTAAAGTCTTGCTTAACAAATCAAAACTCTGTTAACAGATGTTGTAATAGATGTTCCATCCCCAACTGTAAAGGTATATACTTCTCATTATGCTTTGAACACATCAAATTTGTTGACTTCTGCAGGATGTACATCCCCAACTGTAAAGGTATATACTTCTCATTATGCTTTGAACATATCAAATTTGTTGACGTCTGCAGGATGTACATCCCCAACTGTAAAGGTATATACTTCTCATTATGCTTTGAACATATCAAATTTGTTGACGTCTGCAGGATGTACATCCCCAACTGTCATTAAAAGGTATACACTTCTCATTATGCTTTGAACATATCAAATTTGTTTTGACGTCTGCAGGCTGTACATCCCCAACTGTAAAGGTATACACTTCTCATTATGCTTTGAACATATCAAATTTGTTGACGTCTGCAGGATGTACATCGCCAACTGTAAAGGTATACACTTCTCATTATGCTTTGAACATATCAAATTTGTTGACGTCTGCAGGATGTACATCGCCAACTGTAAAGGTATACACTTCTCATTATTTTGAACATATCAAATTTGTTGACGTCTGCAAGATGGACATCGCCAACTGTAATGGTATACACTTCTCATTATGCTTTGAACATATCAAATTTGTTGACGTCTGCAGGATGTACATCCCCAACTGTAAAGGTATACACTTCTCATTATGCTTTGAACATATCAAATTTGTTGACGTCTGCAGGATGTACATCGCCAACTGTAAAGGTATACACTTCTCATTATGCTTTGAACATATCAAATTTGTTGACGTCTGCAGGATGTACATCGCCAACTGTAAAGGTATACACTTCTCATTATGCTTTGAACATATCAAATTTGTTGACGTCTGCAGGATGTACATCCCAACTGTAAAGGTATACATTTCTCATTATGCTTTGAACATATCAAATTTGTTGACGTCTGCAGGATGTACATCCCAAACATGTATACACTTCTCATTATGCTTTGAACATATCAAATTTGTTGACGTCTGCAGGATGTACAGTGTCCCTTTTAAACATTTTCATTATGGAACTCCTCAAAGACTCACACCTACCACAGGTGTGTGTGTGTGTGTGTGTGTGTGTGTCTCCATAATGAACTATCTCCATTACAACATAACTCTAAACCTTGAAACTCTTAGATTTTCCAGACTGAAGAGCATACGAATGTCCAATAACAGTCTAATGCACATAAATTTTCTTTTGCAACATCCAAGTTGCGCACACTTTATACCTTAAGGATAAAAGTGTGCAACATCCAAGTTGCACAATTATACCTTAGGGGTAAATGTTCAAGTGATGACAGGCTTCCAACACTATTTTCCAAGATTCCCTAATCTGTTGTACAAAACGACAAACTTTCGGCACCTTTGTCTTGGGAAAAATCAAATTACAGAAACACTGTCATATGTGAAGGCCATGGAATGATGACGTTTACTCCATTCTGGTGGAAATTTATTAGGATATTTACCTGAGATTGGAGAGCTTTGTAGGGGCTTTTTCTTTTACGTAATAATTGGAGCAGGATGATGGGAACAGACCTAGAGGTTACAGAAAACTCTTACACATACATCCTATTTTATCAACCTTCATACTACAACGACCATCAAAATGAACCATGACCTAATCCATTAATCTTAATACTAGTGTTCCCCCAATATGGTCTCTGAGACTTCAGATTGGGAGTTAGCTTGCTCAACATCAGCCAGTATTATTTCGTCGACATTATTCTTCCTACTGGAGAGATCAACACCACGTTTTTTTTTCCAACTGCCCTAGAACTTTCTTTGCTGAAGGTGTGTCGAGATCGGCACCTTTTAGGATTTAGCGTCGTGTCTGGAAGAACAGGGGAAAATGGCGGCCTGACCAAGTGCTTTTCTTTCTGTAATCTGGCAGCTTCGCGTTCTCTCCCTATGTTCTCACTCCTCTGCCTTATCTCTTCCTCTGTTTGCAACTACTCTTCTAACTGGCTCTTTCTTCGGAGTAATTCTTTCACTTTCGTTTCATCGTCCCTTTCATAATATTCTAATCTCTTGTCCTCTGAAGGAAAATCTGTTTTTACGTTTGTGCTGCTTTGATTTCTTGATCTCTCTATCAGGTAAAGGGAGCCCGCCCCTCAGTAAACCCTAATTCTCAAGCAAACTTCACGTAAAAACAAAAACACGAATAATTTGATAATGATAGTAACAAACACACAAAATAAATAAAACAAAAACACAAATGAAACACAATGGTTTTCAAAACACAAACGCCATCACACAAACCCAAACGCCTAAATACCAGCACAGTTTCACCAACTACAAGCTTTAATTCTTTGCCAAAATCAATTAGCGAGTTTACCACAGTCAATTTCTAGCTTCGCACGCCTTCGATCACTATAGCTAAACAATAACTTGCACTGTGCTCTAAAACAGAGATTTATTGGACCTTATTTTCTGTGGCAATCCCCAGACTGCAAGATTTGTAAAGTCTTGTGCAAAAGAACTGATGTACAACTCCCATCACTATCACATATATCACAAACTCCACTACACTGAGAACGATCTTTAAGCCTTGCTTAACAAATGAAAAGTCTGGTAATAGATGTTCCGAACCTAACTGTAAAGGTATATACTCGTAGTTCTCACCATGCATAGAATATATAATTTGTTGACGTCTGCAGGATGTACAATGTCCCTTTTATACATTTTCATTAGGGAACCCCTCCAAGACTCAGTTGCTCTATTACTAAACCAGAGACAAGAGAGAGAGAGAGAGAGAGAGAGAGAGAGAGAGAGAGAGAGTTGAGAGAGAGAGAGAGAGAGAGAAGCATGTTGTAATAAACTATCTCCATACAACATGCTCTTAACTGCTGAAACTGTAATTACCAAACTGAAGAGCATAAATCTGTCCAATAGTAGTCATTATGTGCGTAAATGATTTGGTTTTGCAATTCCGTCAGGCTGCACACTTTATAACTAACGAATAACAGATTAAGTGATGGGGGCGTTGAACATTTAATGGTAATCATTTCACAAGATTCCCCAACTGTTGTAGAAGATGACTAACATGCTATATTTGCAACTTTGTAAAAAACAAATTATGGATATACTCTCTGATTTGAATTCCATGGAAGGATTGCAGGTACTCCATTTTGATGGAAATTTATTAGCCGAGAAGTTTATTACACCTTAGTCTCCATGACAATCCCTTTCTTACGCAATTCGTGAATTCTTGTGCAAGAGGACTGATGTACAACTCCAAATCACTATTAAAATTACCAGGCAGAGTGATGAAAATCAAACTTCATTACGCTTAGGAAGATCTAAAGTCTCTTTCTACTTATTCAAGCTCTTGTCTGGTAACACATGTGTCAACCCTAACTGTACAGGTAGGTACTTCACATCACGCAAAGACAATAGCAAATTTGTTAACTTCTGTGGAGATATGTATGCATGTAAATTAGTATATACTGTGCGTGAATATATATGAACATATATATTTACTATATAGATTTTCCAAACTGAAGAACATACATCTGTCCAATGATAGTCTAAACATAAATGAATTGCTTTTGCAACCACAGCTCACACTTTAACAATAATACAGCAGGCGATGATGTGCTCTCGACAAATCGTCCAGTGTTCAAGTTAAACGAGTTGAACATTAGTGGAAACATTTTTACATTTTGCCAACTGTTGTACAAGACGACTGACTTCAGGAATTTGCATCTTGGGAAATCCACATTATGGACATTTCCTCCAATGTACCAGATAAACTTGAAGGCCAGTAAATTTAATAACCGAGTCTAAAAAAGTACCAGATAAGCTTGAAGAGCTCCAGTAAATACAAAGTTAATTCTTTGTGAAAGCTGACTACCGAGTCTAAGGTGGTCAATTTCCGGCCTCACACGCATTTTATCACTAGTGCTACACAATAACTTGTACTGTCGTCCCCATCGAACAGTCAAGCCGTGAATTTCATTAGACCATCGTAGTCTGTGAAAATCCCCTCATTACGTGATTTGTTAATTATCTGCCAAAAGAGCTGGGGTTCAACTCCCCATCACTATTAAAGTGATCAGCCAAAGTGATCAAGTTGAAGTAACTCCATTACACTGAGGAAGATCTTACACTGAGGAAGGTCTCAAGTCTCTCTTAACTTACTTTAGCTCTGGTAATAGATGTGCCAACCCTAATTTATGCAAAAATTTTGTTTGGCAATTCCCCAAGCTGATCATTTTATACCTTAAGAATAACAGTTTAGCTGATGAGGGGCTTCCAACAAATCTTCCAGTTTTGTGTAAGTTATGGGAGTTAAAAATTAGTGGTAATATTTCGCAACATTATACAACTCTTGTACAGGATGTGGAAAACTACAACCTTTGATTCATTGGGGAACTTCTTCACTGAGTTTAACAAGGTCAACTGCCCGCCTCACATGCCTTCGATCACTACTGCTACACAATAACTTTCGCTTTATTCCCTTGCGCATAATACAGCTGCAAAATTTCATCATACCATAGTCTGTGGTAATCCCCTTCTTATGAGTTTTGTAAATCTTGTGCAAAAGACCTGTTGTACAACTCCCTATCACTATTAGAATTAGCAGTCAGGCATAACGATGAAAAAACTCCATTAAAAGGGGGAAGGTCAATCACAATTTCTCTCAACTTATCTAAGTTGTGGTAATAAACGAGCCAACTATAATTGTAAAGGCATGTACTTCTCATCACGTGTTGAACATATCAAATTTGTTGACTTTTGCTGATGGTGTCCCTATTACACACTGTGTTCTTTCTGGAATTCCTGTAAGATTCCCTCCTAGCACAAAAAGAGGTGTGTGTGTGTGTGTGTGTGTGTGTGTGTGTGTGTGTGTGTGTGTGTGTGTGTGTGTGTGTGTGTGTGTGTGTGTGTTAAACTATCTCCTTAAGATGATGCTGTTAACAGTACCGTTTGAAACTGTTACATCTTCCAAACTGAAGAGCATAAACTGTCCAATATAACTCTTACATACATAAATGATTTAGTTGTACAACTCCCAGAGTTACACGCTTTATACTTTAAGAATATATTCCAGTGTTATCCAAGTTTTAGGGAGTTGAACTTTAGTGGTGCTAATTTCGCAACATCCCCCAACTGTTATACAAGATGACCAACATACAATACTTGTATCTTGAGAACAACCAGATCACTGAAATCATATAATATAAAGACCATGCTAGGTTTACTTGTATTCCATATTGGTGGGAATTTATTAAGATACGTACCTGAAGAGCTTGGAGAGCTTCACAAACTACAAACTTTTTAATTCTTTTAAAAAACTGATTACTGGTTTACCAAAGTAAATTGTCACTCCTTTCGGTCACCACTGCTATACAGTAACTTGTGCTGGCTTCCCTTTGCCATTGTAAAGCTGAGAAGTTTATAAGTTTTTCTCCCCTAGTTATGAGATTTGTAAATACTAGTGAAGAGAACTCATGTACAACTCCCCATAACTATTTAAATCAGCAGCCAGAGATAGATAAAGTTCAAGAATCTCTTAATACCCTGAGGAAGATCATCTAAAATCTCTCATCTTATATAATCTTTGGAGTTAGATGTCAAACCTGACTGGTAAGATGTGCATAGTCAACTAAAAGAGAGAGAGAGAGAGAGAGAGAGAGAGAGAGAGAGAGAGAGAGAGAGAGAGAGAGAGAGAGAGAGAGAGAGGGCATTTTGGGGTAAAAAAAAAAAAAAAAAAAACCGCCCACTCTTCCCTACTGCTACAAAACAGCAGTGAAGGCCATAAACTTGAAGATAAATTCATATACTAAGAGTTCAGAGCATGAGTTCATTTATCTGTCTTATTTACGAATGTGTAGAACTTTTAATGTAGTTACTGAAACGTGGGTGTCAAAAACTTTTTGGTGACCTTCACAAACTTTGATGATTTTTTCCCCAGAATGATCTGGAAGTTGGGGGATTTATTCCCATAGAGTTGCTCGATCAGTAGGGATTATTAATTTAGTTGCCTCTATCCAGTATCCATAAGGGCGGTTTTTTCTTACCCCATCATATTTCCAATTTATGGGGTAACAAGAAACAGTCAGACCTGTTTTTCGTTACCCCATGTTGGTCTTTTTTTTTTTTTTACCCTGCTATGTTTTTTTTTTTTATTCCACGCGGTGTTTTCTGTTACCCCACTGGTGGCTTCTTCTCACCCCAAGCTGCGCTTATGATAATGAAAACTTGTTCAACAATGACTTCCTGCTTGTCTGAAAATGTTGATATGCTGTAGGGTGACTAGGGTTATTAGCCAGTACTGGAGTAACTGTCACGGAGTTTGCAGAGTAATCTCTTGGAAAATGCCCCCAACTACCAGAAAAATTTAAACAATGGAATGCTGAAACTGAAGAAAGCTCTAGAAGAAATACAATAATGGATGCTATGACCTGCTTCAAAGAGAACAACAACGCCTTGCAACTCACCCGAATGAATCTGGATCTTGATGATGTTGGGTTTCCCCACGAGTTCATGACCCATCAAAATGTAAAACAATTGAATCAGTGGGGAAAAAATCCATTCATGTTGTCTGGGGAGCAAAGAGAGAAAATATTACTATGCTCTAGTGATGTTTATAAGAAAACACATGCAAAGCACTTGGAAGGGAACATAGGAACTTCCTGGTACACAATATGCTGTATCTGAGAATGGCTGGATGGCAGCATCGATATTCGAAGATTTTTTCAAGTATTTTGCGGAAAAAACAAAAGATGTACGCCCTCTATTACTGATTCTTGATGGACATGTCAGTCATACCTCTATCGCAACAACTGAATTCGCCAAGAAAGAGAATGTTTCAATAATGAAACCTCCAGCTCATTGTACAGATGTTCTTCAACCACTGAATGTTGTCTTTTGCTCCACTGGATCAAACGTCCACAATACAACCCCACTGCGAAGACAAGGGAGGGGAGAAGAGGAGGAGTGGCTCCCCAATGCTCTGCAGGGTACCGCGCCTGGGGTGGCGCCGCGCAGCTGGATCTCCAGTTTTTCTCTGAAGGGATATGGTAACCCGGCTACTATATCCCTACAATTAATCCTAGCCAGTGACATAGAATTAAACCCAGGCCCCTACACATGTCCCATCTGCAGCACACGAGTCACAGCTTCTCGTCCACTGGGGTGGATCAGTCCACTGCAACTTCTGGTGCACCACACTGAGAACACTAAAGACTACAATGTACATTGGAAGTGCATCATATGCCGTAACACACACACACAAACAAACAATAACAATACACAACAAGCACTTCCTATCCAACAAAACACCAACCAACCACCACCACACAGATCACCATCTCCCACATCTATCACACTTTCTTCCAATCCCAGAACACCATCACCCATTCCTACAAATCAAACATCCCCACAAACCCCAACACCCCATAGCACACACTCACCTAACGCCCACAGAAATGCACCACTAAATACACGCACTCACACACTTAGACATAATTACGCAACATAAACATCTTACAATTAAACATTGACGGCATTCGCAACAAACACATTGAACTAAAACATTTCATGCACAAACAAAAGATCCACATAGCCATCATTCAAGAAACAAAACTGAAACACACACATAAAACACCCAACATACCAAATTACACAGCCATCAGACAAGACAGACAACATGGTGATGGCGGAGGCCTCATCACAAACATACACCATGACATATCCTACATTGAAAAAACGCAGCACATCAGAACACTAACCCAAGTAGACAGACATACAGAACTACAAGCATTTAATATCAAAACAGGGCACAATAAACAAATCACAATCATCAGCACATACATCCCTCCAGAATATTCACCGGGTTTACCAGCAAACTTCACAATTAGACTGCAGGCGTTGAATACCCTCCCAGATATACTTCTGGGAGGAGATTTCAATGCCAAACACACAGACTGGTACGCCCACCAAGACATCACACAAAGAGGCACAGACATCTCAACACAATTAGACCAGCTATACATACTAAACAACACAGATATGCACACACACATACCACACCAAGCCAACTTTAGTCTCACTTCCCCAGACATAACATTTTGCTCACCCAACATAGCACCATCAATCACATGGAAAACACAAACAGACCTATCATCAGACCACCTTCCTATTTTAATAACACTCCGAACCACACGACACTTTCTCACATACAAGACACACCATCCCTAACTACAAGCGCGCTGCCTGGGATGAGTACTTGGAAACCACTGAGGCTCATTTCCAGGAGCTAAACCACACACACATATCATCACAGACACTAAACAATACAATTCAACGACATAATAAACAATGCAGACAAAAGAAACGTTCCTAAAGGCAACAGAAAACACAACAACCCAAACTTCACGCCTGACATAAACAGACTTATAACAGAACGAAACAATTTAAGAAATACACCAACCCCCCACACACAAATCACAACAAATCGCATACACGATTTAAACACAGAAATAAACACCAAATTAACTCAAAAACAGACAGAACTGGCAAACTTTTCAAGGTACACTAGACTACAGAACCAACCCATCCAAACTACACAAAACTATCAACAGTCTCATCAATTCAAACAGTGGGAACACTCAAAGTCACGCCTCAATCACCACATCTGACAAGATCCCTTCACGCAAACAACAAGCCAACATCTTAATAAACCACTACGCAAAAATCAGCCACCTACGCAAATACAAAGAAGACAGACACATCTACAGATGCAAACAACAGTTCCCATTAGATTACACAGTAATACTAGCCACAACAGAAGACACTGCTAGAATCATTAAACAACTTAAAAGCTCTGCAGCCATGGGCATCGATAACATTTCAAATTCATTCACTTAAAACATGACAAACATAGCCAATTATTCATATGGCACACTGCATTATACCACACATTTGGAAACTGGGGAAAATAATAGCACTTCTAAAACCAAACAAAACAAACAAGAGCCAATTATTCTTTACTCTGCACACTGCATTATACCACACATTTGGAAACATGGCTACAGACCACACCACTCCACAACAACACTACTCACCAACCTTACACAAAAATAAAATGGCATTAACTCCAGACGCCCACCACAAAACTGCTAATCACAATAGACATTCTTTAAAACCATCAACAAAGTTTACAAACACACTACACAAGCACTGGCTGCCAATTACTTAACAGACAGACAAGCACAAGTCATCCAAAATCAAACGGCGTCCCACAAAGGCTCCGTCCTAATCCAACACTTTTTAACCTATTCATGCATGACATCTTAGAATCATCTAACAATCATATATGCAGACAATCTAACAATCATATCAATACATGCAGACAAAAACGTATGCACACACAAGTACAGACTTACATAACACAACTTGAAAACTGGCTCACACAAAACAGATTACAGGTAGCACCAACAAAATCCACAAGTACACTACTCACTAGTCACAACAAAGAACATCAGTACAGACCCACAGCAACGCTGAACAACATTTTCAATTCCACACACACATGAAACAAAAATCCTAGGAGTCACATACAACACTTCAATGTCATTTGCTCCACATGTCAGTAACATCATCAAGAAATGCAGACCTAGACTAAATGCACAACTCACAACATTTGGACAACAAAAGAAACGCTCATCACAGTATACAAACAATACATCCGCTCCATAATAAATAGAACCCTGCCATCCAACACACAACTAAACAAACTACAAATAATACAAAACACAGCTCAAGATCATCTCAGTACCAATCCACATCATAGAACACTTACACGCCGAAACCAAGATTCTCACCATCAGGCAACACTTAGACGTGAGAGGCACACAATTCTTGGCATCGGTCATAAACAACACAAACAGCCCATGCTATTACCTTCACGACCACCCTCCAACACACAGGCAAATAGCGAATACACCACACAGACACTATACAAATATCTTGAATTCTATACCACCACCCACAAACATCACACAAAACAAAAGCACATCCATACTCACCTCACCAGACAAGCACTTAATAACCTTCCCAACAACAAAATACTCGGCACCCCCCACCCAACATCAACAGCACAGAAACACAGCTCTCAAGATTGGAGAGAGTACACCTGACTCGACTTCGCTGTGGTCATCACCAATCACTAAACACCTACAAACACCGCATAGACAACACCCAAACAGACATATGTCCACTCTGCCAAGTTAGTCCCCACACAATTACACATCTCTTAGTAGATTGCCCTAACTTGGCAGCCCTTAGACAACAACACAACATCCACACTACCACACAGTTATGGTCAGATCCAGTAAGCGTGGTGTCGTCCTTGCGCGGTGCAGGCTTCCTGGCATAACAGAGTCTGGGGAACCACAACAACAACAACAACAACAACAACTGGAAAAATACTATGAAATTGCTTTAAATGATCAAGTCTAAAAAATGGGAGCTCCAGAACCACTTAGTGTGGTTTTGTAAATATGTTATGTTCAGTATGGGTGAAAGAGGGTTCTGAAAGTACAGGAATTTACTCCAACAGTGATAAGTTTAAGAAAAATAGGCGTAATTCTTTAAAACTGAAAAGTTATGAAAAACGGATAACATGGGATCACCAAGAGATGACAGTGGAGAGCCACTTTTGGATAAGTTGGACAAGGATCTGAGGACTTTACTCTGATCTTTATTAAGCACAGACATTGATATGGGAAGACTTGCAACTACCCCTGCCACAAGACCAACAACTCCTGCTTAAAGATCATCAACACCTCTGTCGGAAGCATCAAAAGCTACCAGAACGCACAAAAACACACACACACACACAAAAACACGACTTTCACATGAATGATCTTGTCCTGTCACAATATTCTGACTTACAATTATGCAGCATTTTACATCCCTTGCCAACTGATGTTCTTATCAAGGAAATCCAACGTAGAGCTCCTGATAAGATGCGTATTGTGAGCTTTTACAATCAGCCAATGAGGAAACAAGACCAGTAGGCAGTTACAAAATAAAAGAAAATCTTAGTATAAGAGATAATGCAGTTAGCTCTGAAATGTGATCTTAATAGAGTGTGATACGAGGAGTTTGTTTTTTCTTTCCTATTCGCTAATTAACTATTTGCTAATTAATTTTCAAAGAATTATAATGAACTTATGGCTGTGAGAAATAAAATGCTTCTTTATTTTACCTACAGAAAGATATACCGAAGTGGTGTTTAATGGAAAAAATTATTTACCAAGTATTTTTTTTCGTCCCCCTCTTCACGGGTAAGAAAAAACATCCAAAAGAAATTCATGGAAATTTCATTTCTAAACGAAATTCAATGATACCTCTGTGATTAAGCATGTCTATACCAGGTTCACTCATTCCACCATTTTTTTTTTTTGGGTAAAAAATTGAGTAGGCATTTCTATTGCAATTTTGTCTTTCTCCCAATTGGTTATACTTGAAATGTAAAAGATACATTAAATTTGCAATGTGTCCCTCTCCTGCATTATTTGTGTTCATCATGGAACTCCTCTACGACTCCTCCCACCTACTACAGTGTGTGTGTGTGTGTGTGTGTGTCCATAATGAAACCTCCATTACAACATAACTGTAACCCCTGAAACAGATTTTCCACACTGAAGAGCATACATTTATCCAATAACAGTCTATTGCACAAATAATTTTCTTTAGCAACATCCAATGCACATTTTACACCTTAAGGGTAACAGTTCAAGTGATGATGGGCTTCCAACACTTTTTCGAGATTCCCTAATCTGTTGTACAAAACGACAAACTTTCGGCACTTTGTTTCTGTAATTTGATTTTTCCCAAGACAACTGTCATATGCGAAGGCCATAGAAGTATTACGTTTACTCCATTCTGGTGGAAATTTATTAGGATATTTACCTAAGATTGAATATGTTTGTAGGGGCTTTTCCTTTTACGAAATTGGTGCAGAATAGTGGGAACAGATCTAGAGGTTAAAGAAAACTCATACACCTATCCTATTTTATCAATTTTATCAACCTTAATACTACAACGACCATCACAAAAAACCTTCACCTAATTCATCAATCTTAATACTAGTGTTACCCCAATAAGGTCTCTGAGACTTCTTCAGATTGGGAGTTAGCTTGCTCAACATCAGCCAGTATTATTTCGTCGCTATTATTCTTTCTACTCTACTGGAGAGATCAACAACTAGTTTTTTTTTTTTCCAAATGCCGTAGAACTTTCTTTGCTGAAGGTGTGTCGAGATCGGCACCTTTTAGGATTTAGCGTCGTGTCTGGAAGAAGGGGAAAATGGCAGCCTGACCAAGTGCTTTTCTTTCTGTAACCTGGAAGCTTCGCGTTCTCTCCCTATGTTTTCACTCCACTGCCTTATCTCTTCCTCTGTTTGCAACTACTCTTCTAATTGGCTCTTTCTTCGGAGTAATTCTTTCACTATCGTTTCATTGTCTCTTTCATAATATTCTAACCTCTTGTCCTCTGAAGGAAAATCTCTGTTTTTACGTTTGTGCTGCTTTGATTTCTTGATCTCTCTATCAGGTAAAGGGATCCAGCCCATCAGTCTACCCTAATTCTCAAGCAAACTTCAAGCAAAAACAAAAACACGAATAATTAGAAATAATATACTAACAAACACACAAACCAAATATAACAAAAACACAAATGAAACAACACAATGGTTTTCAAATCACAAACCTCATCACACAAACCAAAACGTCTAAATGCTACACAGCTTCACCAACTACAACAAGCTTTAATTCTTTGCCAAAATCAATTGGCGAATTTGCCACAGTCAATTTCCAGCTTCGCACGCCTCCGATCACTATCGCTAAACAATAACTATTCGCTGTGGCAATCCCCTAATTGCAAGATTTTTAAATTAATGTGCAAAAGAACTGATGTACAACTCCATTCACTATTACATATACCACAAACTCCACTACACTGAGAACGATGTTTTAGCCTGGCTTAACAAATGAAAACTCTGGTAATAGATGTTCCAACCCCAACTGTAAAGGCACATACTTCTCATCATGCATAGAATATATCAAATTTGTTGACGTCTGCAGGATGTACAGTAAAGTGTCCCTTTTAAACATTTTCATTATGGAACCCCTCCAAGACTCCCGCCTCTGTGTGTGTGTGTGTGTGTGTGTGTGTGTGTGTGTGTGTGTGTGTGTGTGTGTGTGTGTGTGTGTGTGTGTGTGTGTGTGATAAACTATCTCCATACATGCTCTTAACTGTTGAAACTGTATTTTCCAAACTGAAGAGCATAAATCTGTCCAATAGTAGTCTTATGTGCATAATGATTTTGTTTTGCAATTTCGCCAGGCTGCACACTTTATAACTTGAGAATAACAGACTACGTGATAGGGGCGTTGAACATTTAATGGTAATCATTTCACAAGATTCCCCCAACAGTTATACAAGATGACTAACATGCTATATTTGCATCTTTGTAAAAACCAAATTATGGATATACTCTCTGATTTGAACTCCATGGAAGGATTGTAGCTACTCCATTTTGGTGAAAATTTATTAGCCAAGAAGTTTATTAGACCTAAGTCTCCATGATAATCCCCTTGTTACGCAGTTTGTGAATTCTAGTGCATTGGGACTGATGTACAACTCCAAATCACTATTAAAATTATCCGGCAGTGATAAAAATCAAACACCATTACGCTGAGGAAGATCTAAAGTCTCTTTCTACTTACTGAAGATTTTGTCTGGTAACAGATATGTCAACCCTAACTGTACAGGTAGGTACTTCACATCACGCGGAAGACAAAAGCAAATTTGTTAACTTCTGTGGAGATATGTATGTATGTATTATATATATAATGTATGTTTATATATTAGCATATAACGTACATGTATATATATGTACATATATATTTACTATATAGATTTTCCAAATTGAAGAGCATACATCTGTCCAATGATAGTCTAAACATAAATGAATTGCTTTTGCAACCACAGCTCACACTTTAACAATAATACAGCAGGTGATGATGTGCTCTCGACAAATCGTCCAGTGTTCAAGTCAAACGAGTTGAACATTAGTGGAAACATTTTCACATTTTGCCAACTGTTGTACAAGACGACTGACTTCAGGAATTTGCATCTTGGGAAATCCACATTATGGACATTTCCTCCAATGTGGAAATTTATAAGAAAAAGTACCAGATAAGCTTGAAGAGCTCCATTAATACAAAGTTAATTCTTTGTGAAAGCTGACTACCAAGTATACGGTGGTCAATTTCCGGCCTCACACGCATTTTATCACTAGTGCTACACAATAACTTGTGCTGTCTTCCCTATGGAAGAGTCAAGCTGCGAATTTCATTAGACCATCGTAGTCTCTGTGACAATCCCCTCATTACGTGATTTGTTAATTCTTTGCTGAAAGACCTGATGTTCAACTCCCCATCACTATTAAAGTGATCAGCCAAAGTGATCAAGTTGAAGTAACTCCATTACACTGAGGAAGACCTTATACTGAGGAAGGTCTCAAGTTTCTCTTAACTTACTTTAGCTCTGGTAATAGATGTGCCAACCCTAATTTACGCCAAAAATTTTGTTTTGCAATTCCCCAAGCTGAACATTTTATACCTTAAGAATAACAGTTTAGCTGATGAGGGCCTTCCAACACATCTTCCAGTTTTGTGCAAGTTAAGGGAGTTAAAATGTAGTGGTAATATTTCGCAACATTCCACAACTCTTGTACAAGATGTGGAACTCTGGCAAAACAGCAAAACAAAATTACTGAAAACCCCTCCAAAGTGAAGGTTATGGTACGGTTACATGTACTCCATCTTTGTGGAAATTTATTAGAAAATGTACCTACCTAATAAGCTTTTAGAGCTTGACAAACTACCTTGGATTCTTTGGGGAAATTGATCACTGAGTTTAACAAGGTCAACTGACCGCCTCACATGCCTTCGATCACTACTGCTACACAGTAACTTTCGCTGTATTCCCGTGCGCATAATATAGCTGCAAATTTTAATCTGACCATAGTCTGTGGTAATCCCCTTATGAGTTCTGTAAATCTTGTGCAAAAGAATTAGCAGTCAAGAGATAACGGTGAAAAAACTCCATTAAACTGGGGAAAGTCAATCAAAATCTCTCTCAACTTAACTAAGTTGTGGTAATAAAAGAGCCAGCTATAATTGTAAAGGCATGTATTTCTCATCACGTGTTGAACATATCAAATTTGTTGACTCCTGCTGCATGTACTGTGTCCCTTTTACAAATTTTCTTTCTGGAATTCCTAATAAGATTCCCTCCTAGCACAGAGAGAGAGAGAGAGAGAGAGAGAGAGAGAGAGAGAGAGAGAGAGAGAGAGAGAGAGAGAGAGAGAGAGAGTGAGTGTGAGTGTGTGAGTGTGTGTTTGGTCTCTCCATAATGAACAATCTCCATTACAACATAACTGCAACCCTGAAACTGTTAGATTTTCCAGACTGAAGAGCATACATTTGTCCAATAACAGTCTAATGCACAAATAATTTTCTTTTGCAACATCCAAGTTGCACACACTATACCTAAGGGATAACAGTTCAAGTGATGGCGGGCTTCCAACACTATTTTTCAAGATTCCCTAATCTGTTGTACAAAACGACAAACTTTCGGCACTTTGTTTCTGTAATTTGATTTTTCCCAAGACAACTGTCATATGCGAAGGCCATGGAAGTATTACGTTTACTCCATCCTGGTGGAAATTTATTAGGATATTTACCAGAGATTGGAGAGCTTTGCAGGGCTTTTTTTTTTTTTACGAAATTGGTGCGGGATGATGGGAAGAGATCTGGAGGTTAAAGAAAACTCTTACACATATATCCTATTTTATCAACCTTCATACTACAACGACCATCACAAAGAACCTTCACCTAATTCATCAATCTTAATACTAGTGTTCCCCCAATACGGTCTCTGAGACTTCTGAAGATTGCGAGTCAGCTTGCTCAACATCAGCCAGTATTATTTCGTCGATATTATTCTTCTTACTAGAGAGATCAACACCTAATTTTTTTCCAACTGCCGCAGAACTTTCTTTGCCGAAGGTGTGTCGAGATCGGCACCTTTTAGGATTTAGCGTTGTGTCTGGAAGAACAGGGGAAAATGGCTGCCTGACCAAGTGCTTTTCTTTCTGTATCTGGCAGCTTCGCGTTCTCTCCCTATGTTCTCACTCCTCTGCCTTATCTCTTCCTCTATTTGCAACTACTCTTCTAATTGGCTCTTTCTTCGGAATAATTCTTTCACTATCGTTTCATCGTCCCTTTCATAATATTCTCATCTTCTATCCTCTGAAGGAAAATCTGTTTTTACGCTTGTACTCTCTTGATTTCTTGATATCTCTATCAGGTATAGGGAGCCCGCCCCTCAGTCTACCCTAATTCTCAAGCAAACTTCAAGTAAAAACAAAAACACATAATTAGATAATGATACTAACAAACACACAAAACAAATAAAACAAAAACACAAATGAAACACAATGGTTTTCAAAACACCAACCTCATCACACAAACCCAAGCGTCTAAATGCCACCACAGCTTCTTCTACAACAATCTTAATTCTTTGCCAAAATCAATTGGCGAGTTTACCACAGGCAATTTCCAGCTCCGCACGCCTTCGATCACTATCGCCAAACAATAACTTGCACTGTGCTCTAAAACAGAGATTTATTAGACCTCATTCTCTGTGGCAATCCCCTAATTGAAAGATTTGTAAATTCTTGTGCAAAAGAACTGATGTACAACTCCAATCACTGTTACATATATCACAAATCAACTACACTGAGAACGATGTTTTAGCCTGGCTTAACAAATGAAAACTCTGGTAATAGATGTTCCAACCCCAACTGTAACGGCACATACTTCTCATCATGCATTGAACATATCAAATTTGTTGACGTCTGCAGGATGTACAGTACAGTGTCCCTTTTATACATTTTCGTTATGGAACCCCTCCAAGACTCCCGCCTACCACACACACACACACACACACACACACACACACACACACACACACACACACACACACACACACACACAGAGAGAGAGAGAGAGTGTGTGTGGGTGTGTAGTTGTAGTAAACTATCTCCTGTGCGTGTGTGTAATAAACTATCTCCATACATCATGCTCTTAACTGCTGAAACTGTATTTTCCAAACTGAAGAGCAATAATCTGTCTAATAGTAGTCTTATGTGCATAAATGATTTTGCAATTGTCAGGCTGCACACTTTACAACTTGAAAATAACATTTTAAGTGATGGGGAGTTAACATTTAATGGTAATCATTTCACAAGATTCCCCCAACTACTGTGCAAGATTACTAACATGCTATACTTGTATCTTAGTAAAAAACAAATTATGGAAATACTCTCCGATCTGAATTCCATGGAAGGATTGCAGGTACTCCATTTTGGTGAAAATTTACTGGCCGAGAAGTTTATTAGACCATAGTCTCCATGACAATCCCCCTGTTACGCAATTTGCGAATTCTTGTGCATTGGGACTGATGTACAACTCCCCATCACTATTAAAATTACCAGCCAGTGACGAAAATGAAACTCCGCTACACCGAGTTAGATCCTCTAACGTCTCTCTCTCTACATTTTAAGTTCTTGTCTGGTAACCGCTGTGTCAACCCTAACTGTACAGGTAGGTACAACTCATCACGCGAAGAAAATAGAAAATTTGTTAACTTCTGTAGGAGTTATGTATGTATGTATGTGGGAGTTATGTATGTATGTATTATATATGTGTGTATATTTTAGTATATATGTGCATATATAGTATATATGTGCATATATAGTATATATGTGCATATATAGTATATATGTACATAGTATATATGTACATATTTACTATATAAATTTCCCAAATTGAAGAGCATACATCTGTCCAATGATAGTCTTACATAATGGAATTTCTTTTGCAACCACAAGCTGCACATCATAACTTAAGAATAACACAGCAGGTGGTGATGTGCTCTCAACAAATCTTCCAGTGTTCAAGTTCACAGAGTTGAACATTAGTGGAAATAATTTTACATTTTGCCAAATATTGTACAAGAGGACTGACTTCAGGAATTTGCATCTTGGAAAAACCAAATTATGGACATTTTCTCCAATGTGGAGGCCATGCAAGATTACATGTACTCAACCTTGGTGCAAATTTATTAAAAAAAAAAATACCAGATAACCTTGAAGAGCTCCACTAAATTCTAGTTTTAATTCTTTATGAAAACTGATTATTAAGTCCATGATGGTCAATTTCCGGCCTTACATACATTTTATCACTACTGCTACACTAACTTGCGGTGTCTTCCCCTTGGCACAGTAAAGCTGAGAATTTCATTAGACCATCATAGTCTCTCTGATAATCCCCTCGTTACGTGATTTGTTAATTCTTGTCTGAGAGAACTGATGTACAACACCCCACCACTATTAATGTAATCAACCAAAGTGACCCAGTTCAAGAATCTCCATTATACTTTGATAGGTCTGAAGTCTCTCTTAACTTAGTTTAGCTCTGGTCATAAATATGTCAACCCTAAACATATGCACATAAATTTTGTTTTGCAATTCCCCAAGCTGCACATTTTACACCTTAAAAATAACAGTTTAGCTGATGAGGGCCTTCCAACAAATCTTCCAGTTTTGTGTAAGTTAAGGGAGTTAATAATTTTTATTAGAGTTGTGAAATGTGAATTAACACTAATTTTTAACTTGTACAAGATGATGAACTCTGGCAAAACAAAATTATCGAACACCTCTCCAAAGTGAAGACTATGCTGGGGTTACATGTACTCCATCTTTGTGGTAATTTATTAAAAATGTACCTGATGAGCTTTAAGAGCTCCACAAACCACAACCTTTAATTCCTTGTAAAAATCAATTACTGAATTAACCAAGGTCAATTACTAGCTCACATGCTTCTGCTCACCAATGCTACACTAACTTTGCTGTGTTCCGGTGCGCATAATAAAGCTGAAAATTTGAACAGACCATAGTCTGTGATAATTCCTTGTTATGAGCTTTGTAAATTCTTGTGCAAGAGAACTGATGTAGCCTCCCCACCACTATTAAAATTAGTAGTCAGTGATAACGGTAAAAAAAAGCTCCTTAAACTGGGGAAGATCTACTAAAGTGTTTCTCAACCTATCTAAGTTCTGGTAATAAATGTGTCAACTCTAAATGTAAAGGTATGTACTTCTCATCACAGGTGGAACATTTCAAATTTGTTGACTTCTGCTGGATGTACTATGTCCCTTTTAGACTTTATTTGCTCTTTCTGGAACTCCTGTAATACTCCCGCCTAGTACAAGGGTGTGTGTGTGTGTGTGTGTGTGTGTGTGTGTGTGTGTGTGTGTGTGTGTGTGTGTGTGTGTGTGTGTGTGTCCATAATGAAATATCTCCATTACAACATAACTGTACCAATTGAAACTGTTAGATTTTCCAGACTGAAGATCATACATCTGTCCAATAATAGTCTAATGCACAACTAATTTTCATTTGCAACACTCAAGTTGCACACACTATACCTTCGGAATAATAGTTTGTGTGATGACGGGCTTCCAACACTTTTTAAAGATTCCCTAACCTGTTTTACAAATTGACACACTTTCGGCATTTGTGTCTTGGGAAAAATCAAATTACGGAAATACTGTCATATGTAACGGCCATGTAAGGATTACATTTACTCCATCCTGGTGGAAATTTATTAGAAAATTTACCTGAGATTGGAGAGCTTTGTAGGGGCTTTTTCTTTTACGTAATAATTGGTGCAGGATGATGGGAACAGATCTAGAGGTTAAGGAAACTTATCCACCTACCCTATTTTATCAACCTTAATACTACAATGACCATCAAAAAGAACCTTAACCTATTTTATCAATCTTAATACTACAGTGTTCCTACAACTACAGTCTCTGAGACTACTACAACAGATTGCGAGTTAGCTTGCTCAAAATCAGCCAGTACTATTTCGTCGATATTCTTCTTCCTACTGGAGAGAGCAACACCTAGTTTTTGTTCCAACTGCTGTCGAACTTTCTTTGCTGAAGGTGTGTCGAGATCGGCACCTTTTAGGACTTAGCGTCGCGTCTGGAGGAACAGGGAAAATGGTGGCCTGACCAAGTGCTTTTCTTTCTGCAATCTGGCAGCTTCACGTTCTCCCCCTATGTTCACACTCCTCTGCCTTATCTCTTCCTCTATTTGCAACTACTCGTCTAATTATCTCTTTCTTCGGAGTAAGTCTTTTACTATAGTTTCATCGTCCCTTTCATAATATTCTAATCCCTTGTCCTCTGAAGGAAAATCTCTGTTCTTACGTTTGTGCTGCTTTGATTTCTTGATCTCCTATCAGGTAAAGGGGAGCCCCTCATTCTACCTTGACACTCAAGCAGATAATGATATACTAACAAACACACAATCATATACTAACAAACACACAATCATATACTAACAAATGTATAAAAGACACTTATGAAACAACACAATGGTTTTCAAAACACAAACCCAAATTTTTTAATGCCACCACAGCTTCACCAACTACAAGCTTTACATCAGTGCCAAAATCAATTACAGAGTTTTACCATAGTCAATTTCCAGCTTCGCACCCCTTCGGTCACTATTGCTACACAATAACTTGCACTGTGCTCTAAAGCTGTGAGATTTACTAGACCTTATTCTCTGTGGCAATCCCCTAGTTGCAAGATTTGTAAATTCCTGTGCAAAAGAACGGATGTACAACTCCAATCACTAATATAATTTTCACACTGATAGTTATTGAAACTCCACTACACAGAGACCTATCTTCTAAAGTCTTGCTTAACAAATCAACTCTCTGTTAACAGATGTTGTAATAGATGTTCCACCCCAACTGTAAAGGTATATACTTCTCATTATGCTTTGAACACATCAAATTTGTTGACTTCTGCAGGATGTACATCCCCAACTGTAAAGGTATATACTTCTCATTATGCTTTGAACATATCAAATTTGTTGACGTCTGCAGGATGTACAGTGTCCCTTTTAAACATTTTCATTATGGAACTCCTCAAAGACTCGCACCCAGGGCATGTAGTACGGTACGGTTCGGTACGATATTACGGTACGGTACGGTTTTTTTGGGGATGTAAGTACGGTTCGATATTACGGTACGATATTTTCCTTCGAGTTCGGTACGGTCCGAAAGTACGATTTTTTTTTTCGTACTTAATCGTACCATTTCCGTACCAAATTCAGATAGCTGTCGCAAGCAGCCAAGCCCCCGCCGCTCACCCGCCCAGGGTCTCACACCTGGTTGACTTGGGCTGTGACTCACCGCCCTAGTCATCCAGGTGTGTGACCATAAAGGATTAGCAGAGGTCTTCTCACTGGGGTGTTAATTAAAGCATATCCCAGTGGGGGTTTGCCCCGTCAGCCGTCACAGCAAGGCTGGGCAGGGACCCCACCTACTTATCGGCTTATCGCTCAGGTGAGAAGGTCCATTTTCCCTTTTTAATAAGTTGGTAACTGGTAATACCTTTTACCGCGACCGTTTTGACTTCTGCTCTGGCCTAGCTAGCTCTTACCAGTTACCACCGGCTACCCTTGACCCAGCCTTGACACACGTGACAACGCATTTTTAACCCCTCCCTTCATTATCATTCATCAGTCAGTACTTGGCATTATCAACAAGAAAGTGCACTAAAAAATCTTGCTGAAGTAGCAGTTGCTCTGCCTGTTACTCAAGCGAGCGTAGAGCGCACATTCTCCGGGTTGCGCTATATTCTTAATGATTTAAGACTAGGTCTAAAAGAGGATATTGTTGACGCTGTAATGGTATTACGCTGCAACACACAAAACTGTATGAATGCCTAATACTGTATAACTGAACATTTTCCTTTTGTAACCTTAGCAAAATAAAATTATTATATCATTAATGTATTACATAACACCAATCTTCTTGAAGTGGCAGTAGTAGTAGTAGTAGTAGTAGTAGTAGTAGTAGTAGTAGTAGTAGTAGTAGTAGTAGTAGTAGAAGTGCCATGTTATGTCTATATGAACTGCAATGTAAAAGAAAAAAAGTAGGTACAGAAACAGTACAAAATTACAGTACGATAAAATATCATACTAGTACGGTACAGTATGAATTTTTAGGTACTGTACGAAATTACGGTACGGTAAAAATGTGGTACGAATTACGAAAAAGCAAATCGAACCGTACCGTACTACATGCCCTACTCATACCTACCACAGGGTGTGTGTGTGTGTGTGTGTGTGTGTGTGTGTGTGTGTGTCCATAATTAACTATCTCTATACCAACATGCTCTAAACTGTTGAAACTTTATTTTTTAAACTGACGAGCATAAATCTGTCCAATAATAGTCTTATCTGCACAAGTGTTTCTGTTTTACAACTTTGTCAGGCTGCACACTTTATAACCTGAGAAAAACAGTTTAGGTGATGAGGGAGATGAACATTAAATGGTAATAATTTCACAAGATTTCCCAAACTATTGTACAAGATTACTATAGTACAATCACATCAGCCGTGCATTTGGTGCCTAGCACCGTCCCTTACGATGCTCCTGATCGGCTAGTGGTCAGCCAATCACAGCGCTGGAAAATGGCGAAAGCAAGAGATTCCTCTCGAAGTAAGGAATGTGTAAAGAGCTGGCTGGTTACCCGGGATAGGCTATAGTCTGCGTGCATCCCAGCACATTTTAATATTCTTAATCGCTTGCTTGTTATTTTCATACTGATAGCCCTACCTAACTTTTTAGGTAGCACTGCCATCCATGACATTTAAGCTACGAAATTTTATGAGACAAGACGATGAATGATGAATGCACTACGATGCCATGTAAGGAATGAAAGAATACATTTTGTTTAAAATTTTCTTGTTTATTTCACTACCAAATATCCTACCATTAAGTTTATTGAAGTAAATAATTCATATATTATAATCCTTCAACCATTGGCTTGACATATTTAGTGATGAAATTGGGAAACACTACTATTCTTTGGGTAAAACTGAGGTGTAATGAAAGTTAACTTTTGAAAGACATATTCCTCAGGTGTCGGAGCGGAGATGTTCACTCTCTGAAGTTTTATGAGAGACTCTAGATTGGCCATTTTCCAGTGCTGTGATTGGCTGACCACTAGCCAATCAGGAGCGTCGTAAGGGACGGTGCTGGGCACCAAATGCATGGCTGATGTGAATGTAATATATCTTACTATATGTCACTCTTTGGAAAGACCAAATTATGGAAATACTCTGATTTGAATTCCATGTAAGGATTACATGTACTCTGTTTTGGTCGAACCTTATTAGCTGAGAAGTTTACTAGTCTCTCCATGACATTCCCTATGTTACGCAATTTGTGAAATCTAGTGCATTGGGACTGATGTACAATCCCCATCACTATTGAAATTATCAGGCAGTGATGAAAATCAACTCCATTACACTGAGGAAGATCTTCAAAAGTCTGTCTCTCTACAGGTAAGTACTTTTCATCTCGCGAAAAAAGTAGCAAATTTATTAACCTCTGTGGGAGGTTATGTATGTATGTATATATATCATACGTGTATATATGTAAACACACACACACTACTATATATATATATATATATATATATATATATATATATATATATATATATATATATATATATACATACATATACATACACACACTATACAGATTTTCCATATTGAAGACCATACATCTGTCCAATGATAGGCTTCCATAAAGGAATTTCTTTTGCAACCACAAGCTGCACACATCATAATTTAACAATAACACAGCAGGTGATGATGTGCTCTTAACAAATCTTCTAGTGTTCATTAGTGGAAACATTTTCACAGTTTTGCCAACTGTTGTACAAGAGGATTGACTTCAGGAATTTGCATCTTGGGAAAATCAAATTATGTACATTTTCTCCAAAGTGGAGACATGCAAGGTTACATGTTCTCAACCTTGGTGGAAATTTATTAGAAAAAGTACCACATACGGTTGAAGAGCTCCACTAACTACAAGAATTAATTCTTTTGTGAAAACTGATCAGAGTCTACGGTGAAGAATTTCCGGCCTCACACGCATTTCATCACTACTACTACACAATAACGTGTGCCATCTTCCCCCTGGCATAAGAAAGCTGGTTCTTCAACTAGCTCCTCAACATCGTCAGCACCAACTTCTAAGCCTGTAAGGTTTCCCCTGAAACCCGTTCTCCTCCGCTCCGTTTTCTGTAAGGGAACTTCCAGCCTTCACCTTAGAGGACTCGGCGACCAAAGGTCGTCGGGCAACGGTCATCAGAAATATCCTACTATTGAATTTATGTAAATATGAGACCAGACGACATTAATAACATTTATTGTAACAATTGCATGGCAGGTCATATACCATGACATATTTTGTTTCTCAAAGTTGTATATATTGTATTTGTATAATTGGTTACCCCAGGTCACACATATGCCCTTTATGCAGCGAGCCTTCATCCAGATAAGGCCGCGGTCCTTTTAAGAAAGTCGTGTACATTTTTGTCAATAAATCAGTCTCACTGTTCTGTCATTGTATTTTTTGGACAACCTTATATTGGTGACCCAAGGAGTATTTCTCCGAGCCATTAACGGACTAACTAAGGCGCTTAGTTTTAGCTCGGATGAAAACTTCACGCCCCTAACGGACTCAATATGGCGCCCACTGGGCGTTCGGGCGTTCCGACTCTCGTCGGTAGGTCTCCCGCACCATTAGCGGACTAATTACGGCGTACTCCTTGTACGTTTTGGTGCTCGAGATATCGATAAGGTATGAACAAAAAACATGGCAGACAGATCCATTACACTCGGTCCCTTGGTAGTCAACACATCAGGAGACAACCCGCCTCACTCGCTCCTGCTCGCCTCTACGCCACGGCCAACACCTACCCCCCGCAACCTGTCCGTTTCCCAGCTCTCGCCAGTTTCCGCGCCGCGTGCACCAGAGCAGCTGAAGGCCGCCCCGACTGTCCGACTGCCCCCTTACACCCGGGACGACCCTGAGGGATGGTTCTACAGGGTAGAAGGGAACTTGTGAGTCGTGGGCCTGATGGATGTCGTCCTCCAGGCCGATATTGCCATCAACGCCCTGCTGGAAGAAATCTACAAGAAGGTCGCGACGTGGCTCTGCTCCCAGGGGGACCCAGTAACATTCCTCCGGCTTAAAGATAAGCTCCTCGAGACCTGCACAGCGTCGGCCTACGAGAGGGCATCCCGCCTGATGGACCTCGCCCTCAACCCCAGGAGAGACAAGGACCCCAGGGACATAATTAACGCCATCGACGACATCCTCCACCTTCCCGATACAGACACCTACGGCCTGCGGAGACAGGTTGACCTATCAACAGAGGTCTTCCTGCGTCAGCTACATCCAGAGGTCTGATCCCAGACCCATTCAGCCTGTCCCAGGATGTCCTCATCGAGACTGCGCACCGCCTGACGGAGGTTGTACGAGTGACCAGGAAGACTACAGCTACGGTGCCCTCCACCAACGCCATCCTCCTTCAGGAAGTCCCCGAAGATCCCATCTGTGCTGTCGTCAAGAAAAAACCACCCATCCCCTAATCCCAGCCTCCCGACATAAGAAGGTCTTCGATGCGACCCACAGCCTCTCCCACCCCTCGGGCCGTACCACCTCGCACCTCCTGATGGAAAAATTCACGTGGCACGGGATCCAAAAGGACGCCAGGACCTGGACCAAGCAGTGCCTCCACTGCCAGAGAAGCAAGATCGGTAGGCACACAGAATCGGGAGTAGGAGAGTTCCCGCAGCCGAGGAGACGCTACGGACACATCCACGTCGACATCGTTGGCCCCCTACCTCCTTCAGGAGGAGCCAGGTACATCCCGACAGTCGTCGACCACTCCACCAGATGGCCAGAGGCAACGCCGATGACCGAAGCAACTTCTACAGCATGCGCAGAAGCTCTCCTCACCAGTTGGATCAGCCGGTTCGGAGTCCCGATCCCCTATCCACGGATAGGGGATCGGCATTCCTGTCAGAGTTATGGGCCGCCCTGACCCAGCTCCTGGGCACCAAACACCACACCACACCATCTTACAACCCTGAGGCAAACGGGATGGTGGAAAGGTTTCACCGTTCACTAAAGGCCTCCCTTACAGCAAGGTGTTCAGGAGAAAATTGGAAGAACCAGCTACCTTGGGCCCTCCTCAGCCTCAGGACCACCCCACGGGCCAACGGCAAGCCGTCCCCTGCCGAGAAAGTCTACGGGGAAACATTGACCGTGCCGGGAGAACTGGTCGAAGGAAGGAAGGACATCACCATGCAGAGGCTAACGAGAGATAGCCGACAAGTTTGTACCTTGTAGGCGATCCTTCCAAGCGAGGACCCCAGTCTACATTCCCCCAGCCTTATCTTGCAAGCAGGTCTTCGTCAGGGACGACGCAGTACGGGCCCCCTAACAAATCCGTACAGGGGCCCCTTCAAAGTTCTTTGGCGTAATGGGAAGGCCTACCAGCTTCACATCCATGGGAGGGAAGATTGGGTCTCCATAGACCGGTTGAAACCAGCCTTTCTGCCTGACGAAGACAATCCAGCAGGTGTCGAGGATCAATGGGCCACCCAGGGCCCCCTTATCGCACGTCAACAGACCACGAGGAAGAAACGGGGACGTCCTCCCAAAGCAGTCGATCCCCCCAAGGGCCACCAAGGGGCTGGCATCCTGCAGGAGGACACCGAGGACAGTGCCCCTCCCTTAATTTTCACTTCAAAATCCAGGGGAACCCTCTGCCCTCCCTCATGTTACAGGAATTAATCAGACGTCACAAACATTTTGGAGGGGAGTACTGTAAGGTCTCCCCTGAAACCCGTTCTCCTCCGCTCCGTTTTCTGTAAGGGACCTTCCAGCCTTCACCTTGGAGGACTTGGCGACCCGAGGTCGTTGGGTCATGGTCATCAGAAATATCCTGCTATTGAATTTATGTAAATATGAGACCAGACGACATTAATAACATATTTATTGTAACAATTGTCTGGCTGGTCATATACCAAGACTTATATTTTGTTTCTCAAAGTTGTATATATTGTATTTGTATAATTGGTTGACCCAGGTCACACATATGCCCTTTATACAGTGAGCCTTCATCCAGATAAGGCCGCAGTCCTTTTAAGGAAGTCGTGTACATTTTTGTCAATAAATCAGTCTCACTGTTCTGTCATTGTATTTTTTGGACAACCTTATAAGCCCATGGACTTGGCCACAGAAAATTTCCTGAACATCTGGATCAGGTAGAGGCAAAGCCTCAGCTTCAGGGCCAGCTGCAAGCTGACCAGGGGCATCAAAACTTTCAAAGTCCCTCAGAGGAGCCCTATCAGGCCAAAGGTTTCTCCAAACTGCTCTTTGAGTCCTCTTAGACACATCTGCCCATGCTTTGTTTATTAGCCTAACACAACTCAAATTATGGAAATGTTCCTTCCAGAATTCGGCCAAGGTTAGGCTAGTTTTACTGGTCACTTTGTACACTAAGTCAGTTTTTTGAAATTAGAAATGACAAGCTGAGGTTGTTCTGGGTGGCAAAAATTTTAGTTTTCCAGCTAAATTCGTCTGCTAGCTCATATTCCATGTCTAGGGGTGGGCAGGGGCATTATCTAAAATGAAAAGTGCCCTGAGTGGCAAATTGGTTTCCTCAAGGTATTTTTTTTTTTTTTTACACTGGCGGCAAACACTTCACAAATCCACTCCCTCCTAAAAATTTGCCTTGTCACCCAAGCTTTAGAATTTGATTTCCACATAACATTAACTTACTCTTAATAACTTCATGTTTCTTAAAAATTCTAAGGTTTTTGGAGCGTAGACCAACAGAGGCTTCATTATTATTATTATTATTATTATTATTATTATTATTATTATTATTATTATTATTATTATTATTATTATTAATTATTATTATTAAAGTAGTTTAACCAGGCCACTGACCTGACTTTCAGCTCCCATAGGGTTGGCCCGAAGGATTAGATTAAAATGCCAGGCCTAGGCCTGATGCTTCATTTTTAAATCACCACTAGCATTTGCACACACAACAAAGTTAGCCTATCTTTCACTGGTTTGTGGCCTGGCAATTTCTTTTCCTCTTTTGTAGTATAGGTTCTCTTTGGCATTTTCTTCCAAAATAGTCCTCTCATCACAAACACTTGGTTTGGCATAAAGCCATTTTCGTCAACGAATTGCTGAAATCCTTCCACAAACTTTTTGGCAGCTTTTTCATCAGCACTCGCTGCCTCCCCATGCCTTACACCACTATGAATGCCACTTTTTTCCTTAAATAATTTCAAACCATCCCCTACTAGCCATAAACTCATGCTCAGTACTACTTGATCCAGGTTTGTTTTCCATAAGACCAGCATGCAAGGTTCGATCGAGCCTTGGCGCAAGTCTAGCCTCCGAAACTTTCACCAGCTAATTGTCTATCGTTTATCCACACTTACAACAATTTTTCTATTTCATCCATTATGGAGGACCTCAGTTTTGTCAAACTTGTAACCCCCTTAGCAACACTAGCACTTTTTATTGCCCTTTATGCTTTAAAAATGTATTTATGGTGAATCTCGGCAGGTTAACTGAGACGCTATATCAGTCACACGAATGCCTCTCATACTTTTCAATAATCTCTTTTTTTAAGTTCATTTGTGGTTTTACCCGTTTTTCTTTTCTGCTTGTCTGCAATGGCTCTCTTGGGACCCATGTTTATTATAAAAAAAATAATACAAAAAGTCACAAAAACTAATTAAATATATCACAACACTCAGAGCACAGCTGAGCAGGGTTTAAACCAAGGCCTTGGTTTAAACCACCCCCGTAGGAACAACGCCAACTGACTGAAACACTTGGTTTACAAAATATCATGCGGTTTATCAGGTTCGGGCTCAGATGCAAAATTTACTTGACATTTCATGTCAAAATCCGATTACGTTGAGGTCTGATACTGTCGAGGATCAGGGTTGTTCTGTGTCATATACTGTATACTGTATGTGTATATATGTATAAATATATATATATATATATATATATATATATATATATATATATATATATATATATATAATATATATATAATGCCTATTTCTCTCTACCAGGTCCTTCAGCGTATAATCTCATTTTTCCCTTCAAAACTCGAGAGACCTGTGATCAATCCCTGGGGCTGTTTCCTTGAGCCTTGAAACCCAATAAGCCTCTTTACCTAAACACTGAATTCGTAACATGACAGTTTGTTGAATGCTGCTTCTGGAAGTTTGAGATACCAAATTAAAAGGGAAAAATAACAAAGCGAGATATCAGTACGCCATCAAAATGGGGTATGGACTCTATACCATCAAATGGGCAAAACTTGAGTACTTCAGCAACTTAATTCTCACCAAAACAGGGATGAGACCATCCACAAGATCCTCTTGTCTATTTGGCCCCACAGGGCATGTAGCGGTTTATGCACCTCACGGGGGGATTTACTAAGGGGTGTTTGCAGCATCCCTTTGGCTCCTAGTGCATCCACTTTTTAGCCTTTCACTCTACCTCCATTCTTGCTTCCTCCATTCAGTCTTGCCATCCAACCTCTTGGGTCCAACCACTCCAACTCCCATCCAACCTCCTTGGTCCGACCACTCCAACTCCCATGCAACCTCTTTGGTCCAACCACTACAGCGCCCTCTTTTTAAGCAATAAGCGGCCAAAGTGCACCATTAATTGGCTTGACAACCTTATGTTTCATGAAAACTAAACTGAATCTCTCTCTGGTTTCCTGACGCAGTGTTACAACTTACACTCAAAATGAGGGAATTAGCGTTCAATCCCCTGGGCTGGACAAGTAAGTAATGACATGAGCAAGTTTTTCTAATAAAAAAAAAAAAATCCAGGAGGCCCTATCAGCCCAATCCTTAGACTGCCGTGGGTCGCTGCTGAGAGAGAGAGAGAGAGAGAGAGAGAGAGAGAGAGAGAGAGAGAGAGAGAGAGAGAGAGAGCACTACTCCCTTAAACTCTATGCATGTCATCAATGAACAGAAATAGGAGGGCCTCGCTGGGGAATTTTTCACCCCGTTTTCCTGATATTTTGTTTAGATTTACCGACAAACCGATGTGTTGTATAATGTATAAATAAACAATACTTATAATTAAACAATACTTATTACACTAACTGCTTTTGTTATTCAAACAAATACGGGTATGAAGGGAAAAGATTCGTAAACAACTGGACCGACACCATACAAAAGCACCAGCACCTTAATGTTATTTTTTTACTATTTTTCTTCATACATCGAAACACTGAAATCTGCGTTTATGTACTTATTCTCTCCTCAAATGAGATCTCACAGTTAAACAAAACTACTTCTATCAGTGCTGCTGCTGATAGCATTGGCACACTAGCATCTTATTGCCAAAGTGGCAGATAATAATAATAATAATAATAATAATAATAATAATAATAATAATAATAATAATAATAATAATAATAATAAAACATTCAGTTAGAAGCTGGGAAGTGACCTTCAATCCCACACCGCTTCCAATGAGTTCATGAACTTCCCATCTCCATACAGAGGCCAGGTCGTTACCTTTCCGAACCCGTAACATTTTCCAAGACTACAGCACGTCCAAAAAAGGGTTCACGGCCGTTGCATCCTCACTGGAGGTCCTACAGGTCCTTAAACTTCGGTGGAGTGCAACAGTTTCATCTCGGAACGTCTCCAGTCCAGAAAGGTAACGGGGCGATAGCGCGTTCACCCCCTCCTCTTCTTCAAGGTCCTTTTCCCAGAACCTTAGCACCGGCTTTTTAAAATTGACATGACCGGCCACGGTACGGGCACGAATAGCGGACGGCTGGGCACAAGGGCACGGGAATGAGGAGACACGCACAACACACATGTATGTTCACATACTATCTTTGTTCTATGGATCTTCAACAATTACCTACAAAGGCTTCGTAAACTGAGAGTCAGAAAAAATTAAAGCTATCACAAATAAGAAAATAAATAAGTAAAAAAACATGTAAATATAAATATAGATGTTAGCCGAGATGCAATCTCCGGTCAAAAACGGCTTTAGTAAGGTGACACCGTTGCAGGCTAAGTAATGCGATGGATGTCGACGACCTATTCAGGAAGTGTGCGGTCCAGTCAGGCGCTCTCTCTCTCTCTCTCTCTCTCTCTCTCTCTCTCTCTCTCTCTCTCTCTCTCTCTCTCTCTCTCTCTCTCTCATTTGAGATCTTTAACCTTTTCACAAGATCTTTAATTAACCAAAACACTACCTGAAAAATCTTACCCACAAAGGGAGGGTCCAGATGTTTTATCCTAATAAAGCTAGCTCTCTCTCTCTCTCTCTCTCTCTCTCTCTCTCTCTCTCTCTCTCTCTCTCTCTCTCTCATTTGAGATCTTGAACCTTTTCACTAGATCTTCAACCAAGCACCACCTCAAAAATTAATATCCAAAGGTCAACATGTTTTGTCCTATAAAAAAGCTATCTTCTCTAATGAATCCCCTCCAAAGCACAATAATCGTACTACAAAAAGTATACGTTGTTACGCTCAATTTTCCTTACAACATAAACATTAATATGCTGGATCTTAATTTATTCAAGGAGATCTTGAAACCTGACACTTCCCCTACGGTACAAAGATTACCTGTACACACTACACCTCTTGACTCTCTCAATATAAATAGGTTGGCAGGTTCAAGTCCAGAGATTCACACCAAGTCTTTTGTAAATACATTACCACACAATACCCAAGGTTGCATCCGTGTTCGAATAAGGTCAGCTTAATCTAAACTAACCGACTAACCTTCCTAAGTGCCTACGGCCGTTGCCTGAATCTTCTCATTCAACCTCCGAAAACGGAGAGAGAGAGAGAATGGCCTAGGTAGGGGGGGAAGGAATGTATAAGAGAGGGTGAGGAGGAGCTTGAAGAGAGAGGGGGGGGGAGGAGATCTTATAGAAGTCATCTTCATAATGGAAAACGCAAGTGAGAGAGAGAGAGAACACAGAAAACGGGAAGAGAGAAAGTCAAGCACCCAGCCCAATGGTCACCCCTCACTCCCGGCGTCGCCAAGGTTAAAAGCGAGAGTGAAAGATTTTAGAAAGTTCTCTCCAAGGTCTGGAAGGCTAGCGGAAAGCCTACCCAGGCGGCGGGAAAGGGCCAGGAAAGCCTCTCGAAACCTGTTCCAGAATTCCTCCCCAGCAGGGCCTGGAGACGAATGGGCAACTGGCTTCCAGGATGTTGATAGTGTGTTTGTGAAGACTTCCCCGAGCGGTATTTAAATGACCCGACTGAGAATCCGGAAATGACTTGGCTCTTTTCCGAAGTTTTGAGAAATCTTGTCACCGAAATTTCCGCAAAAGTTGTTTCCAAGTTAGAAACTCTGGTTGACCTTTCAATGACTGACCTTTTAATGACAATTTCCTAACAATAATTAGAAAAAGACACGCCTACGTAAAACAGTCTGTATGTAAGGAAAACATTCTGAAAGATTATTAAGGTCAAATTTTATCTCTCTCTCTCTCTCTCTCTCTCTCTCTCTCTCTCTCTCTCTCTCTCTCTCTCTCTCTCTCTCTCTCCGGACACAACCACATATTTTTCTTGGTGTACTGTGGATATATAGGAATATTATCCACAGTACACTAAGAAAATCACAGGGAGGTCACTCTCCCTCTGGCAGGAATATAATACAGGATGTAGGCCAAAGCCTAAGCGCTGGGACCTATGAGGTCATTCAACGCTGAAACTGATACTGACAGTAAAAAGGCTTGAAAGGTGAAACGAGGAAAACCTCGCAGTTGCACAATGAACCAATTGTTAGGAAAGGGTGGAAAGTAAGAAGAAAAAGATTATGAACGGAGGTAATGTAATAAAAATGAAAGGGGTTACAGCTAGGGGCCGACGGGACGCTGCAAAGATCCTCTAGTAATGCCTACAGTGCACCTCATGAGGTGCAATGACGGCACTACCAACTAAGGGTCCTCTGGTAGGAGGGAGAATGAGTATATTCCTTATACCACCCCCAAAGATCGAATCAGAGGAAGGACTAAAACAACGGCAGTCTGGTGCAATTAGTGATGTCACAGTGAGCTGATGGCAGACTGGGATTATTTTATCGGCCAACATATCACTGTCTTTGAAGTGGAGGATGAACCCAAATCACAGCTGATTCACAGCTGTAACCTGTCCACCACCTAAGGCTACCATAAATCACAAACAACGAAAATGCCGTAAACAAGTATTTGTTATAAATTATGGACATTTAATATTTTAAACTATAACTATTATGATTAGTGAAGCAGCAGCAGCAGTAGTAGTTACAGTACGACTACTGACTGTGATATATTTTGATATTTTGGATACTTCTGCTATTTACTCCGAGGGAACCCACGATATTTGAACATCAACACAAGTCGATCTCTCTCTCTCTCTCTCTCTCTTATTTAAGATCTTTAACCTTTTCACAAGATCTTTAACCAAGACACTACCTGAAAAACCTTACTTACAAAGGGAGGGTCCAGATTTTTTATCCAAATAAAAGCGCTCTTTTTCTCTCTCTGTCTCTCTCTCTCTCTCTCTCATCGGTACATAAACGGTCCCATTCTTTTTCTCTTCCTTCCTGTGTTCGCCTTTCCCAAACGTGGGGGAAGCGATGTATGGCATTATCAAAACCGCCTCTTCACCCTAAGCGCGCTTTTCCACAAAGACGTGTCCTACATTTTTGGCTGACGACCTACTTCTGCCTTTAACTGTATCAAACCATGTGGTAATGCCACGTAATAATAATTATATAGTAAGGCATTCGTTAATTAACAAAATAATACAGTTCACAAAACTATAACACAATCAACACAGGAAGATAGTAACAAAAGTAAAATGTCTTAAGCCAGTGTCAACAATCTTTACCAATTTCAACCGATTGGGCCACGGAAGCATTATTACGGCCACATTAAAAAAATGTATTCAGCACAGAAAATATGTACATTAGAATAAATACAAAATTTGATTTCATCAAACACACAAAGCTCTGAGAGAGAGAGAGAGAGAGAGAGAGAGAGAGAGAGAGAGAGAGAGAGAGAGAGAGAGAGAGAGAGGGGGTAGTAGGTTCCAGGCGCCAGCGAAGGGAAATGCGAGCCTCCAGAGCACAGAATCCAATATCCGTTCTCCCCCGTCCCAACATGGAATGGACTCGCCCACCGCCAACTCACTGTAGCATGTTGTGTAAGTTCGACGGATTATTCACCTACTGGTATCAGTGTTGTGTAGCCTTGACACTGAACCACCGCACTGGCAGAAGTAACAGTCATCTGACGACATGCAGCCAATTCAATAAATCTTGGTGGATATATAAAATCTACATACACACCACATACACGCGCGCGTGTGCACACATACTGTGTGTGTGTACATATATATATATATATATATATATATATATATATATATATATATATATATATATATATATATATATATATATATATATATATATAGTGTTAAAGATTTAATATTTACATTTATAGGATCTACTAAACGAAATATATCGAAAAAAATGCTGATGATTTATAAACGCATCACTACTGCTATTTTACGTCAAATTTCCATATTACTAGCTTACAACTCTCGACTTTCCAATCGACGTCTAAAGGAGAAATCCCTGAGAGAGAGAGAGAGAGAGAGAGAGAGAGAGAGAGAGAGAGAGAGAGAGAGAGAGAGAGAGAGAGAGAGAGAGAGAGAGATTCCTTTAGCCTACAAGGATATCTCACGATTTATAAAGTTATGGCACATGGTCTGCAATAATCACAAAATACTTCAACAGAATACCAGCTTGGTGGTAAAAGCAGCCCCAATCTTGAATGGGTTAGGCCCATTTAACGCAACATATACAGTCCTTTTCACTTTTCCAACTGAATCAATTTTTAAAATTAAATTTTACTTGTCCACTAGAATAATAACCGTAGCCCAGGCCACTACACAAAAAATACATAAGCACATGCGAGGCTAATTGCCTATGAAAACTGTGCCATTCACTTACGTTGAGTGAAAGGCGTTAAGTTCCCTCCCCCTGAGAAAAGAATGGACGAGTCCTCAGAATGAGGAAGAATTCTCATTCGACTGGAACACAGCCTCTCTCTCTCTCTCTCTCTCTCTCTCTCTCTCTCTCTCTCTCTCTCTCTCTCTCTCTCTCTCTCTCTCTCGACAGATAGAGAGAGAGAAACAAACGTACGTTCTCATTAAAGCGCGTTTTCTCTCTCTTCCTGAGAGAGAGAGACAGAGAGAGAGAAACTGTAATGCTCTGTGTCTTGTGGATTTCCAAATGATGCATCTCCTTTTCTGATTAGAGATTCCCCTCCCCCACCGACTCCGCCCGTCCCCGCTCACTCTCTTAACAGAACCGTGCAATAACGTGATCGAAATTTTCTTTTATAACTGTACGACGGAAGCAGCAAGAAAACAAAACCTACTCGTTTTAATTTTAAACATCTTTTTCTACTGTAAACCCGAAGAACCCGAAGAAAAATTTCAGTGCTTAAATGGATTAAAAAAAAAAAAAAAAGTAAAATAGGGAACACCCACCTGCCATCCTGACTACCTAGGATCTTATTTCGTTATGTGGGACTATATAGCGGAGTTTCTCTGACCTCAAATTATCACAGGTAGAGCTATCTTACTGAGACAAAACTGGCATAATGTCAACTTTACTGCTTCCAAGACTGACATGCAGTCTTGGCATCTACAGTAAATAACAGGATATCATTGACTTCTAAAATGGCATGCTCTCAGATTTATTCTGGACTTCAAACCGGCAAGATAATATCTGATTTCAAAATTGCATGCCCTTTTATTCAATCTTGGCTTCAAACCGTCAAGCTATATTAACGTCCTGACTGCTTATACTGACTTTCAAAGGCAATGGGCCTACGGATTAACCTGGAATCCGAATCTCAACCATGACATAAGAAAAGCTCCTGGCAAACTTCCAGGTGAAAGGTCTAGTACATGACACCCTACGTCAACTTTGCCTCCCCCCTCTCTCTCTCTCTCTCTCACTCTAGAGCTTCTCTGTTGCTCTAGAATATGTGTTTATGAGTTTCAACTACATGCACGAGCGCATACAAAATATATATATATATATATATATATATATATATATATATATATATATATATATATATATATATATATATATATATATATATATATATATATATATTATATATACTGTACATTATATACGTAACACGTGAATTAAATTTCGTTTTAGACAGAAGGAAGCATCTCTCTCTCTCTCTCTCTCTCTCTCTCTCTCTCTCTCTCTCTCTCTCTCCGAGAAGCGGGTTTCAATGCCAAGGCTATGGTAGGCTGCTGCAGCCTATTAATCCTGGTAGGCAGCTATCAGAATGCGCTGTAACATGGCCAAGCAAGTCGAGTCCGCCGGGCGAGTCCACTGCGGAACAGGGAAGGAAACTACTGCCGCTTTCCATCAGCATATGATTTAACTGAAACTAAGGAAGTCACACCTTACTCTATGAAATCTGCACTCACACAAGACTTCTTATCCACGATACGGACGCACTACCCTAAAAACATAGTGGCGCAGTAAAGGGATAGATGTAAAAACAGTAAGTTTTCAACCTTGGAAATAAATCCAATCTGTTCAAGGATGTAAATCAAAGCCTTTGCTTATTGAAATGTGTATTATAGAATCTATCCTTTATATGTTAGTAAAAAAAAAAAAAAAAGTGCATCCAGACGTCGTTTCATGTCAAATTTATCAGTGCAGTAAGACCCAAAACTACTACTCTATAGCAAACAAAATCACTTGACGTGGCACTACAAGACTTTGCTCCTGTTAGTAATTTAAAAATGGCAATAATTCCGTGATGTATTGTACGCATTAGCATTAAGTAATTTACTGTAAGGAGTAAAACTCAATTTGAGACCTGCAATCACAATACAAGCGTTTCTAATTCAAATACGTTCTCGCACAATTAACGGATGACTATGTTTGAGAAAATGGAGTATAAAATCAACTTTTAAAGCTCAACGAGAGGAAAGAGAACGAGAATTTCACCATACATTCTACGTTACGCGAGTCCTCCCCCGTTCGCCAATGGACTCTCCCGTTAACGCAATCCCGCGAGCATGGAAGAGCTCCTCCCTTGAGCCCCATTCTGCAGCCTTGACACTGAAACCTCTTATCTCAGGAGAGAGAGAGAGAGAGAGAGAGAGAGAGAGAGAGAGAGAGAGAGAGAGAGAGAGAGAGTGGGTTTGGATACAAGACGTTGATTTACATGAATGTACATATTGCAGTAACATTATTTGTAAATTTATGCGGTAGAATTAATTTCTCGCTCTCTAATCATTTAGGCTGCTGCACCATCCACGTAAAAAAAAAAAAAAAAAAAAATACAGCGGTGATAACCAAGAAAGCAGTGGCTACAGGTCTATTCGCCTTCAATGTGCATTAAGTTCTCTGCGTCCAATTATATAACATGGAGTTCGTTCGACGGAAGAATCGATTAATTTTTTTTTAAATCATAAAACTCTTTAAAAGGCTAAACGCTCGACAGAGTATACTCTCCAAGTTAACCAAATAAGACTACGGCATCGCTAAATAGAATATAGACAAGTAGACCTTTACAGAAAACGTGACACATCAAAGAAAACTCGGATGTCGTCTGTTTTCATGGGCGACTTATGGAAAGAAGTAATTTTTTTAACAATATCAGAAATGACTAATGACTACGTAGAATAAATGCGGATGAATAACATCCATAAACAACTTATCAGAAAAACCAATAAACACGAAATTGAGCATTTAACTGAGTTTGTGATTCAGATCGTTATTAAGGCCTGTAGTCACATTCTTACTGCAATAATTACAACTGGGCAGCAAAAACTTGTAACTATTCTCTTAATTAAATCATTCACGAATGCGGTTTTAGCAAATTTACTGCCTTAAAATTCATTGTTTCCATTCAAAATACAATTATTCATAAAATCATTACCACCATTCAAAAAATGCTAACACATTCACGAGTTATAAAACCGCTTTGGAAAAAGAGAAAACGGAAAGAGAAAATCTACGGCTCCTCGCAGATGCATCGTCATCAATCGTCTAAGTTTCCTTTTGCCAAGAGTTACTTCCGTCTCCTCCCTAGCCCAGTTAACTCCATTCCAATCCTCCTGTTCCGCTCCCTGTTGCACTTCCGTTCTGCCTTCGGTCCCAATGTCTTCGAATGCTCACCGTATCTAGACCAAGAACTACTTTCGAGTCCTCGTCTCCATTTTGCAGCGAAGAGAAGGCAGCCGAGGGGGGGCTTTCGTACCTAGATTTCACCCCGACCCAAAAAATTCCGCCCGGGTGTCATAGTCTTACCAACTATAACTGGGCCGTTTGCTCGTAGTTTCTCTCTCTCCCCCTCTCCTTAGGTCACGGACGGACGACGAAAGGGGCCGTTCCTGGTTTGGGGTCATATAAACTAGTGTGTGTGTGTGTGTGTGTGTGTGTGTGTGTGTGTGTGTGTGTGTGTGTGTGTGTGTGTGTGTGTGTGTTAATAAATATTACCTTTCAGTACGTCGAGCCAGCATCCAGAATCACAATGAAAGATCCAACCGTTTCACTGCATATATGCAAATCCAACAAATTTCAAAATTCTCTCTCTCTCTCTCTCTCTCTCTCTCTCTCTCTCTCTCTCTCTCTCTCTCTCTCTCTCTCTCTCTCTCTCTCTCTCTCTCAAAGCGTGTCCAAAATATATAAAAAAGAGTCATGAATAAATAAGAGGATTAAAAAAAAAAATTACATTTCATTTTCAATCTACAGAAACTTAAAAACAAATCCACACGTAACCCCTAAAAATTCAGTACATTTAGCTGAATAATTTTGTTACTGCCGCTAATGCTTGTATCGCATTCTTTTTCCATAGACACTGTTCGGAACCTTATAACCTCACATTGTTCAATAACTTTGACATAATATAAAACATGATGCATACCACATAAAATACGGGCTACATACAGCACATGATGCTTACGATATAAAATACAGGCTACATACGCACAAAACTGCGTTAAGCACTAGGAAACAGTAACCGAGTTTAATTATTAAACATTCATACCGGCCCCAAGGCAAGGATAAACGATGGGGGATGGCAGTTGGTCCAACAACCCACTATTGTAAGACAGTTACCGAAACATGCAACAAACCTGAACAGATTTACGAGCGTCCCTTAAGTCATAAAGAGGGATAAAAACCGACTGAATTTTAACAGAAACAAGCTGAAAAGAGGTTCGTCTCCCTAAATATCCTTCTTTACAGGAGATACAATCATGACAAATAATGCCTCTGGGGCTTCATCTCGCTTTCAAGGGTCCACCCAGCTTTCCCTTTCTACCTGGGCTTTCTCTCTGCCCAGCCTCACTCTCGCTTTCCTTCGTCACTCTCGCTCTCGTCTCTGGGAACTTTTACTTTTCAGTGGTCGCCCTTGGTTATTATATCAACCCCGCAACATTGTAGTGCGTTCATCAGCTTTATATTGTAGGAACCCCAAATTAAATGGCTCTCACACTGCGCGCGCACATGCACACGCACACACAAACACGCACGCGCGCGCACACACGCACAAGCACACATATATAATTATATATTTATTATATATATAAGCGCATAAGAATATTTTCAGCGTACTTAACTGCTCCCATTATATTTCTTTCCACGTTAAACGGGTGGGGGGGAGGAGGGGAGGGGAGGGGAGAGGGAGACACTTTGATTCATTAGACCAAGACTATTCGACTACCAGTTTCATAAACACAAAGGTAGAGAGAGAGAGAGAGAGAGAGAGAGAGAGAGAGAGAGAGAGAGAGAGAGAGAGAGAGAGAGAGAGAGAGAGAGCTCCATTTTCTAACTTGAGCGAACTGCCATTTCTCTTTTTTTTTCATCCGCTTCCTTACGCCCACTTTCTCTCCATTTTCAGACAGTAAGAAAAGTGGAGAGAAATCACCTTTTCCCCTACTCCAGTTCTACAGAGTATCTCTGACCTGCAAATCGTCGACGCCATGACACCGAAACCGTTTCTACAGTCTGGGTCGTCAGCAACTTCCTGGGTCAAATGGGATTTGGCCCAGAGGTGAAATCATGAACAGCGCAAACTGGGTTAACTGAATACAAACGTAACGTGAGCTTTTCGGTTATTCACCGTTACGGGATTCATGATTAGGCCGATGGATGACTCCTTATGTTTGTGTGTACACTGGCACGTGTGATGAAAAATACACGATATAGATGTACATTTATATTTATAGATGTACACGTGTATATGCATATGTATATATATATAAGAGTGTGTGTGTGTGTGTGTGTGTGTGTGTGTGTGTGTGTGTGTGTGTGTGTGTGTGTGTGTGTGAGAGAGAGAGAGAGAGAGAGAGAGAGAGAGAGAGAGAGAGAGAGACTCAGAAAATTATCTTCCTTACTACCACTGATTCAAAAGATCATATTTAATAAAATTCAATATAGTGATTTGTATTATTTCTTTACCTATTAAAAATATATGAACTGGTTCCCAAAACGGATCTAGAGCAGTAAGTGGACGTATAGAAAACCCAAGTTAATCAGAGCAGATGTAATGGCGTGAGGGCGACTTCCATGTATGTCTCTCTCTCTCTCTCTCTATCAGCGATGCCATAAAACACTTACAACTCCTATACCATTCATTTATCCGCTTCTCTTCCTCCCGTCACCCGAAAACCCAATCTCTCGGGAGAGAAAGCCACTATGACGTCACCTTTATTCATGACGTAACTCCGAAGCCATGGCGTCATAACCCTCCCTTTCCGAGCGTCGGGTCGCCGTTTTCCTCTTGCGCACAAATGAGGCTCATATGAAAGCCAAGAGAAATCTACCAGACCTCTAAAGAGAGAAAATGAGAAAGCTCTTATTTCAGATCCATGGTCCAATATTCTAGATTTCTTTGATAGAAAGTTCCTGTGGAAAGCTTGGACTCATTTTCCTAGAGTTAGGGAAGTAGAGGCCTGGAAATGAAGAGGTTATGGAAGCATTAAATGCTTTTGGAAAGCGTACTGACAATAGTTATAATGCATCCAAATGAAATCATCTTTTATATAAAATCAGTCTGAAATGTTCAGACATTTATAAACACAAATACCTGAAGACCCCGGAATATGTAGTTTGCCAGAGGTAAGTTTTCTCACAATGAAACAACCCAGTTGAATATAAAAAACGACGTCTTCAACATTTACCATCTCCTACGTCCAACATTTCAATGACAGCAAAGCGTAACAGAAACAACCAAACATTTGGAATAGATCACTCTTAGCGAGCGTTTTGCTTCCTTAAATTCCTGTGACGTGTTCAAGCGCCGGATATTGTCCTCACCATAAAACTGTAATACAGAAAGAAAGGCGATATCCAACTTCAGCAATTTCTCATCTGTTGCCCCGTTTTCAGTTGTCTGCTATTCGAGGTGTAAAATGAAGTAAAAGAAAACGGAGTCCTTGATTAAGAGGTGACCAGCAGTTTCAAAGATTGAGATGATTAGCAGTTTCAAAATTTAACTATTTTCAGAGACTTAGTTTTCTGTAAAAGAAAACTGTTGTGCCGGCTTTGTCTGTCCGCCCTCTGATCTTAAAAAACTACTAAGGCTAGAGGGCTGCAAGTTGGCATGTCGATCACCCACCCTCCAATCAAATTGCAGCTCTCTATCCTCAATAGTTTTTATTTCATTTAAGGTTAAAGTCAGACATAATCGCGCTTCAGGCAACGCTATAGGGTGGGCCACCACCGGCCTGTGGTTAAAAGTTTCATGGGTTGCGGCTCACAAGCATTATACCGAGACCACCGAAAGACAGATCTATTTTCGGTGGCCTTGATTATACGCTGTAGCGGCTGTACAGAAAACTCCATTGCGTCGAAGTAAACTTCGGCGCATTTTTCACTTGTTTTGGTTAAATTATCACTAAACCTATTAATAGCCTTTTAAAGTTACTCTATGATACTTCATCATTCTCATGCAGTAATTTCCTTTTTTTTAATGATTTAATGGATCAATTGGTAGATGAGCAGCAGCAACTGAATCTACTGATTCGCTAACAAGGTTGAGATCATGATCCATAAGGATGTTAAGTGTTATAATAAATAGCGACTCAAAAAACTCAGTTGAAGCCATAAAATTGTCTAGTTTAAAATCCCTTAGTGCCTGATATTAAACTCATGCTCCGCAGAATGAAACAAAAGCACATAGATGTTGGATTCCATCTCATGTAGGTACTGAAGGAAACGAAAAACCGGATATTGCAGCAAAAGAAGCATCTTTCAATTTCGTTTTCCAGTCGAAGATTGGCTAAATGTAATTACCTCGGCGGTATGGGAAAAATGGCAACGAGACTGGAATAACACCCCCATAACGAACAAATTAAGGACTATTAAAGACTGTCTGAGAATGGCAATCACCTTCAAGAAATAGAAAACAAAAAGTCCTCTAACAAGATTGCGAATAGGACATAGTAATCTAATAGTTTTTTTTTTAATGTGCACGTCACACAATTCCCCACCAATTGTGGTATGTTCAAACCCAAGTATCTATAAAGAATATTTTAATGGAATGCCAGAAATATCAACGCCCAAGAAACTTGTATTTTAAAAACCACGCAATGAAAGAAATATTAGCTTAAAATACTTTTTTTTGAAACAATTTAAAGTTTTTACAACACTGCAACCTCTTAAAATGTAATTAACTACAAGTAAATTTTACACAATTACCAATCAATCCTTCTACTTCAACTGGTGGCAATAAAAGGTTTGGTGTCACACCATCACTGCCAATAACCGATACCAGTGTGCAGAGAAGTATAACTGCGGAAAAATTAAAGCCTAAGCACAATGTACATAATGATGGACTCTAATTCCCTTCAAGCAGAATCGAAGCAGATCTTCTTGCCCAAATAAAGCTGAAATAAGAACCTCAAGCAAATTTGAAGACTTGCATCCTTATGCCGCCCCTTATCCATTCATAAACCACTGAACATGGCATAACCGAGGTCCTGTTCTAAAATCAGTGGAGCTGTAGATTCTAAACCTTCTACTATGCGTCACTCCTCATCTAGAATCACCAACATTAAATACAAAACTGCCAAATATGATCAGTTAACATCTAGAAGCTTTGACTGAAGAGATTCTATTTCCTCAGATCGATGAAGTCTATGGAAAACCAAGGCTCCTGCACAATTTTCAATTGAGAATCCTTCTCAGTTTCTTAAATATAAGACTATGGAATTAAATATACCAAATATTAAATAATCCTGTCACATCATCTTCCATGGAACTGAAAAGGTCTAAAGGCTTGAACAGACGAGCTCACGATGCCCTTGCAAATTCTTGATCCAGACATTATGAGCCTCCATAAAACATAATTAGGAAATGAGATATACTCCCCTGCTGTTGTGTCCGGAGTTCCACAGGGTAGTGATCTTCGTCCATTGTTATCTTTAGTGTACACATGTGATATGGTTGTTGGCCTGGAAAACTAGATTGTTCAGTATACGAGTTCCTCGTTGGGCGAGTCGGTAGAGTTGTCGCCTAGCACTCGCTAGGCCCGAGTTCGAGTCTCCGGCCGGCTAATGAAGAATTAGAGGAATTTATTTCTGGTGACAGAAATTAATTTCTCGGTATAATGTGGTTCGGATTCCACAACAAGCTGTAGGTTCCGTTGCTAGGTAACAGGAGAGCTGTTAATCAGCTCAGTGGTCTGGTAAAACTAATATATACTCTTTTTGTTCAGTATACCGATGATGATGATGCAACACTTTTGAGTGTAATAGTGTCTCCATATATGAGAAAGGGGGCTGCCCTCGGCCTCAATCAGGACATGGACCGGATCAGTGAATGGTGTAGTCTGTGGGGTACGAAACTGAACTCCAGTAAAACTAAAACACTATTTATTAGCAGATCTCGTACAGATTTTCCACTCCATCCTCCCCTTCAGGTGGATGGGACTCTGCTGAATGAATCAGAAGCTTCAACTATTCTAGATGCAACTTTTGAATCACATCTTACTTTTGAGAAAGATCTACTACAAGTTTCAGCAAATGTCGCACGAAAGTTAGGTATTGTTCGTAAGGCCCCATACATTCATAACAGCGATAAAATCTACTTTTTAGGGAATGCCTTCTCTTTCTGTCTGAAGGGAAAGTCGATGTTTACGCACACATCAGCAGTCTGAAAAATTGGTGAACTTGAGCCTTGGCTTTTAGGATTTACTTTGATCCACTGCTTGCAGGATCAAACTGGCAAGGTTGACTGCAAATTGCACCAACTTCCTTCTCAAGGAATGAAATTCTATTCTCTTCTTTTATACTTAGCCACCAAATGGCGATACTGTATTCCCCTCCCCCTCTCTAAAACCCAATCACTCACTTTCCCTTTCGAAGCCTCTCGTTCTCACTTTCAGTGACCTTGAAACTTCTCAGACGACCTTGAAGACGATCTCTAGCACTCGTGAAAGGGCTTCCGGATCGATGAGAGACCTTGGATGTCTGATCTGTGAAATCTACCCCAAACTCACAACTCTCTCTCTCTCTCTCTCTCTCTCTATTTGCTAACTCTCCCTCTCTCCTCCCGTCGGCACATAATGCAAATACAGTTTTCATTAAATTAAAAAATAAAAAGATGTTGCTTCAAACGTTCAGAATTCTTCTTGCATTGCTAACTACAAACGACTAAACGTTCAATATAAGCTACCACTTTCACTTCTGAACGACTAATAAACGTTGACATTTGCACTTTCCTCAAGGAAGAACTTGCTTATATTGTCGATAGGTTTACCAAAAAAACTGGAAAACTATTGAATAAGGGCATCAAGTAACAAAATTGCGATAAACCTTGCAAACATGCTGTTGAAAAGTGATAACTTTATTTTCGGAATTTGGAGGGATTCAGCGTATGCTTAATACTGTTACATGTATTAAACTAGAATTTATTTTGGTTTATCTACTTTTTCAGTATTTTGGTAGTTTAAATAAAGCACTTATATTATATTAAAATGCTAAATCAGAAAGACAAAATAATGAATACATAATGGTACTGATATAAAGTATTTGCTGTTGCTGCGATTAATTTCATGCTGGTACGGGCTCTTGCTCCTCGAATTTCCTTATAGCAAAGTATCACACTCTTGAATGTTACCAGACGACCTTTGAAAACTTAAAAGCGTCAAAACCTTAATTTTTAAGCTATTTTAATTGAACTGTAATCATTAAAGGGGAAAATGGTTCATATTCCGCGTCCATGCCTGGCCCAGGCATTTTTTTTCCTTGTATAGGATGGGGTAAAAATACGAATAAGCGATAAATTCACTTATCTGAAGACACTAAGAATAAAGTAAAATTTAAAAGATACAATTTCGAAAGTGGGAGTAGAGGAAAAGCCCTAATTCCTAAACAGTGTAATCCTAGGATAACCGATCAGGGAGACACTGTTGATCAAAAATGTCCTTAAATTATGACGTTATCCCAAAATCACGCTAAACTGGAACCATTCCCATCCAGTTACACGCATATACTTTCAAAAGACCTGGTAAAAGTATTCCTGACCTTGAAGATATCTGGGACTAGCTTTCGTATCAGAGTTTGACCTTGAATTTAGGATTTCGGAAACCTACCCGGACTAGCCTGCTCTCTCTCCTTTTCTCTCCCCCTTTCACTCAGTTTCTCTCTTCTCATTTTCGGTTTCTCTTCGAAGCTTCTACTTTCCCTCCATTTCTCCGAAATTAGAGAGAAGGGACACAAGAAAGAAATTCCAGCAGAAAGCTATCACACTCATCAATTTTAACAATGACAATGGAACATTTCCGATAATCATAGTCTTATTTCTTAAATAATTTTACAATCTTTCCACAGTTCGGACTCATGAAAGGAGAAACATCCTAAATGAACCAATAATTTTCCTGTCTGTTTTCAAACGCTGAGTCAGTGCTTAACAAGTTGGTCCTTATCTCTGACCGTGTTAAAAATTTAACATTCGGTTATACAGTGTCAATCTTATCTTTCTATATATATATTTCATCAGATCAAGGTAAGAGTGAACGAATTATTACCGATTTTAACAAGAAAAGGGTAAGCACGAGACATTACTCAAGATTGACATCTTCATTTTGGTAGTAGTGTCATCCAGGATCAGTAACAATGATATAATGGTACAACAATAATTCGTTTAACTTTATAATTCACTTTCAGAGAGAGAGAGAGAGAGAGAGAGAGAGAGAGAGAGAGAGAGAGAGAGAGAGAGAGAGAGAGAGAGAGAGAGATTACAGCAAAACTCTTTCCTTAAGTTTACTTCTTAGATTTTGACTCTTCCACTTTCGAATAACCTTGAGTTCTCTATGATGACCTTGAAGGCGACACAAGAGTAACTTTCAAAACTGAAATTGGCCCTGAAAATAAAATCTTTGAAAGTCACAACCGATCTCCCACTCTCTCTCATTCGCCCTTTCCCTTTCACTCCGTTTCACCATCACTTTCGTTTCCTGGCAATAACTTTTACTTTCCCTTCTAATCTTGCTTAGTAAAAATGAAACTAACAACCAGTATTCCCACAGACAAGTTAATAGGTCCATAACAGACGAAATAACTGACAGTGACTACAACACAACCAAACAAACTCAAAGTTCCTAGTCTTCTCAAATGTAAGGCGCGCACAATATCCAATAAATCTGACTTCCTACTGTGCACAAGATAAATTCAAAATTGCTGCATACGACAAGCTACCCGAAAAATACTAAAAAAGGGCTTTCCTTTTCTATTAAGTACCGGCCAGCAGTACTCTGAGGAGGGGGGGGTCATATCTTAGCATTGTATCCATCCTCTTAAGAATGATCTCAATGCACAGTTAACAATAAGAAATGTTGATTCCCTTCTCTCGATATCCACACACACACACACACACACACACAAGCATGCGCGAAATAAGTTTCTGATCATGTCTCTTCAAATACCCAGCACATACTTACCCTAATCCCTTTATAAATCCATTTAATTTTATGCAAAATGCAAGGGAAAAAGTTTAAATTACATAAAACTACCAAACAGAGAGAGATACTCATACTCATCAAGCCGATAACTTCTTTTCCAAGCTGGGGGGGAAATCCGGTATTAAGCCAAAACGAAGTTACCGATACATAATTGTTTCCATTTTAACTTTCAATATATGTAAGAACTGAGTTAACCGGAGAGGTAACATTACTTGCAATAATATTCAGTTGCTTTCACTTCTCGAACCTCTCAAACACTCTTACTCTTCAACGACCTTGAAGTTTTCCAGCAAACTTTCAAGATATTTAAATCTAAGATGAGGGTGCCTTCCGGATCGACTGTGATCTACTGTAGAATTTCAGATTTGTGAAAGTAACCCAAACTCCTTATAATCTCTCTCTCTCTCTCTCTCTCTCTCTCTCTCTCTCTCTCTCTCTCTCTCTCTCTCTCTCTCTCTCTCTCTCTCTGAGCCCATGTGCACTCGCGCGAGAGTCAGCAATTCTTGTATATGCTAGGTTAGAAAAACCAACTCTTAGCTTTCTGGATTTATTTTGACCGAAGGCCTAGAGCATCAACCTAACAAGGATCACTGCAAATTTCAGGAACTTTATTTTTGTCCGAGATAAATCCTACACTCCATTCTCTTACCCTGGCCGTGGGCCGGCATGAACGAGTCTAGAAAACCAGTGTGCGTGTTACGAACTTTCAACACATCAAGAAACAACTCCTACAAAATACAAAGGAGTTATATATTTCCTGAATGATCTAGGAACACTAAGTTTGTTAAAGCAAAAAAAAAAATACCCTGGCAACCCTTACAATCTTTAGACACTTTAAAAAAAATTACCAACCTCTCTTCACATCAGAATAAAATTCAAATCTTTCTTAGTTTATACCAAAGTCGACCAACTGGAGCTACTGCATCACCTCTTTCCAACCCTCGCACACACTTTCTCTTTCTAAACCTCTCATTCTTACTTTCAAATGACCTTGAAACTTCCCAGACGACCTTGAAGACGATCCCTAGCACTCCTGAAAAAGCTTTCGGATCGATGCCTGACCTTGGATTTCCGATTTGTGAAACCTACCCGGATTTCTGATTTGTGAAACCTAACCCACACTTAACTCTCTCCCCCTTTCACTTGATTCTCTCCCTCTCTCTAGTGTCTCTATGATACTACCTCATCTTTCGCCTCACGTCGGCACATAAGGCTCATTTGGTTTTCACCTAATTGGTTTAGAAAAAAAAAAGTTTGCTTGCTGCGAAGAAAGTAATGCAAATTACGAACGTTTAGAACTCCTGCAATGCTAATTACATTCGACTAAACAAATTTTAATAGACTTTAAAACTATCATCTCCAAAATAATACTAGTTGATATTTACAATGGTTAATAAACACCGTTCAAGTTTTTAATGAATTTACAATCTTCGGTAATTTTTGTAAATTACCAAATTGATTATATTGCCAAAAGATTTAATATACAAAGAAAAGTAATATTAAAGTATAATGGAATCTATATATATATATATATATATATATATATATATATAAAAACAAATGTATGTATGTATGTATATGTTCCAGGGTTACTCTGAAACGCACTGAGCAATTTCAGCCAAACTTGGTATACAAATGACTTACTATCTGGAAAAGAATACTGTGCGGTTAAGACATCACTAGCACAAAAGGGGCACCAAAGGGGGTGGGGGTTGGAAGGGCTCCCCTGAAACAGGGCTGGTTCTGCCCGTAGGCTTATTGTCTGAATAAACTCTATGAATTTACCATACCTCATTTCGGTTTATATATGACTTCTATCTGGAAAAGAATATTGTGGGGGTAAGACATTAATGGCTCCAAAGTGGGTGAGAGAGAGAGAGAGAGAGAGAGAGAGAGAGAGAGAGAGAGAGAGAGAGAGAGAGAGCATCGGTTGTCATTCAAGAGTTTTCCTGGGCAGCACCGGGTTGGTCAGCTAGTTATCCATAAAACAGAATGCCAGACATGAAAAGTAAGGCAAGAGAAGAAATAATGATGAATACTTAATGTTAGAGTTGTTCACTGACCTTATGATAGGATGAACTTTGTCCATCGAATTTCCTTAGAGTGTGTGTTCAAACTCATTAATTTTACTTGATAATGAATACTAACAATCATCAAAGTCTTAATTTCTTACGCTATTTTGACTTCTAATTTGGGAGTCATGACAAGATAATACGGTTCAAATTCCTCATACCTGAGGTTTTTTTTCGGACAGATGCCTCATATGTAGTATCCCTATGATTCCCCTCTTGAATCTTGACTCGACCACTTTCGAATGACCCTGAATTCTCTCAATTGACCCTGAAGTTAACATATGAGTAACTTTCTAACTGAAATTGGCCCTGAAATTACAATCTTGGTAAGTCACAACCGATCTCCCACTCTCTCTCATTCGGCCTTTCCCTTTCTCTCCGTTTCTCCCTCACTTTCGGTTTCTCTTAAGAGCTTTTACTTCCCGTTCTCTTGCTTGGTCAAAGTGAAAGGAACAATCATTATGCTTAAGTTAAAATGTCCACGACAGACAAGATAACAGTGGCTATGACCATATGAACATATCCAAGAGTCAGTCTCTCAAATTACTCTTACAATCAGTGTTACAAGTCTCGTCAAATGTAAGTCGCAACCAGTAAGAAAATAATTTAAATTTTCTGGATAAAAAAAAAATAGAATAACGAATGTACATTCGTTGCGTGGTTTTATATGCATAAAATTTAAATTCATTCATAGAAACTGAATATTAATACACTACTACAATTAACGTTTTACTGTACAAAATGCCTGAATTTACAGTTATGAAAAATTCTGGTTTAATGGACACTTCTATTTTTGTCTATCTATTACAGGCCCGTATTACTGTGAAGGAAAAAGACCTTTGGCTAAGCCTTCACCCTCTCTGGGAAGGTTTAAACTGACATAAAATAGTGTCATTTTCTCTCTCTCTCTCTCTCTCTTTCTCTCTCTCTCTCTCTCTCTCTCTCTTTTCTCTCTCTCTCTCTCTCTCTCTTTCTCTCTCTCTAATATTTAACTTTTGATCACGTTTCTTTGAAAACTCAGGGAACTATTTAACTAAATCCCTTTATAGATAATTCAACTGAATTTGATGCAAATGCAATTGAAACATTTCAGAGAGCATATACCAGTTCCAATGAGAGAGAGAGAGAGAGAGAGAGAGAGAGAGAGAGAGAGAGAGAGAGAGAGAGAGAGAGAGAATAATTGACCAATCAAATTCTCTCATGTTCCCAAAGCTGGGGGAAAATTCCGTAGCAGTGCTAAACAAAGTATTATAATTGTTTTTATCTTAGCTCGTCTCGGTAAGAAATAAGTAAAAACAATGCGCCAAAGTTTCTTCGACGCAATCGAGTTTTCTGTACAGCTGCTACAGCGTATAATGAAGGCCACCGAAAATAGATCTAACTTTTGGTGGTCTCGGTATAATGCTGTATGAGCAGCGGCCCATGAAACTTTGACCACGGCCAGGTGGTGGACTGTCCTAAATAGATGCCAGACGCACGATCATGGCTAACTTTAACATTACATAAAATAAAAACTACTGAGGTTAGGGGGCTGCAATTTGTTATGCTTGATGAATGGAGGGTGGATGATCAACATACCAAATTGCAGCCCTCTAACCTTAGTAGTTTTTAAGATCTGAGGACGGACAGACAAAGCCTGCACATTTTTTTTTTTTTTTTACAGAAAACTAAAACTATATATCGACAATCACTGCTGTCTTTAAAAGAAGTGATCAAACCGGAGAGGCAACAGGAGTAGTAAAAACACTGACACACACTTTTCAAACCTCTCCACCACTGACTCTTAAACGACCTTGAAATTTCCCAAGGTTATTTTAAAGACAATATTTAAAAATTAATTAATGTGGGGCTTTCGGATCGACTATGATCTTGAGCTTGTTTGTGAAATAAAATCCAAACTCACTCTCTCTCTCGATGCTTTTATCTTTCTGTCTTAAGGGAATTTCGTTCTTGCATGCGCATGAACAATAATTACAAAAGCAAGAACCAGCACGTACAATAATCATAAAAACCTTTAAACATCACATCAAGAAGAAGTAAACGTTGGCTCTCGGGATTTATTTCGACCCACTGCCAACAGCGTCCAACTGGAGATCTTGACTGCAAATTTCTATAACTTTTTATTCGTCCAAGGGTTAATCCTACGCTGAATCCTCACTATCCGGCCTTTGGACCAACAAAAACGTGTCCACTAAAGGCAGAAGCTCTAGAGATCAAGATTTTAATAGCAAATAAGCATTAGAAGCAGCCTTTAAAAATACCTGGATATTGTGTACTTCCAAATTGATAAAAGAAAACTTCGGTTTAAAATATACTTTCATGAAGTGACTGCCAAGGGCAAAACATGCATTACAACTCTAACCACCTCAAAGAAATAAAATAAATAAAAAGCATTACTAGCTTCCTTTCTCATTGAGATATAATTTTAATCTGTTCTTATTTTATACTAAAGCCAACTGTCGATATTGAATCCCTCTTTCTACAACCCTCTCACTCAGTTTCCTTTGCGAAATCTCTCATTCTAGCTTTCAAATGACCTTGAAACCTCCCAGATGACCTTGAAGACGATCTTGAGTATTCTTCAAAGGCTTTCGAATCGATGCGAGACCTTGGATTTCTCTCTCTCTCTCTCTCTCTCTCTCTCTCTCTCTCTCTCTCTCTCTCTCTCTCTCTCTCTCTCTCTCACGTTAAGTAATCCTCCTCCTCTCGTCGACAAAAATGGGTCTTGTTTGTTTTTAATGGCCATGCCAGTTTCATGAAAACCTTAAGTTTGTTTATTAAGAATCAAATGTTAATTCCGTGAACGATTAGTAGGTGCTGACATTCCACTGGCTAACAATCCTCATAATACAGTTTCCGATAATTATTCTACAGAAGGAACTTACATCTTCTCAAAAGATATACATGGAAAAAATTATCCATTATAACGGAATCTTTCCCAAAACAGAATCCCAGATAGGAAAAAAGACTAGGAAAAAATCGTTGATAGATTGTGGTACTGTTAAAGGATAGTGGCGGCTGTTCCAATAACCTTGTGATAGCACAGGCTCTTGCACCTCGAATTTGCTCTTGCACCTTGAATTTCCTTATAAGGCCTTGATCCTTGTAAATATTCCATGGTCATGTGGTAAAATAAACGTGTGACACCTTTTTATGTTTTAAAGCTCCTTTGACGCCTAATATGGGACTCAAGAGAAAACGGTTCATATTTCGCGTTCATCAAACACACTGAAACTGACCAAATACTTTCTTTCAAGAGTAAATGTCAAAAAAAAAACGTGCAACCTACCAATGCCCAGGTCTAGCCCAGGCCAGAGTAAAAGAATTAGGTAGACCTTAGTTTAACCAGACCACTGAGCTGATTAACAGCTCTCCTAGGGCTGGCCCGAAGGATTAGACTTATTTTTACGTGGCTAAGAACCAATTGGTTACCTAGCAACGGGACCTACAGCTTGTTGTGGAATCCGAACCACATTATACCGAGAAATCAATTTCTGTCACCAGAAATAAATTCCTCTAATTCTTCATTAGCCGGCCGGAGACTAACTCGGGCCTAGAAGAGTGCTAGCCGAGAACTCTACCGACTCGTCCAACGAGGAACTCAGAGTAAAAGAAAAAACTAAAGGGGGAAATAAAGGTGAAGCTTAAAATTAAGACAATAGACTCTCCTTAAATGATAAGATTGTTCTAATACAATAAAATTAATAAAAAGATAATAACTCCAAAGTTTGGGAGTGGAAGGAAAGCAGCAGCTGCTGGAACGCGCATCCTGAAGATAGCCAATTTAGGAAGATCCATTATATTGACAACTGTTTTTGCAATAAGACGTTTTCCCAAAATCAAACATTTATTGCACGTGGGACTACTGCCCTCGTACATTTACAAGAGAGAGAGAGAGAGAGAGAGAGAGAGAGAGAGAGAGAGAGAGAGAGAGAGAGAGAGAGAGAGAGAGAATGTATACATGCTCGCTGCAGGTAGATAAGTGTCAAACTGATATAAAATTTCAATATTTTCACCTACGGAAATAATCAAACAGCAAAGCACTTTCCCAATGATTCCCTTCTTAAACCTCGACTCGACAAACTTTCTAACGACCTTGAGTTCTCTCAGATGACCTTGAAGTTGACATAAGAGTAACTTTCAGACCTGAAATTGGCCCTGAAATTAAAATCTTCGAAAGTCACAACTGATCTCCCACTCTCTCTCACTCGGCCATTCCCATTCACTTTGTTGCTCCGTCACTTTCGTTTTCTCCACAAAGCTTTTACTCTCTCTCTCTCTCTCTCAGATGCTAATTGATCCGCTTCTCCTCCCGTCAGAACATAAGGCTCATAAACAATAGTTTTCATTCATTGGACACAGTCATTAAAAACAAACAACTTTGCCCAAGAAGAAAGTAAACGTCAAGAACTCTTCGCGCATTGCTAACTACAAAAGTCTAAACGTTTAACATTATTAAAACTTTCATTTCCAGAACGATTAATTAGTGATAGCATTGCTAACTACAAAAGCCTAAACGTTTAATAGACTCTCTACATTAATTTCATGAACGTTTAATTACTGACACTTTCACCGTCTAATATAATCATCTTAATGCCAATCATGATAATTACTCTGAAGCAAAACTTTGTCAAAAGATTTACATTGAAGAAAAAAATAGTAATTAAACAGTAACAGAATTGACTATAATTGAAGGACAGATAGGAAACTGAAAAGATAACAATATTTTGAATATATTTGGGTTCTGATACATAATATTGGCTGTAGCTACCATGAATTTGTAATGGCACGGGCTCTTGTTCCTCGAATTTCCCTATCAAAACTTTCACATTATTATACCATACGGCCTTGGGAAACTATCAAAGTATTTTTTCAAAACTATTATAACTCTCAATCTAGGAGTCACGAAAGGAAAAGACGTTTGTATTCCACCTTCATCAAAGATGACGAGGACAGTGGGATAAACAATATACCATGTCTACGCCAGGCCCCAGTAAAAGGGGGAAAAAAAAAAAAAGGAAATTTGGCAAGACAATATGAAAAAGCAACAGACTTCTCTCTTAAATGATAAGAGACTGCAAGAGTAAAATTAAATAGAGAAAGATGAACATTTCAAAGTTTGAGAGCAGAAGGAACGAAGCAATTGCAGAACGGTGCAATCCCAAGATAACAGATTTAGGGACACTATAGTTACTGGAACCTATTCTTGTAATACGGCGTTTTCCCTTAAATTGGTGCTCGTGCACAAATGCGGGGCCATTCCTCTAGCACGCGCGCGCACACACAGAAAAAGAGACTCAGTATTCCTCTTCATGTCCATCCATAATATTCACACTTTCAAAAGACCTTGAAAGCGTATTCCCGACCTTGAAGACATCTAAGACTGGCTTTCGGATCAGATTGTGACCTTGAATTTCGGGTTTTGGAAACCTACCCGGACTCTCCCGTTTTCTCTTCTTCAGTCTATACCTTTCGCTCGATTTCTCTTACTTTCGGCTCCTCTAACGGGCCTTAACATTTCCCTCCCCGCTCCCCCCCACCTCCGAGATTACAGATAAGGGACGTGAAAGTTTCCATACAAAAAGCTATCATACTCGTCATAACAATTACATTTGATTATTTCAAATACTTTTTTATTCCTTGAATAGTTGGCCTCATCACTGGGACCCATGAAAGTGGAAAACAATTCATAGCCCATGTTCATCGACAGCGCCCAGGTAAATCTAATTATTTATTCATTTCTACTTTACAGGCTGGGCCAGTCCCTAACCTGTAACATACCATTATTTAAAAGTGTATGTATATATAAACAATATATACATATATATATATATATATATATATATATATATATATACGTATATGTACATACTTTTCATATATATATATATATATATATATATATATATATATATATAATGTACATAATTATATATACATAATATATATACTATATATATATATATATATATATATATATATATATATATATATATAATTATATATATATATATATATATATATATATATATATATATATATATTATATATATATATATATATATATATATATATATATATATATATATATAGAGAGAGAGAGAGAGAGAGAGAGAGAGAGAGAGAGAGAGAGAGATATCAACGGCAAAACACTTTCCCTATGAATACCTTCTTAGCTCTCGACTATCGCACTTTCGAATGACCTTCATTCCTCTTAGATGACCTTGAAGTTGACATGCAAATAACTTTCAGACCTGAAATTGACCCTGAAATTACAATCTTGGAAAGTGCCAACCGATCTCCCACTCTCTCTTATGCAGCCTTTCCCTTTCAATCAGTTTCTCCCTCACTTTCGGTTTCTCCCAAGAGCTTTTCCTTTCCTTTCTCTTCCCGCTTAGTAGAAGTGAAACGAACAATCATTATACAATGGAAACGTTAAAACGTCCTGAATAGATTTTACACAAATGGGCACTAACTAAACGAACATTTACAAAGGTAAATTATCGAATCGCTTTCATTTAAAATCAGTTTTAAGCCTTCTGATATAGAAAAAAAAACTTCAATTTTTACGATACAAACATACAGTAGCGATTATACAGTTATTTTTCGCTACTAAAATACTAAAATCTGCTCAGATTCAGTATTCATGCTCTAGTAATCTGAGCAGTATTCATGCTTTAGTATACAACAATTACAAGAATTTGGCGAATCCCAATAAAAATATGTCACGAAACTTTCCAATTTTTTTTTTTAATATAGCAATCGGAGAGGAAGTCAGACCATCGTCAATGTGTCCGTCCCCACAAGGGTGTTTTAACTGACAGTCTATACTCATATTTCTCTCTCTCTCTCTCTCTCTCTCTCACATACAATATTCATTAACCAAGTACTACTCTACAACTTTTTATAGCAGACTCAACTTAATCTTATGTAAAATGGAAGGGAAGACCTTAAGATTACAAAGAAAGCGTCAATCGGAATTCTGAGAGAGAGAGAGAGAGAGAGAGAGAGAGAGAGAGAGAGAGAGAGAGAGAGAGAGAGAGCAAAAACTAAGTTACATAAGTTTCCATCTTCCTAGTTCTAACAAAAAAAAACCTATACCAACAACCGCGATGATACTGCATAATACTAAGTAGCCCCGAAGCAGAATGACTTGCAACAATATCCTTCGACTTTCTCTGTTCTAACTTCTCAAGCACTCTTACTCTTAAACGACCTTGACATTTCCAAAGGAGCTTTCGAGATATTTAAATCTAAAGTACGGCTTTTGGATCGATTGTGATCTCTAATTCTGGATTTGTGAATTCAAACCCAAATTCTATAGTCTCTCTCTCTCTCTCTCTCTCTCTCTCTCTCTCTCTCTCTCTCTCTCCATTTCATGCAATGCCTTTCTTTTTTTGTCTGAAGAAAGTCCGCGTGTGTAAGCGGGCACAAGCCGGAAAAGCCTTTCAGTGTCCAAGAAATGGGAACCAAGTGTTGGCTTCTGGAATTTATTTCCATTCACTGTCTATGTCACCAAACTGGCAGAGTCGACTGAAAATTTAAGTAACCTTTTAAAATTCTTTTAATAGTCTCTCGGACTAGCATAAAGGTGTCCTCTTAAAGCAGAATCTTTAGAGATCAAGATTTTCCGGCAAATAATTATAATAAAAGATGCCGGAATACCTTTTTTCATACTATCAGATTTTCTACATGAAGGAACTCGAAAAGGCAAAACAATATAACCTTAGGAACCTCAACCTCAACTACTGAAAAAATAATAAATATAAGTAAAAAACGCGCCGAATTTTCTTCAGCGCCATCGAGTTTTCTGCACAGCGTATAATGCTGTATGAAACTCTCAGCCACGGCCCTGGAAATTCTCAGATGCGGTCTATAAACTCTCAGCCGCGGCCCGGTGGTAGTCTGTGCTGTTGGCACCTATAGCGATGCCAGAAGCACGATCGTGGGTAACTTTAACCTTACATAAAAAAAAAAAACTATTGAGGCTAGAGAGCTGCAATTTGGTGTGTTTGATGAATGGAGGGTAGATGATCAACATACCAATTTGCAGCCCTCTAGCCTCAGTAGTTTTTAAGATCATAGGGGGGAAAAAGAAAAAATGCGGACGGACAGACAAATAACCATCTCAATAGTTTTCTTTTACAGAAAACAAAGCATTTAACACCTTTCATTCTCACTGGCTTATTATTTGTTGTATTGGTCTACTAATCTGCACACGGTATACCTCTCTCAAACCCAAACACTCACTTTCCCTTTCGAATCCTCTCGTTCTTACTTTCAAGTGACCTTGAAACTTTCCACATGGCCTTGAAGGCTATCTCGAGCACTCTTGAAGAGACTTCCGGGTCGATGTTAGACCCTGGATTCATGATTTGTGAACCTACCGAATCTCTCTCTCTCTCTCTCTCTCTCTCTATGTGAGCATTTTGGAGAGAGAGAATGTCATTAAGTTGGTTTAACCTTTAACAACAAAACTGGTAACTACGAAGAAAAGCAATGCATGTGCAAAGGTTCTGAACTCTTCCTGCATTATTAACTATAAAAGCCTAAACAGCGTTGAAAAGACGCTAAAGCTTGCATCCCATGAACGAATAATCGTGTTGATTGACAATCTTTATAATACAGGTAGGGCAAATATAATAAGAAACCTTAACGGAAACTTACATTAAATTATGTAAGTAGTTTATTCTTTTTTACATGATACATTATAATGAAGATCATGCTTCAGACCATTGGCAATTAATCTAAAGCATGAGCTTCATTATCATGTATGTAAAAAAGAAACTACCACCATAATTTAATGTAAGTTTCCGTTAAGGTTTCCTATAATATTAAGCAGCACGCTACATTCTTGTTCTTATGTAAAAACCATTTACAAGGAAGATGCATAACAGGTAATAATATTACAGAGAAATCTCGAAGTCCACGTTAATTGACGATCCTAAAACAGGGAATCTTTGATAACCGTGGAGCTAATGTTCACGCCCATATGCTAGTAGCGAACACCAACTTTTTTATGCCACCTCGTAAGCAACTTTAGTTTCTCCCTCTCCTGCTCTACCAGAAAACTCTCACTTTCAAAGGACCTTGAAAAACCATTCTTGACCTTGAAGATATTAAAGACTAGCTTTCAGATACGAATTTGGCCTTGAATTTCGGATTCTACCCGGACGCTTCTGCTCTCTCTTCTACGTCTCCCTTTCACCCGATCTCTCTCTCCCTCACTTTCGATTTCTCTCGGCAGCTTTTACTTTCCTAATCCTTCTCATGGATTACAGAGAAGGGACATGTGAGAGTTACCAATCACGCCATAGAGACAATCACCCTCGATCATTTCAATGATGAAGATGGAACACTTCAAATAAAAGACTTTCCTTAAACAATCTTGACCCACCTGAGGCGAAAGCAGTTTATATTCCCCGTTCATCGAAAGATCCCCAGCAAAAAAAAAGTTACTTTTTTTTCTTTTTAAATGGAGAGCCAAAGGAACGAGCAACCGGAAGCATTAGGCCTAGGCCTGCCTCTTGACACGAGAGTCATATGAATGAAGAGGCTGGTGGCAGAAGAGCAGGAAAGTGTCGATTTGTGGAGTCTATCTACTTACGAATCTTCTTACACAATGACGTGTTCCCCTAAACAGGGAAATGGCCCTTACCGTGGGACAAATGCCCAAGCCATTTGGCCCTTACCGAGGGACAAATGCCCGAGCCATTTTGAAAGAAAGTGAATATGCCTTAAGGTAATTTAATGTTCATTGAATATACATTATCCAATCATTATACCACATGCGTGATGTAAGCTAGAAGCGTACATCACGCATCAGAAAATTCATCCAGAATATTCTGGCTTTCAAACGACCTTGAAGCAGTATTCCTGACCTTGAAGATCTCAAAGACTAGCCTTCGAATCACCGTTTGACCTTGAATTTTAGATTTTTGAAAACCTAACCGGACCCGGACACACACACACACACACTCCTCTCTCTCTCTCTCTCTCTCTCTCTCTCTCTCTCTCTCTCTCTCTCTCTCTCTCTCTATATATATATATATATATATATATATATATATATATATATATATATATATATATATATATATATATATATATATATATATATATATATATATATATATATATATATATATATATATATATATATATATATATATATATATATATATATATATATATATATATATATATATATATATATATATATATATATATATATATATATATATATATATATATATATATATATATTATTATATATATATATATATATATATATATATATATATATATATATATATAGGCCTATGCGTTCTTTTACTTTTTCTCGCCCTCTTTCTCGGATAACAGAAAGAAAATGATGAGCAAATGTTACATAAATGTATGGAAAAAATAATGGCATTGACACAAAAATCTACGGAAACAAATGACCACAACAGTCCTAATGTTGAGTTCTGCACTAACAGTTGTGAACTCCGTAATCTTGCATGGAATTTAATCATCAATTCAAACATTTTCCTAACTAATAATATATACACACAATGTCGACTATTAAGGCTGACAAAAGTTTATCTAAAATTACCTGAATCAATAAAACGAAAATACTAAATAAATTTTAAGATGACGTGCAATACGACAAAAATAAATATACAAAATTAAATTGCTTACTCTTTCTACCATAAAAAATACAATCCTTTTACGTGCGGTATTACAACACTAGCCACGTCAACATTTAGGAATGGAGCATAAAATTTCAGCCAAAGGCCAAGCGCTAGGACCTATAAGGTCATTCAGCAAAGAAGGGGGAATTAAGAGGAAAGTAGGTTTGAAAGGTGTAACTAAGGGGAAAACCTCGCAGTTGCACTATGAAACAACTGTTAGTTAAAGTTAAGTATACCTTAGCTTTACCAGACCACTGAGCTGATTAGCAGCTCTCCTAGGGCTGGCCCGAAGGATTATACTTGTCTTACGTGGCTAAGAACCAATTGGTTACCTAGCAACCACATTATAGCGAGAAATTAATTTCTATCACCACAAAAACAACTGTTAGGAGAGGGTGCAAAGTAAGATGGAAGAAAGAGAATATGAAAGGAGTTACGGTAAAAGGAATGATAGAGGCTGAAGCTAGGGGCCGAAGGGACGCCGCAAAGAATCTTAAGTAATGCCTACAGTGCACCGGGTGAGGTGCACTGACGGCACTACCTCACTACGGGGGTCAAGATTTGGGCAAAACTTAAAGTTTGATATTTTCCACGTTCATGGTGGTGTCAAATGATGACCAAGTTCCTTGTGAATCCTAAGTCTCTTCCTGATTGATTGATTAAAGTTCTCCGACGTCCTGTCACTGTCAGAGAGAAACTGTTGAGTGAAAGAACAAGGAAGGACTTTATATACTCGTACTGTATGTTTTAGAGAAGCTCTAATATATTACATATCAATAAGATTATGTTTTGATGACGCATTACAAAACATCCAATATACAAGACATGAATGCTACTTGTGAATACTCAATTCTTATTTAAAATGGATAAACACTAAAGACTTCAATTTCATGTTAAATTCCTGTGCTTTTCTATTATTAATCCCCATTTTCACTTTAAGACCTTACATGCAATTAATCTTTTCTAAGACACGGACCCTCAAAGTCGGACTTGAGAAATCTTACCAACTCCTATATTCTCTCTCTCTCTCTCTCTCTCTCTCTCTCTCTCTCTCTCTCTCTCTCTCTCTCTCTCTCCGATTCTGCAATATGCTGATGGACTTCCGTTCTCACCATACCAGATTCCTTTCCAAATCGGGTTTGACTTTTCTCGAGATGGGAATCTTGCAAACTCTAATAAGATACACCATAAACATTACGAGCTCCTAAGTTTGAACAGCTGAAAAAAACTGTCAACTCCAACCTATCAAACGACTATCAGAACCTAAGCATATTCCTCGAAAATTATATGCGTTACTATTTTATTACTATTTACTATTCTATTTGCACTACAGGAGTGATAGAGAAAAATACTAAAACTATTTATATATATAGCTTTCCTACTACGTATGACATGCTCGCCTCCTTGGATTCTTGATTAGACAACACGTTTATTCCACGAGCTGCAGCACTCTGAACTTAATATAATGAAAGACCATTTGAATCAGGTCAAAACAACCCTGAGATTTCATCCAGCTAACTGTTGCCCTTTGGTAATTTTTACCGAAATCCTAAATTATAAGCGTATGGAATAGGGGGCACTTCATTCTCCCGCCCGTTTATTATTAATTTTTACCTTAATCCTAAATTGTAAGCGTAAGGAATAGGGGGTACTTCTTTCTCCCGCCCGTTTATTACGATTAATATTTACCTTAATCCTAAATTATAAGCGTAAGGAATATGGGGTACTTCATTCTCCCGCCCGTTAATTATTATAGTAATTAATAATTCACGCCACAAAGAAGCCTTTTGTCACGAGAGAGAGAGAGAGAGAGAGAGAGAGAGAGAGAGAGAGAGAGAGAGAGAGAGAGAGAGAGAGAGAGAGGAGAGGTAGGTTAGGCAATAGCACAGATTTGCTTAACCGAATATTAATAATTTCGCCACATCTGTAATAAATCCCGTTAAGTGACTCATTAGCCCCCCTCTCTATCTGTATCTAATCTAACTCTACATCGATATCTATATAGATCCCCTTCTACCATAATACTTTCAAAAGACCCTGAAAGTGTACGCCTGGCCTTGAAGATTACACAGGAGGACTTTCAGAGCCAAATTCGACCTTGAATTCCGGAATCGGGGAAACCTACCCGGATTCTCCCGCTCTCTTTTTCTTCTCCCTCTTACTTTCGCTCGATTTCTCTCTCACTTTCGGTTTCTCTTAGAAGCTTTTACTTCAATTCTTTCTCTGATGTCAGTAATTGAGAATGTAATACGGCAAATGTGATTTAATTTGGAAATCATACGAAGATCATTTTGCTTGAATAAAAATTTCGAAATGAAAAAAAATTATATATACTGTGCGTGTGTGTGTACTGAATAAAAATTTCGAAAACAAAATATGTATATATACATAATACATTTTATATACATATATGTATAACTGAATCACAAAAATATGGAACGTGATGAACATAAGACATTTATATATATATACGGGGGAGGAGGGAGGATGGGATAAGTGAAGAAACCTGATAGTCTTCTTAATTCTCTTGGTATCCTTAAGACTCTTAAGAACTATAAGCTTTGTCTCCTGCTACCATACGATAACCTGATACACACATGGATTGATTATACCCGCTCGCAACAAGACTACGTTTCATTACTGTACCCTAGCACCTTACAGTTAAATTTTATGAACCGCTGACTATGGCTTAGGTTGTCATTCCAAAGTAATGAAGTATTAAGAATCGTTGGCTGAGGCTAAGTGCATCGATCGTATTTTGCTGAAGGTTTGCACCCATCCAGTGCCCAACCATAGCGATCAAGAGCAAAATCCAAACACCACTCAAAAAACATACGAGTAAAAGCTGGCGCAAGGCTACCTAATTGTAAAAAATGCGCCAACAAAAATTGTGCGGGGAGCCTATTCATAGATGATAATCAAAAAACTTTGCTCAAAACAAAGCAACGAATAAGTTAACTCCATTTTCAGCAAGGTAAAGGACACAGCAGTTTACCCGAAACATAATCCCAACCCTCACCAAAACATAGGCAATTTTTCAAGATTAGGCCATTCCACATTATAGGAAGGCGTTTAGTGTCTTCCAATTTAGCTTTTTCAACCAGAGGTTCTCTATTAAATACTTTCATACAGACTACTATGTAAAAACACAGACTCTCATACGGCTGACCTGAAGGTTTTGTCGTAATTGTAAAATCATAAAATCCTAATTTAAAATTTTAAATAATCTGGCATTTTCCTTGAATATTTGGTAACTGCCATTTTCCTTGAATATTTGGTAACTGCTGAAGTCCAAAATAATGAGTCCAAAAAAATTGCCTCAATTTGTTTCTAAAGCCTGACAATCACTTTGGCTTTGAAACTGACAGCCCAATAAAATGAATTTTAACTGTTAGTGTTGACGTGTGTTTCCTGTACACCTGGATAGGGACATGTGGGTTATCCATCAATTAACCAAGGGTCAAACGAATGTGAAGACTTGGAAGAAAGGATAGTGACCATATGGAGATCTTAGTTTAACCCACCGAGGGGAAAAAAAGCCTGCAAAACCACTAATATTAAAAAGCTTAATCTCCAATCGCTCCTGACGATGCTTTTCCCAAAGTTTCTTCTCTCTAAGCCGCAACAATCTTCCTTTCGGAAGCCCTTGAAACCCGCTACGTGACCTTGGAGACCACGACGAGGAACTTTCAGATCCGAACTCGACCTTGAATTCTGATTTCTTAGGGAACTACCAGCGCGCTCTGACACTCTCCACCAACATTCTCCTTTTCATCCGATCTCTCCCGCTCACTTTCGATTTCTCTTGGGACCTTTTTACTCTCTCTCCTCTCTCGGTCGGGCAACTATCTTTTTACAGGATCACGGCTAATGGGACAGGCAAGTCGGTTTCTTCAGGTCTGGGCTACGAAAGACAATCCAAGTTAAAAAGGCGGGGGGATTAAACACGAAGAAATCTTTAGGTATATTAACTTTTATGCCAAAATGGAGTAAAAAAAAAATACTGATGTTCCAGCTTCCGTAAGTGTCCTAGATCTGGACATCTAAATGATATCCAGAAATATCCTTATATTCATGTTGCAAAGTACCCGAAAAGAAACTTTATTCATAAACTCTAAAGTTTCACGTGTTAATTGTAATGAAACAGCGCGTATAAATACCGTGGATTCGTTTTCACGTTCTCTCTATAAAATTGATCGACCGTGGCATGACCGAGTGCACAATTCCCTTCAAATCACTGACTGACAATTACGGGCAGCATTAGGAGCAAGAGCACGTGCTGGCATAACGCCAGCTTAACAACAGCTTAACAAACAACGACAACGACCGATTCCGCTTACACGAAATAAATAAAATTAATGTCCAATCGCGTTCACGTGATCCATGAAATTCAGATAAACTCTGTGTGTGTGTGTGTGTGTGTGTGTGTGTGTGTGTGTGTGTGTGTGTGTGTGTGTGTGTGTGTGTGTGAGAGAGAGAGAGAGAGAGAGAGAGAGAGAGAGAGAGAGAGAGAGAGAGAGAGAGAGAGAGAGAGAGCAAGTATTCAAGGCCATGATCAAAGGAAAGCTGTAGCTCAAACGTACAGAACGGACTCGCAAATATTATGGAATTGATGAAAAACAAGATTCTCTACAGATTATGATTATCATTCAATCCCTGAACCAAGCCTAACACCAGCTTCATACACTTTGCCATGGTTACAGGTAAGATACAATTACAATATGTAATAATTTGAAAGGTAATCTCTCCTCAGTCCAATGTAGGTTTATTTTCTTCAACACTCATTTCTTTGGTCTGCCAATTTTCTCATTTCAATTATTTTCTCAGTCTCTACACAACAGTTTACACAAAAAGACATGAAATCAATTTCCGACCTTTTACTCGTATTACATATGCACGAAAACTTTTTCCAGGTCACATTAACAGTTGCATTTAACTGCTAAAAAAAAGCTATGGGATTTTAAATATATTTAATTATTTATCGCTATGTGACCTCATAAATACTTACAGAAATACAAGACTTCATTATAGAATATGAAGTTTTGTGAAAATATTTTCCCTGGCTTTCTTTCTCGTTCATCCAATTTCCTACTGCAAGACGACCTTGACTTCTAAATTAGACCTTTAATAGTCCTTCATTACTCCCATGTGACCTTGAACATAACTTGAACAGACTTTCGAGTACGGAATTGACCTTGGATCATGAATTCCACTTCACTTTAGGCTGATTTCTCACTCTCGGATTCTACAGAACGCTAACGAGCTCTCTCTCTCTCTCTCTCTCTCTCTCTCTCAACACAATTATTAAGATCTACTATTGTAAACAAGATACCTACATCATAAAAACTGAATTCTCAAGTCCATATTTCATTCAAGAAAACTCACACACACATTTCCCTTGGAGAAGTGGCAGGAATCCTACAGGTAAAAACTGTATCTTTAAACAACACACTTTGTCCTTTAAAAGGTAAAACTGGTCTAACTTATTTTCTCAATATAGGCAAAACTGACGCTCAGATATCACCTTTGAAATGCGTAGTGCTGGGGTTTAAGGGGTAAAAAGGTGAGTAATTATCAGACATTTTAGGATCTGAATGTGGAATGGCAATATATTTTGTTTTTTTAGTCTAGCTTGGTGTTATTTAGCATCAAATCTTTCGGTGCAAATTTTTCCGCCAAAAGGATTAAAATTGAGGCATAAAGATTTCCTTCAAAACTGGTGAACAAACTATTACACACAAAAAAACACACACACCGTTGGAGGTTAAATGTAAAATAAGATGAAAATAAAACAAAAATTATAAAAAAATTTGTTCTTTATCGAACATTCACTATGGTGAAAATTATCAAATGAACCAACTAAAAATGGGTAAAAATGGCGTAAGTGGAAAACCTAGGTAAAATAAATGGATATTTAAAATAAAACAGCAGTTGTACATGTTTTCTTTCAAAAGAGCACTAGCGTTAAGCTTGCAACAATATGTATAATATACATATATATATTATATTATATATATATATATACATATATAATATATATACAGTATATATATATATATATATATATATATATATATATATATATATATATATATATATATATATATATATATATATAGCACAAATGAACACGTTCTTGAAAGCATAAAACCCATGTAAGAATGCGAGTGAAAATCGGGACTTTGAACATGTACATTCGTATTTATTCTACATTTTCAAGTTCACACTGAATACAGAGGTAGTTGACAGAGCTTTATATACAAAATGAGAAGGGGGGCAGGGTTACAGTTTGTTAATATGAACGGCATGTTCTTGAAACAGAAAAGACACGAACAAATGATACAGGGATAATCCGAGGAGGAGATTAAAATTCCTGGTGCACGTACTTTCAATAAACACCGTTTCCAGCAGATTTCTTTTCCGACGGTCGTTGACCCTGCATATTATCGATGACTTATCCCAGTCAGTAGCACGCCCTGTATTAAGCCAATGCCACTGATTGTTAGGCCTCTTGAAAGGGCATATTTGTGTTGGGAACATCTTACTTTTAGTCCTTTTGACGTTTGGCCCATATAAATCTTATTACATTCTTTGCATGGGATACTATATACAATATTCTTTGAATTGGGCAGACTATCCTTAACTTCTCAATGTTATATTTGAATAAATTATTATCAACAGTTTTTATAATGGGTATTGCAGGCATGAAATTGGGGTGAAATGGTAAACAAAGAACATTAAGTTCTGTGTTAACTCTGGTTGGATATTTTTTTTTTTGCTTTATTCTACAAAGTTCAAAAAATATGAAGGATAACAATGAATCTCCTGTTTTATCAATAATTTCAAACTCTTCTTCAAAAAATTCAGGACTACAAATTCTAAGAGCTCTAAGATACATAACCAAAAATGTTGAAACCTTATATCGTTTAGCACAGTTAGAATAAAAATGAATCACAAATTATTCATGGGTTTCCTATATACTTCAAAGCAAAAATTGGTGTTATTTCTAATAACTAAGACGTCCAAAAATGGAATGCATGCATATATATATATATATATATATATATATATATATATATATATATATATATATATATATATATATATATATATATATATATATATATATATATATATATATATATAATATATAGAAATATATATATATATATATAATATATATATAGAAATATATATATATAGAAATATATATATATATATATATATATATATATATATATATATATATATATATATATATATATATAATGTAGGAGAAAGTTCTGTGTTTTTGATCAGTTACTGATTAGTACGTTAGCCTATTCATTTATTCTTGAAATGGCTGTTTGTACAAAGTATTTACTAGTCAGTTAATAGCCGCCTCCGTAGGTTATTTGGCAGTTCTATCCTGTTTAGTTACGTATAATTCCTTGTGTGAGTCTTTTCACCTTTAAATCCTTTGCATATACGTGCGTTGTAAGAAGCTTTCAGTTAATTGTCTTATGTTCAAGGCAGGAATAATTATTGGAAAAAGGAAAAGAGAGACTAGTCATCATGGAAATCATACCCAGCAATTAAAGTAAAAGGAGACGCGAGCCATCATGGACATCATACCGAGCAATGAAGGAAATAAAGATGCAAATCACAGGATCAACTACCACTAAAGGATGTGGTAAAAAAAAAAAGAATAGCTTTTAATAAAGGCAACGTGACCATCCGCCTCGAGTTGGCTGGTCCTGTACCCACCAGCATATGAACACAACCACAACTATTCTCCTGATCATGCTGCTATCTCTGCTACCAAATGCACCGCCAGTATGAAATGAAAAGCGGCCACTGCAGAAGACAGACCTACCAAGATTTATATGAACTACTTGGGTCATTTTGTCCGATGAGGCAAAGGCTTTACTACCTACTGAGGGTGTTGTTAAAAATTCTGCCTGACCAAAGACCGAAACTCGATCCACCAGTACCAGATAATTTGCAATACATTTTCATTATTCGCTTTTATCTGTAATGAATATTACAGATTTAATCAAATAATGTCAAGTGTAAACTCCTGTAAAATGTAAAAAAATAAGATTTGTCATTACGCGGGAGTACTTTATAATCAAACGATGTCTTGCCAAATATTTGCTTTTATTTGTAATGAATATTATAGATTTAATCGAATAACGTCTTAATAAATGTAAAATTGTAAAAACGCACCATAACCCAATAAGCCCTGGGTTTGCTTGCTTCAGCTGGTACCTGGCTGATGGAAGGCAACTACGCAATGCCTTCATCAGGATTTCTAGAACCCTCTGTGATAAGTGTCCCAATCGAGAGAGAGAGAGAGAGAGAGAGAGAGAGAGAGAGAGAGAGAGAGAGAGAGAGAGAGAGAGAGAGAGAGAAAATGCCGAATGTGAAAGGAAAGACGACAACGCAGTTCAATATATCCACTGCTCACTTTTATCGCGTTTCACAAGCTTCAAAGCACCTTCAGTTGACCCTGAATTGTGCCTTGTGGCCTTGAATACGCCTAGTGAACACTTTCTTATCTAGATATGACCCTGAATTCCTTGTTTGAGAAATCAACACCGACATTATACACTCTCTCCTGTTCAGCTTGTCCCTTTCACCCGATCTCTCTTCTCCGTCTCTCAAACACTTTCGATTTCTCTCAGACACTTCTACTTTCCCTTTCTACATTCACATTTATCCATCACAGACAAAAATACTGTCTTTATTTAAGCAGTTTCCCATAATGTAGGGTGGCTCCAAAGAAAATAAAAACAAAACCACGAAGTCATTCTTCAACTGCTCTGTACAAGAATGAACACCAAGTGGATAAACCCAACACAATATTAGCTGCCTTATCTGCAACGGGATAAACCAGCGTATGGAAGCAGCATCATTGACTTCTATAGTAAACAAAAACAAAGCCCTTACGTTCTAATCCATTATTCAGCACTATTTTGCCAATCCAGTTCTCTCTCTCATCAATTTACCATCTTCCATTCTTTTCGCTTGAGCAAAACACCTCAGAGTACACTGGTACACCTCTCCAGTTAAGCTAATGTTTACCACTGTTTCCGACTCTTGCAATATACAAGAATTTTTTTATTTCATTCTTATCCCCAATTCACTTCCAAGTTGTTTGCTCAGCAATTCCTTTCTACATTTACTCTTGGTTTCAACTGAAACTCTTCAGGTCCAAATCTTTTAATACCGCCTACTACCTTTCTTTCGTTACACTGCGACTATTCTTCTCTCATCCCACCACTACCCATTTCATTTATTCACATATACTTACACCAACAAATGCCTTCAATCTTCCAACATCCTTAATAAATTCCATGACACCTTCCTGGTTTTCAGTAGCTCTCTAACTCATGCTCCCAATCAGTTTTAATATTCTCCTTCCACAAACAATTTCCAATTTTCTCAAGTCTGTAGTCTCACTTCACCATTACCTACAAACAATAGAAATTTCACTCGCCTTTCACGCCCCATTTTCTTATCCCACAAACTTTACACACAAACCTTAAGCCCCTTCTCTGATATCTTGTACCACTCCATCCACAGATGTTGAAAAACTGAGGCGGCATAACATCCTTATCTCAACTTATAGCAAAACAGTCAATCTCCCATCAACATTCTACCACACATTTTGCTTTCACCGTACAAATGTTCAATTATTCAACAATTATCTGCTAAACCACACAGCAAAATATACATAGCATCTCAATTTCTGCAATCATCTTGCCTTTCGGGTCATGCAAGCCCCCACCACAGATTTTTCCCTACTCCTAAACTATTCAGAATTGTTTCATGATAATTCCTGTTTCAATCCACAAGTGCCTCCTTATCAGTAGTCCCGTGTTTTACTTTCTAAATCAAAATCTTACCATACACCTCCCAAGTATGCAAATGGCATGATTCTAAAACACACACAGTATCTTTTGGCACCTTATCTTAGTCTAAAAAAATAAACAAAAATGGTTTTCCACCATTCCTTTGGAACTTTCCATCAAGCCTTACAAAAACTGGCCAGCCACAAACTCTTGGTGCGTTTTCATTTAATGAAACTACCACCTAATATCAAGTACCCTTCAAAAGACTTTCCTATTTTATATTAATATCTTCCCTTCCTGCGTCATTCGGATTTGCCCTTGTCACCCCAAAAAACCAATTCTTAAAGATCACTCCATCGGCACAAGGCTGCATTCTCTGAAAACAGTATCCTCTCAAATCATCTCAAAATCTCTTCTTCTAATAGTAATTTGCACAATCTTTTACCCTTTATTTCTCTAATGCACAGATTTTTTCCCTCCCTAAGTACTTATTTTTATGCACAAGAACAATAAGAACGTCAAGACCTGATGACAGCAAGACCTCGTTTTCCAGAATTGGAACCTCTTACGCGCAGCACTTCAAGTTTAAAAGCACGGTGCACAGGAGGAAACATTATGTCAACGACTTAATTTTGAAATGACGCAATTTTTACTTATAACGTGGCCACACGAATATATTAAAGCATTTAAAATTTCTATCTTCGTAACAAATTGGGCATTTAAATTTATAATTTTTTAAATACTCCACATTTTGTATGTTATTTGTAAAAAGATAAAATGTATCAAATTCATCAATCTTCTTTTCTACACCAATATTATTTACGTTTTTGTAAATGATAGCAATACCGACGTCATTTGATGATGATGCCGCCGCCATTGCCGCTGCTGCTGTCTCTACATCGGATTGAAAGCAACGTTGCGCAAAAGGCTGAGAATAGTACGAAGCCAATACAAGATTATCATTTCTACTTTTTGAATTAAAGGTAATAAAGTGTAGATTTTTACTTTTTCAGTTATAATTCTTGATCTCTTTTTACGTTTTCTTTTTAATTTATTCCATTTTGAATAAAATGTATTTTTATAACGTGAATGACTTGGAAATTTGAGATAATTATCAATACAATTTTCCATTTATTTATAAATATATTTTTTATAGATGAATTTTTGTGGATGAAAATTGTTTTATGAAAAAACTTATTTTTACAAATGGAGGAATTATTTTATGACAAGCTAAATAACGTTTATGGAGGTAATAATGGTAACAGATCTATCATGACTCGCAAAACCGTTGAAAAGTATACTGAAATTTTATCAAAAAATGGTAATTTTGAGGAAAAGAAAAATTCTAATAATTTTATAATAGTTGGATTTGAAGATTTATTTAAAACTGTGGTCACGGTAAACAACAAAGGATGTATTACCATTTAAAATATGTTTTGGGTTAAGCCAATATTACTCATTTACAAATCCAAACACATTTATCCCTACGTATAACTTGTATATTAAAAAGCAATCTAAAACCCCCAATTCTTCCCATATCAACCGATTATATCTACGGGATTTGGTGAACGGAGTCAGGTGGATTTAATAGATATGTCTTCTTTTAAAACTTGTAAAGAGCGTTATATTCTTAACTATCAGGATCATACAACTAAATTTTGCATCTTAAAGCCTATGCTCAATAAAAACACTGATACAGTATTGACCACAATATATTTTTTCTCATTATTTGGTTGTCCTAAAATTTTACAGTGCGATAACAGACGAGAATTTAAATGTTGCGACAATGAATTAAAGAAAATGTGGCCCAATTTAAACGTTATTCATAGCAGTCCTCGGCAACCTCAGACGCAAGGATCTGTTGAAAGAGCCAATGGGGATATTGAGCAAATGCTTCGATGCTGGGTTAGCGACAATAATTGTACCAATTGGGTTTTAGGATTACCTTTTGTTCAGTTTCAAAAAATTTTGGCGTATAACCGAACAATAAAATGCTGCCGATATATCGCTGCATTCGGTCAATATCCCCCCATTATTCCTACTACTGTTACATCATCATCACCATCAATTGCTAATTCTTCTATTGTTTTAGAAGAAGGTGAAGGAGTGTACCCACTCCACTTGGGTGATTAGTGGCAACTCAGCTCTCAACGAAGCAAGACATCACGCTGCCCAACCTCGCCCGTGTTTTGACACTTTTCATTCAGCGCACTTATATATTACTTTGCATGTCAATTTTTTGCATTTCTCTTGGCTTTGCAATACTTCTTTGTTCAGAAGAAACCATGCCGAGACCAAGAAAATTTAAACTAAACATCATCTACATTCCGTAAGAGAAAGGAAGAAACTACGTCATGAAGATGGAGGCATGAAGATGGAGGCATCGATAGTCTATTTGTGGTGAAGTCTGGGTGAAGGGAACTTGACATCAGTCCGAAAGAAGTTTGCTGAACATTCAAGATACAGCTGATGTCAGAACTAAATGTCTTCACATTTGTGGCGAAAGAAACAGCTATTCTGCTGACCATAAAATTTTGGTTACCGAAAGAAGTCATCTCTTCTATATGAACTTGACATCAGTCCGAAAGAACTAAATGTAGCCTTGAACATTCAAGATACAGCTGATGTCCGAAAGAACTAAATGTAGCATTGAACATTCAAGATAGAGAGAAGACACAGCTTGACGAAGACTGTGAAGCCAAAGAAGGAAACTAAAAGACTCAGGATTATGCTGCAGGAGCCTTTTAGCCACACTGTAATTATGAATTAATAACCTGGCCACAGAGAGGAATGTGGGCAACTCTGACAACGCCCCCTCTCTATGTGGGATAATACTATTTCCAAGAGAGGAAAGAGGGGGACCAGGAGCCTAAATATGTAAAATATAATTCAATATAAAATAATAATCAGAGATAACACCAATATGATATAACATATCAAATTTGTCATAAAAACTTCAAAGTGTGAGACAACAAGCAAATAAATGGACAGACAAGCAAAAAATGTCATCATAAAACTTTGGAGGCCGATATCTCAAAACTAAAGTTATCGACCTTCAAATGGAAACTCAGACGTAACGAATTCATCTATCTCAATGAAACAAAAGCAAATGAAAGCTAAATAAATTGTCTTCCAAACTATAGAGTGTTTTTTTTTTTTTTGTCCCAAAAATATTTTTGGGATTTATTTTTCCACGAAATCGATCCAAGATTTTTCAAAAATCGAAAAATATTTGTAAAAAAAAATTGAAAGAAAAAAACTCAATATTATTTATTCTAATCTATAATACCTGTTTACCACGTAAATTTCAGCTCTTAGGTTGCAATAGTTATGGCTGAGTTTTTTTTTTAAGAATTTTTTTTGGGGGCAGGGGTACCAGCGAATGGTGGGGGCTATAAGGAAAATATGAATACTGACCTTTTCGCTAAACATAAACTAATGCCCAAAATTTCAAACTGATTCATGCAAAAAAACCAGAGTTATTAATAAAAAACGATTTTTTCAAACGCTCTCTTAAAATTAAGTTGGCGTTATTTAATACATTCTCAGGTTAGAAATTAAATAGGGAGAACAAGAAAATCATAGTTTGCAATCTCATCAAGGCATTTCATTAGGAGAAGCCTGAGAAATGGGGAAAAAGTGTGGGCGTGTGTAGTGGGGGGGGGAGGTTGCCCCATAAAAATGAATAAAACCTACTTTTCACGCAAGACTATGAGGGCTACCAGCTGTGTCCTAAATCTACATACTATGTAGCTGGACATCCAGTGCAAGAGTTACCCAAGAGAAAATACCTTTCACAGTATCGCTGGAGATAAAGACAGCAGTTATATAATTAATGGCTAATGAATAGTAAGTGTAACGAGTGCCTCTAGGTTTACCAACTAAAACTAGCAACCTCTTAACCACTTATAACTACTACATATCAGTGTATGTCAACCATAATTATTTTCTACGGTTATCGTCAGCTATATAACTGGTTTTGGTTTTTGACATTTATAACTGGTTAAAAATTGTCAGCCGCATAGTCTTTATAACTTTCTTGTGCTGTTTATGGTTACTGAGAACATTGTGGGGATATCATGAACTTTTCAATTTTTAGTTTAAAGAGATTGTTGTATGGACATGATCCTTTTCTCTTATTCAAATTTTCGTAATATTTCTAATTAGGTTGAGGAAAAGAATGGTGTCAGCTGTCAACAGTAAACGGGATAGTATAATTATAATTATAAATGCCTTACCGTGTATCATTCAAACCCAATAGTGTTTTGCTAGGGCCATGCATAACAGGCATATACTAGGAATGGTTTGATTCCTTCAAAACCGCAACAAAATAAGTGATCAGACTTTCAAACGTAAATCCTATTAAAATCATATTTAGTAGTGGATGCACATGGCATTAAGCTTATGAATGATTTGACTCCTTTGGGCTCCGACCCCTCTGAGATCCGTTTTGGAATAACATTTTAAAGCCGTACTAATTACTTATCGCCTATATTTCTTACTCTCCTCCTAGTGACATTCTACTACCACAAGATACAGAAGTGTTTGATATGATCATGATAGGCATATCTAAACTTCAAACAAATACTTCCTTGTCACGGGATCGACATACAAACGTACGCATGTACCTATAGAAATATAGAAATATACCTATAGAAATATGAAAGTAAAGACAACGCAATTCTGTATTCCACTTTTCCAGCTTCAGCACACTTTCATATGACCCTCGATTCTGCCTCTTGGCCTTGGAAACGAAAAGGGAGGCTTTCTTATCTCGACAGGACCTTGAATATTCGATTTTAGAAACCAAAACACATTACACTCTCTCCTCTTCAGCATCTCCCTTTCACTTTCACCCGATCTCTCTCACTTTCCATTTCTTTCACACACTTCTACTTTCCCTTTCTACCCTCATATCTAACAAATGCGACCGTGAAAACTTACAAAAAACTCATTTACATAATCATATAGCCATATATATATATATATATATATACATATATATATATATATATAAATATATTATATATATATGTATTATAGTTTTGTATACATATATGATACATGTATATATATGTAAAAGCACATGACTAATGTATGGCCATATGATTATGTAAAATATATGTGTGTGTGTGTTTTGTATGATTTATATTAACTTTTGTATACATATTGTCAGAAATATGAGCGTAGAAGGGGAAAATAGAAGTGTCTGAAAGAAATGGAAAGTGAGAGAGAGAAAGAGAGATCGGGTGAAGGGGAGGTGCTGAAGAGGAGAAAGTACATTATCTGTCTTGATTTCTAAAATCGGAAATTCAAGGTCATGTCGAGATAAGAAAGCCTCCCTTTTCGTTTCCAAGGCCAACAGGCAAACTCGAAGGTCATATGAAAGTGTGCTCAACCTTGGAAGGGAAGACAGAATTGCGTTGTGTCGCAGTTTACTTTTTTATTGCTACAGGCATATGCGTTCGTTTATATACTTGACCCGTGACAATAAAATATGTGTTTCAAGTTTAGGTATGCCTCTTGTGACTATATCAACCACTTACGTACCCTGTTAATAGTGCTCAATATATGTATGTACAGATATATATGTGTGTATATATATATATATATATATATATATATATATATATATATATATATATATATATATATATATATGTGTATGTGTGTGTGTGTGTGTATTATATATACTTATATAAATATATATACATACTGATGTGTGCGCTGTGTGTGGAAAACAAAAACCGATAAACTCAACTCACTCACTCACTCTCCCTCTTTCTCAACCCCTTACACCGGCCCCCTCCCCCCTTTTTCCCTAACACCCCTGTTCTCTCTCTCTCTCTCTCTATCTTTCCCTTTCTCTCTTCTTTAACACCCCTCAACTCACTCTCTCTCTCTCCTGTTACATTGCCCAGCATTTTTTATATTCATATTTCACCCGTTCTTAATCGCCCCCCACCTTTCCTATCGGGGCTGAACTTGGATTTAAAGGGCATCAGAAGTGTCACTATTCATCTCAACCTCGAAAACTATGGGATTAGACACTATCCGTCGTTTTCAGTTATTTTTACATGTCACCCCTATCTAACCCCACCCCCTTTGGTGAGTGATGTCTTTCCCAGATAGTAAGTCATATGTATATTAAAGTTTGGTTAAAATTGCTCAATGCGTTTCAGTTACCCTGGAACGCATACATACAAAAAATTTTATATATACGGATTATATCTACATATGTATGCATATATAATATATATATATATATATGCAATGTTATATATATATATATGTTATATATATAATATATATATATATATATATATATATATATATATATATATATATATATATATATATATATATAATATATATATATATATATATATATATATGTACATGTATATATTACATAAAAATAACCCACGTGAACTTTGAGGCCGAATGAAAATTACCTAGCAGCCGTTGAATGAATGCCGTGGCGGTGGTGGGAGTCTTAATGGAGAAACGGAAGACCAAGAAAATGGAATTCAGTATTTCAGGATCAAATTCCGACAAGTGTTACATAAAATAGAGAGGACATTAATTACATCAAGACAGGAACATGATAGCATTTCTTTAGACGTGATGAGGGACAATTATTGGTTGAAAAAAAAAAAAAGTTTTAGTAAAACTAAAAGCTTGTTCTTATGCAAAATATATGGATTCTGGAAATATGGAACTAAAGCAAAACTGAGCCATGACGCGAACTCAAGTAAATTTGGGAGAACTGTAGTTCAAGGGGATGATTACATCAAGAACTATCCTGTCTTGTCATATGATCCATCCCAGGCAGTGTTAACAGTGGCCCTTAATTTCTATGGGATGCTTGTATCAGTGATGTTCATTTTACAGACACCTGAACATTGAACGAGGCAAGTGCAACAGTTTATTCAAGGTCTCAGCAAACAGAATTAAGAAATGCATATAATGGTTTTTAAAAAGTACCATTTGGATCAGCACAGTTACTGTTATTTAGGTACTGGAGCCTAATGTTGAATGTTTTCTTTTCCAATGGCCCTCCAACTCTCACCTGTTGTTTATCTAGATTCTAGACCTCATTTCTAGACCTACCTTTGACTTTCACGACTTTCCAGTGACCCTGAATTCTAGCTATGTGGTCTTGAAACTGAGGCTGAAGGACTTTCAGATCCGAAACAGACCTTGAAATCTGAAATTTGGAAACCTAAACCCAACTCTTCAGCTCTCTCCTCTACTGCTTCCCCCTTTCACTAGATTTCTCTCTCTCTGGCGTTTCTCTAGGATGGATGTCGTCAACTGACTCGCTTCCTGTTTCTAGGAATGAAAGGTAGGAATCCACCTTTCACTTCATACGTTTAGAGAGAGAGAGAGAGAGAGAGAGAGAGAGAGAGAGAGAGAGAGAGAGAATGGTTTGATTGATTTATAGATTTTTGGCATACATGCCAAGCACTGGGGCAACAAAGGCCATTCAGAGCTGAAACGGAAATTGAGTGACAAAGTTTCATACGTGGAAAGTAAGATGGAAGAAAGAGAATATGAACGGAGATACAGTGAAAGGAATGAAAGAGGTTGCAGGCAGGGGCTTCAGGGACGCTGCAAAGAACCTTAAGTAATGCCTACATTGCACCGCATGTGGTGCACTGACGGCACTAACCCCTAGAGTATTACAATAATTTTACGTATGACTGCATACATTTTGACTGTGCAATGACCACTAACGTTCGTCAAAAGCCAATTGCGACCAGGTAACTAATTCTCAGCTTAGGACAACAGCGACATACTGGGTTTCCATGATTTAGAAGAGATTTCTAGGTTTCTTGGCAGACACCCTCACTTCTGTTATAGTCGATAGAAATACGTTCACCTCTTTCTCCTTCTCTATCCATGTTTCTCTGGGGCTGTTTCCCCTATTCTAGCCTTCTCTTATTTACATCGGTTCAATGCCTGTTGAAAGCGTCTTACAATTATGAGGAGACTATTAATGTCTAAGAGTCAACGAAATAAAAATTGTGCAGTTGCACTTCCCTCATAAAAATGTTCAAGCGTCTGTAAAATAAACATCACTGATATAAGTATCCCATAGAAATTAAGGGCCACTTTTAACACTGCCTTGGATGGATCATAATACACGACAGGATGATGGTTCTTGTACTTTTCCCCTTGAACTGCAGTTCTCCCAAGTTTACTTGGAGTTCAACCACTCGTGCGAGGCATACCGCTCTCGTACCCGTGTACAGTTTAACAATTTTTTTTTCGGCAAAGCTAAATCAGAGCCGTTATGTCGAATCTTTGATCAAGGCCTTGCTGCCAACACCATCCATAACAAATAAAGCACTTTCAGCCTCATCCTGTGTTCTCTCATTTCAATATTTTCTGTCTGTTATGAAGGTCCTTGGTCTAACAATATCCCACTAATTCTCTCTCTCTCTCTCTCTCTCTCTCTCTCTCTCCTCTCTCTCTCTCTCTCTCTCTCTAATTAAATTTGATCATCTTTGCTAAGTGGGTCCTGGATTACTGCAACCGACGACAGGGAAAATACGCTAGTTATTTTCACTCATCAGAACAAGGCAAGCCATCCAATATTTGTCGACTGAAAGTTATTCTAATCGTGGTAATACAATGCAATCGCCTTTACTGAGGCTACATGACCCACTCTGTTTTATTACCAGAACATGATTCTATTATGAGAGCAGCAATTCCTATATTTTGCGAACGACAATCCATTCTCAGCTACAGACATAAAACAAACCATTCGCTCTCATCAACCCATTCTCTTTCAGTGGGCAAGAGATTCCATTCTCATTCTGAGCCACGGCAAAGTGAACGTGCTAAAAAAAAATTTCCCTGAGTTTCTCCTCAAACTTCGACACTACTAAGCTTTCAAAAGACCTTGAAATCTGGCGTATGATCTTGCGGATGGCAAAAAGGGTCTTTCGATTTTGAATCTGACCTTGAATTTTTGAGTTTGGAAACCTATGCCGACTCCCCAGCACTTTCGCTTTCTCTCTCCGAGACTTTCACTTTCGCCCGTTCTGTAACTTAGCCTACACTTTCACCCACACCACCTCTACTTTCACACTCTCTTCCCGTTAAGAGAGAGAGAGAGAGAGAGAGAGAGAGAGAGAGAGAGAGAGAGAGAGAGAGAGAGAGAGAGAGAATTTAAGTTATGAAGATCTATTTACTTTGAAACATATAGTTTGAAACATCTGAGAAAGTTCTGCATAGCATTTATTTCGCTATAACATTTGAATTATCAAAATATAACTTGGTAACTATTTTCAAAAATTTTTAATGTTTTCGTAACGTAAAATAAACGTGTATTGCGAGATTAATATCAATCTTATAAACTAAATAAAAACAACATTAAGAATAAGAATAAACTACTTTGAAGAACAAAGCGAAATTTTATATTACCATTATAACACACCACGAGAGGCATTTACCATTCCTTTGTCTTCGTACCATACGAGCACGTTTTCTTTCAAGAACAAAGTTTTCTTCGAAATATTCCGTTTTCTATAAGGTTCAATTTACGACAAAACTAAATACGACTATTATAGATTTGCCCACTATTGTTTTCATGCCTCATTATCAAAAATTGTCACTAGAATTAGAGAGAGAGGGCTCAATTCAACCAATAGCAACTCTTGATATGTGACCAGGCAGGGTTGACGACTCAAAATTTCTCTTTAATCAGATTAGGTATGCAAAACTGTAAAAGTTTGTCTCTAAGTTAGGATCTGTCGCGCAGCTCATTATGCAATCATATAAAAAAACAGTATTACTTCCAGAAAAAATACTAAAATATTTGATAAACTTCTTGATGCATGACACTTTCATATTGAATATGCAATCCTTTGTTCTTAAAATCACAACGCATAACAGACACTGCTTTACACAAAGTTAAAGAAAACGGAAGGGAAGCCCGTCAAAAAGGGGGATGGGGGACTCCAGAAAAATAAGAATTGTAGCCGGACGCCCAGCGTTCTGCAGCATGACTCGTGTCGAAACCCATGTTCCATTATGATGCCATGCATTCACTTCTCGCCATAAGTAGTTGAACAAAATATTCCGCTTCCGTATGATCTCTTATAATAGTATACTACCATTTACAAATTCAGCATTACAAAATGCACAACTTTTGATGATTAACATACATGCAACAAAATTTCCACAACCTTGATTTTCACAAATTGACATTAAAAAATACAAAAGCCGTGAAGTCCCTTGAAATTCGGATTTTAAGGATTTGACTATCAGAGAGAGAGAGAGAGAGAGAGAGAGAGAGAGAGAGAGAGAGAGAGAGAGAGAGAGAGAGAGAGAGACTACTTATGCATTTGGGCTGCACAATCAAATAGTCATGTTGGAAAATGATTCTACATTACTTATGGGTAGAGTCTGTATTCTACAACGGGTTTAGGATTCCGAAGTGTCTCCACAAAAGCTTTCGTTACCCTTACTTTCCAAAGACCCTGAAATCTAAGCAATGACCTTGAAGGAGGCAAAGGAGAATTTTCAGTTTCTCTTATGACCTTGAATTTCGAATTTGGTTAACAACTGACGGAACCTCCACTCTCTCCCTTCTACCATCTCCCTTTCACCCGATCTCTCTCTCTCACTATCGATTTCTCTTTGGACGGTTACAGGAATATCTTTGCTGTATGCTTTCTAAATCTCTTATAACTCGGTGCTATTCATGCCATAAGATGAGAGAACAAATGCTCACATACAGTACATTAATCACCAAAGCCCCTAAGAATATGAATGGTCCAAAGATGGGCGTGCATAACTGAAGTTATTCAGGACTGAATGGAATGCGAAACAATTGTGAAAACTGACCCATTTTATATAGACTGAGCAATATGCGTGCTCTGCATAGAACTAAACTTTGTATGCAAGGCTACTAAACTATTCATTCAAAAAAGTTATTTCAATTTTTTTTTCTCTCTCTCTCTCTGAAATATCGATTGCGTAGTCGATCGTCACTATACATAAAAAACCAAGATAAAAAAAGTGAAATTCTGAAATCCGTGGGCTTGTCACAGTCACGATCAATATTGCGAAAAAGAACAATCTTCCCTTTCTTGTCCAAACTGTGATTTGCTAAACCAACACTGACAAGCATGGAAAGATAATTAAAACAAAATTAGTAAAACTAGCGGCTAATAGGCATTAATTTCAGAATCTTGATACACTTGTCTACTCTTCGCTTTAATGGTAATCCAGTGCTTTAATGACGTGTGAATTGTGGAAGCAATGGGAATGTGATTTATACGAATAAATCAAGCAGTAGCACCTGGCCTTTATGGGCTACAGTATATTATTATACTCAGAAGAAACCTATTTATATGGAACAAGCCCAAGGGCCCATTGACTTGAAATTCAAGCTTCTAAAGAATATGGTGTTCATTAGGAAGAAATAAGAGGTTATATCTATAATGAAACTAATACCCAAGTGGTATACTAGCCCTTACTAGTCTATTTTTATACGATTACCTGGGAAGGCGCATTGGCAACTATTAATCGTTAGAAATATGACAAGACCATACCGAAATTGTAATCGGAATTACACTGGTATTACTGTATAAAAAAAAAAAAAAGCATAGTTGAAACGTTTAAAACTGCCTGTTGAAAATATTTTTATAGTTCATTAAACCAATAATATAACCGATAAAGCTTCAAAACATTTTTTGACTTAACATCCTTGGAGTAGGTAAAGAAAAAAAAAATTAAAACTGCGAACTTCACATAAGTATCTCTTACAACACACGTTTTCTTCAAGAATGCCCTGGATTTCTTTTCCGACTTCGTTTTCTATGTCGTTCTTTTACACTATACAAGCCAGCTTTTATATTTCAAAAATAACTTTTGCTTACACCACATTGGTAACACGAGCAAAATCTGGTGACATATATATAATTTTAAATGCCAGTTTTAGAACGTTATTCTTTCTAATACTGAACGGACTGTACTACTGCATAAAATATAAACTTGCGGAAAAGTTTGAATTTTTTTTCTATACGATAACAGGCACGACACGAATCACTTGGCAAACTTTCGATACTAAATCATTTCATATTAAACTCCAATATTTTCAAATCACAAAATTTAGAAAAAGAAAACGGAACAGAAATGACAGAGGAAACTCATGAAAATTCGATTTATTATGAGGAGATCGTGTTAATTCCCAACCAAAGTTCAATGCAAAAAATTATTTTAATAGAACAGCTTCGCACGGACTATTTATCTTGGAAATTTATTTTTCCTATATTTTTAGTGTTGCTGATGAAGGTGGTAGTGTTGTTAATTAACTTGTTTATTGTCGGTCAATTATTATTAACCTCATATCTACCCTACATGGTTGGGGACCCCTTTGGGAACGCGGGGTTTTGGGTGGGTGGGAAAACGGGTGGGGGAAAAACGTTGGGAGAAAGACCGGACTGCCATGATGATGTTATGGAATGGATCCACGCATGGGGAAGTCATTAGGAGCCATATGTTTAAATAAGGATTGGCTAAGGAAACCTATTATAAAAGGAACTATACCAACGTAACGTACCCAAACCTAACCTAACCTAGCAGGCCGTGTTAGTCAATATCATTAACTTCAAATTTCAACACCACCAGTGCCCAGTGGATTCAGTACTCCAGTTCTGGTTCGATTTCATCTGGTACGTACAGAATGATGTGGTTACTTATATATTACATTTCTAAAATTGAGATTAATCATTTGAATATCAGAAGTGAGATTAATAATTTGAATATAAGAAGTGAGGTGGTTAATTTGAATATCAGAATATATTATATTCGTATTTTTCACTTCTTGCAGATTAACATGGGGAAGTGGGCAAAGTACCAACAAGGTTGCAGAAAAGAATGGGAGAATAATATTATTACATTGTTGAAATCATGGATTCAGAAAGTACCAAACGATGATAAAATGGTTTACTGTCGTTACTGCTGACCCAATGTAAGGGCGCATTACTCAGACTTAGTGGATCACTCAAAGACCAAGAAACATAAACAGAGTTTCTTCGCAAATTCAGTCTTCAGATATAACAAGCTTTGTGATTTCTAAAAACTGTGAAACTTCTACGTTGAAGAGGGCTGAATTAATATTCAGTATCCACATGGCGATCCAGTCTCCCATTTACTTCCTGTGTGCGCTAGTGCTTTTAGTGATTCTGATATTGCAAAAGGTGTTAAAATGGGTTCCACCAAATGTACCGAAATGATTAATAAGGTGTTGGGTTCTTATTTTCATGAGCAGTTGATCCTTGACATGAAGGACAAGAAATTTACTATTTTAGTTGACGAGTCAACGGATCTGAGTTCGTCAAAACATTTGTGTATTATTGTGAGACATTTTTCAGAATCTCAGAAAGATTAATTTATCAAAGATGTTGGCTCTACTTAAAGTTGAAGATGCCACTACTTCGGGGATGTACAGTGTTATGAAGGATTTTTTAATAACCTTAAGTTTGAGAATTGCATAGGGATTGGTTCTGATGGTGCAAACGTTATGGTAGGAAAGAATCACTCAGTTTATCAACTTAAGGAGGAGTTTCCATATCTGAAGCTAGTTAAATGTGTGTGCCATTCTCTCCATTTAGCATGTTCCAAGGCTGTAGCCTCTCCTCCGAGAAATTTAGATTATTTGATAAGGGAATCCCATAAGTGGTTTAGCAGATCTCAAAAAAGACAAGAAACTTACGCAAATTTATATTGCACCATGAATGACAAAATGCCAGTGAAAATTCCTGGGCTGTCTGATACTCGGTGGCTAAGCAGGTACAATGCAGTAATCAAAATTCTTGATCAATGGGAAGAATTGAAATTGCATTTTCAGTTGGCTGCTGGAAAAGAGCGTTGCTATCAAGCTGAAATGCTTTCAAATATGTACAATGATAAAGTTAATTTTTGTACCTTAAGTTTTTGATGCCTGTCCTGGAATTTTCCATAACTTGAATCTGAAATTTCATGCATTCAGTCCAGACCCTGGAAAACTGCATGCTGAATTGGTTGAATTTCAATTAAATCTAATGAGGAAAATTGTCAACCCCAATAAATTAGACCTCAATCCATTTCGTTGTGATTGGAAAAATAATCTTATGCATACTAATGCTTGCAGTTTTGGTGTTGCATTTACTCATGAAGAATCTTGTTCTTCGCTCTCTGCACAAGTAAAATTGGATGTGCGAGAGAGATGCAAGTCATTTTTATAGAGGGCAATAGAGGAGGTTGAACAGACTGCCAGAAAACAGAGATCAATTAGATGCTTTATCTGCTCTCTCTCCATCTAGCAATCCTGAAGAGAGAACATTTGCTAAATTTTTGTCTTTGCTTCCCCCTTGTAAACAGTCAGAAATATCCAGCTTAGAGAACCAGTGGATGGAACGAAAAAGCATTGCATTGCCCGCATCAGTTACCTTTGACACAATAAAATACTGGGTGCACCTCAGATAGCATAGGGATTCCGCTGGGAATGAAGGATTTAAAGACTTATCTGAACGCGTTCTATCACTTTTATCCCTGCCAGTATCGAATGCAGAGGTTGAACGTGTGTTTAGTCAAGTAACTATTTTAAAGACAGATCTGCGCAACCGGCTAAGTACCACAACAATGGAATATTTGTTGGGCATTCGTTTCGCTGTCAAGGGTGGTAACAAATGCTGCAAGGATTATGACCCACCAAGCGATATGATTCAAAGAGTGAATTCCTCTGTTATCTACATTTAGAATAACAAAAGATGTATCGGATTTTTTTTTTTATTTCTTCATATGATTATGTTCCATTTTTTTCCTGTTTTAAGGCGGGTGCACATTTTGTCTAATGCACTTCCAATCATGTTACAATATGAACTCCAAATTGAGAAAACCCCTCTTGAGCATGCGTACTAAAGGCAAACGGCAGTTTGAGGAAAGGTGGGGCTATGGCGGGATCGAGATCGCTCTCTCAGTGACGGACGTTTGAGGAAATGTGGGATTCATACATGATGTTTACATGTTAATGTCATTTCTTTTTGTTTCCAGACGTCTCTTTGTTCTCCAATAGTTTATTTCACGTTCGTCAATCATAATAGTTTCCACCTTGTGCATTACCTTGTTCCCAATTGATGACATTCAGTGGCGGATTACCCCAATAGTTAACTAGCCTAAGCCTAGGGGACCCCATGCCTTGGGGGGGTCCCGTGGCCTTGAACTAGCCATATATTGAAAACTGCATAACTGCAAAAAGAGTGGTAGACCAGGAGAGGAACTAGAGGCCAATTGTGAAAATTTTCGGTGCCAGGGTGTCCGTCAGCTGCAGTGCTATTCCTACCATTATGCAGACCTGGGCTGTTGCCACTTCGAGCTTAGTTTTTATCTGATTTTGGCTGGCTATAGTGGCTACTAAGAAACATTTTTATACGTATACTATCATGAAGAATCTTATGCATTGCGTACACTATCCTAAAGCCAACCACAGCTAATGAATGGTGAACCGTGAATGATCAGTGCAGGGTGTACCCAGACTGGACACGTATGATTCCGATTTCCGATTCCTGTCGTGGTGGGTAAGGGTGGGGCCACGCCGGGAGGTAATGACTGCTTAGTAGTGTACACTACGTATTCGTGTTCTAAATACTGCTTCGAAAATTCTTGCAGTGACATCACAGTCTTATCCAACTGTTGCTATTGTTGTACGTACCTATCTAAAGGCGCTGCCACACTAGCAATATTTCCGTCGACTTTATGCAAGTTTGTTATCACCTTTCCAAAAACGTCGGCGTCATTCTGTACTCTGGCTGTTCACGCGTTATTCTTCGTGCCGTGGTTGTCGTCGTCAAAACGTGCAAACAAACCGCCTCGGCTATGGCTTCCAAAACAATTATGCCTTTTAACAGAGAGCCATTAATAGTGGGTCGTTCTGTGTGTGTTTAATGATGTTACAGAGAACGAAAAAAGCAAAAAAAGTCTTCGGGTTCGGTCCTGGTTAAAAAGACGTGAAAACGAAAGCGTTTATTATACACTTAGTAATGGAATTGAGCATGGAAGACAAGCTAATAATGAACTAAGTTGAGTATACCTTAGTTTAACCAGACCACTGAGCTGATTAACAGCTCTCTTAGGGCTGGGCCGAAGGATTGATTTATTTTACGTGGCTAAGAACCAACTGATTACCTAGCAACGGGACCTACAGCTTATTGTGGAATCCGAACCACATTATGACGAGAAATTAATTTCTATCACCAGAAATAAATTCCTTTAATTCTTCATTAGCCGGTTAGGAGAGTCGAACGCTGGGCCAACCGCGTGCCAGGCGACAGCTCTATCCAACGAAGAACTAATCATGAACTGGATTAGACTGACCAAAGAACAGTTCATTCAACTCTTGAACCTGGTGACACATCATATAGAAAAAGCAGATTCTAAAATGAGGAAAGCTGTGTGTGCTGCAGAGCGATTGACCGTCACTCTTCGCTATTAAAGGTAGGCTATGTTACTTTGAATTATACCCTCACTCTTCGCTATTAAAGGTAGGCTATGTTACTTTGAATTATAGAGACCTATGCTAGGCTACTCTATCCTAGGCCTGGTGTAATAATTAGGTTATGCATGAAAGATGCTGATTATTTTGTATCTGTACACAGTTCGTTTATGAAGTTTCTATACCCCTGGGTTGCCATTTATGGTGGATAGATTCTTGTAGGAAAAAATCTGCTTCGGCTACGCTATTGTACACTTTTTGGATTTTCAAGGCAAAAATGGACAAATTCTAAAAAAAATTATAAATATAAACCTCCTAGCAATGCTGTATATTAATTTAGCATTATCAAAAAATAAATGTTTTGTGTTTGGACAATTTCTAAAACTTCACGATTAATGACAGTATGGTTATTAATTTACTGGTATACTGCCAAATAAGCTGCAGTACAATATGTCAAGGCAAAAATGCAAGGTTTGCAGTATGTACATCAGGAAAAAATATAATTATATATATATATTGTATATATTTATATATAGTATATATATATATATATATATATATATATATATATATATATATATATATATATATAAAACATATTTAGTCAAAACAAGATACTGTAACTGCATGTAAAAAAAGAACATGTTTTTAAATTGTTTCAATCACGAATATATATATCTTACACACACTCTCATATGGTATATAAAGGCTTTAGGACAAGATTAGTTAAGAACTGTAGGCTTTGCTTTACTGTAACTGTTTTTATTTAAACTGTTGTTCTTGTTTCACTGCAAATAATTTGCATAAATTATTAGTCTTTAATGTACTACTAGCTGAGGAAATTTTTCTCTCGTTTCAGGAGAATCACAAGTGTCCGTTGGCTATCAGTTTCGGATTAGCCATAATCTGGTTTCATCCATCATACCAGTGACATGCAGAGCCATATACAGCGTGCTGAAAAATTATATTTGAAACTTCCATCAACACCTGAGGAATGGAATGAAGTTGCTCTGCATTATTTCCAGCAATGGAATTTTCCAGGTTGCATAGGGGCACTAGATGGGAAAAAGTGTGCTAATTGCCAAGGCCCCACTTGTTTCAGAACTTTATGACTATAAAGGTCATTTTAGTATGATCATGATGGCATAGTTGATGTATCTTACCATTTCATGTGTGTAAGTATAGGTGCCAATGGAAGAGGTGCAGTTTCTACGTCTCACTGTTTCGGAACCCATGGTTTTCAAAATCTCATTTAGATGTTGAGACTATTTAGAAAATTTGCTTCATTTTTCATCTCAAATTGTTTTAGTTATATGCCGTTAAGGTCTGAACTGCTCGATGACGCAACCATCAATGGCTGGTCCAGTTTTGCGAGGTTAGCCATCATGTGAATTGGTGCATCAAACAAAAAAAAAAAAAAATGGTGGACCCTCAACAACTGTGGAGATAGATGAGGCCAAAATCTGGGAAGAGGAAATATAACGTTGGCAGAGTAGTCGAAGGGCAGTGGGCATTTGGAGGGATTTGCAGACACACCCGAGAATTTTTTGTTGTGCCGGTCGAAGACAAATTCTCACACACCGGTAAGTCTAATAAAAAAATTAGATAGAACCAGACAATTATTTCTGATTGTTGGATGGCCTACGACTGTCTAGAAAATGAAGGCTATATTCATTTAAACCATTCAATGAACTTTGTTGATCCAGATACTGGTGCTCATACAAATACAATTGAAAGAAGGTGGCGTGAACTTAGGGATAGTCCCCTAGTTACGGTCGTATTAAATGTAATTTTGTAGGTTCAAAATTCATTTCAAAACTGTAGTTTCCGGTCTGGCAATCGATACTGTCCCATCAAAGGTCTTTTATATTTAAAGGACCTTGGTCCTATCAAAACAGCAGCTTGAACGCGATAGTTCTTAAAGATGATGGCTGGTTTACGGATTAGACCAGCATATTGACAGATGACCACCTGATTGCCCTCTGCTGACCACTTCGCGGAAACTGAAGTTTGGCCAAAAATCATGCCCTTTCTCATTGGTTTTATTTAAAAAAGGAAATAGGTTTCTAATGAAAATCTCTGACGGCCATTCCTTAGGAAACGTGGGTAAGCTCTTCCAAGGCCAAAACTTGATCGTAACAGTGAGACGTTTCTCAACGCGGGAATACCTTATTCGCCCCAATAAGCGGTCTTAGTGACTGATTGATAACTTCCAGCGACTTTGCACACTCCGATGTACAAATATATGCAAAATAATGTTAAAGGTCGTTAGGATATATGGCAGAATACACATGCCACTTGTAATCCAAATATGAATGTCGAGTTCAAATCGAACATGAAATCCAGTTTTCATTTTTCCTCTTTCTTCGTTTTTATTTATAGTCAAAGCAAAAACTTTATATGTAAATCAGGTTAAATTTATACAAAACTTGACAAATTCAAGTTTGCAACAGTTTATAAAAAATTTTGAATAAGATTTATTACCGACGAAACGCCTGGCAATAAACTTTTGATAAGTAATAAGAACGGGTAGAAATAGGTCACTGTTGTAAAATAAGTGGTTACAGTGAGTATCTTGAAGACTAAACTGGCGCGACAACAAGAGCCAGTGCAAGGTCTAGAATATGGTCTAGAGATAAGCTTAAGTTTTTGTTACCAATGCTAGCATTGGAATTGAAAAAGATAATTGGGAATCTTGGGTTATCATAACAGACGATTATCCGATGAAATTACAAAATGCACAGCAGATCGAGATAAATTCTGCTTTTGGAAAAAAAAAAAAACAATGTTGCGAACGAAGTTGTAATGTTTCAAGCCCTCTTGAGGAAATTATTTTACCAAGGCCAAGAGAGAGAAGGTCTGCTCACTTCCCCCAAAACCCCCAGTGTAGGCAGAGCGTTGTCTACCTCCTTATTGCGTCACCAGGTGAATTGCCGTAATGAAGGGGTACCTCTAAGAGACGTCATCGTCTACGTAGTTACTCCAGGCGGGAGGCGACTCCACCTGGGTAGACCTCGTCTCTCTTGGCCTTGTATTTTACCATCGTATAAAATAGATTGAGTACGAATGAAAAAAATATATGATTTTGAAAGAGCTGACTGCAATATCCGAGTGTAATAAGGAAGGTTAGAAAGGCGATATTATTAAAATGGTATTCAAGAGAAACAACAAATCAGTGGTATGAATAAATTGATCACAGTGAATAGAAAAATACTGTACCTCATTATCAGTTTTTTAATGGAAGAAAGGAAAATGCTGGCGTAGGCAGGATTCATGCAAGTGAAAGTGTTGCAAATGAAGGTCCAAGGAAAAGGCAACTACAATTACGTGTTGGGATAAACATGCTTGATATTTAAACACCTACTGTAGGTTAAGACGCGGTATTATTTCCAATAATGAGGGTTTCTACCTGCAAACTATTATGACACAAGCTGTAACTGAATTATTGTTTGCTTTGTCTACTCATCTACTGAACAAAAAATGGCCCTGATAAAAAAGTACACAAAGGCAGACACAAAAGCATTAAAATTAATTATATATATACACAAACAAAGCCACTCCAATCATCTAAAAACATAACAGACACCTCACACGTCTCGAACTGTCGACCTACACGTCCAGTTCTCCTCACTGCTTGGGAGAAAGGGAGCTGGGGATTGGCACGATACACGTACACATCGTTACCGGGGTCTAAGCGATGTCAGGCAGGGCAGCCGATCGAGGCTACGGCCTACCCCAACGCCAAATCAAAATCCTTCGTAAAGAAGGCATCGTGCTTACCCCATATAGAAAATGGAAAAAAGCACGTTAAAACGAAGAAAAAATACTGTATATATACATAAATATTTAAATATACATTATAAAATATATATACATATGTATAGTTATCCTGGGCCTCTGTAGGTTCATAGGGCAGGCGCTGATCTACATTATATATATCTATAAATATATATATATATATATATATATATATATATATATATATATATATATATATGTATGTATGTATGTATATATATATATGTATATATATATATGTATATATATGTATATATATATATATATATATATATATATATATATGTATATACATATATATATATATATATATATATATATATATATATATATATATATATATATATATATATAAATATATATATAAATATATATATATTATATATATATATATATGAGAAAGAAAAATTAAGCGTTTGGTCTGCGGACCCAATTGTTCATATTGGAAATGGTACTACAAATACCCGAGTCCTCCCTTAACAGAGGCGTTGCGTTTGAACATCAAGTCTGAACGCTACAACGGATTTAGGATTCCCTCGTGTGTCTCAACAAAGCTTTCGTTACCATTACTTTCCAAAGACCCTGAAACCTAACCAGTGACCTTGAAGGAGACACAGGAGAACTTTCAGTTTCTAATATGACCTTGAATTTTGGATTTGGGAAACAACGGATGGAACCTCCACTCTCTCCCTTCTACCTTCTCCCTTTCACCCGATCTCTCTCTCTCGCTTTCGATTTCTCTTTGGACGAATATGGACTCTCTCTTCCTGTGTGCTTACGTAACCTCTCTTATCTTCGTCTGACATGAACAGCGCCGCATTAAAAAAAGGGTGAATGGTCACATACATTAGTCGTCACGAAACCCCATGGTCAATGAAAGGTACCCATGAATTACCTTTAAAAATTATTCAGGACTGAATGGATTGGATATTCTGGAAACTGAGGCACTTCATGCAAACATAGTAGCATGCAAACTTTGCATAAGAACTAATTTTTTAAAAATTGCTTCAGTAAAACAATTTCCTCTCTATTCAATCAGTTCTCCAATAGAGATTGTGTACCCGATAGTCACCAGACAAAGGAATAATCTATAAAGGCCGAATTCTGAAATCCATAAACTTGCCTAGATCAGGATTAATAGAGTACAACCACTTCGAGGCGGAATAATCTTCCGCCTTTGCTATTTAGTGTCCATACTGTGGTTTAATAAGCCAACAACGAAAAGGTCTTTAAAAACAAGTAAAGCGCAATCGAGTTTTCTGTACAGCCACTACAGCGTATATAATCAAGGCCACCAAAAACAGATCTATCTTTCGGTGGTATCGGTATAATGCTGTATGAGCCGCGGCCCATGAAACTTTAACCACTGCCCAGTGGTGGCCTACATATATCGTTGCCAGAAGCACGATTATAGCTAACTTTAACCTTAAATAGAATAAAAACTACTGAGGCCACAGGGCTGCAATATGGTATGTTTGATGATTGGAGGGTGGATGATCAACAAAACAATTTGCAGACCTCTAGCCTCAGTAGTTTTTAAAATCTGAGGGCGGACAGAAAAAGCGCGGACAGAATAAAGTGCAGACGGACTGACAAAGCCGCTACAATTTTCTTGTACAGAAACTAAAAATGAAAAATATCAGAAAAAATAGCAGAAAATATATATAAACTTAAGAAATTTGCGAAATTTGTCAACTCTTCGTTTTAATGTAAATCCATTTTGTAATAATGAGTGAATGAACGAAGCACCATGCAAATCCATTTTGTAATGATGACAGACTGAAATAAACAAATGAATGTAACAAATTGAATGGAATAAATCAAGCAATAACATCTGGACTTATCAGGTTGTATCTAAACTTAAACTACTGCCTCCGCAGCAAAAATATACAGCACTTACTGATTTATTCTGATAAAATTACCAGAGAAGGCGCATAAAATGTCAAAAAATATTTTTTTTCGGAAGTTCATTACAGCCATTATAAAAAATATTGCAAGATAAAACAACTTCCACTAAACAATGACATGGCCCTTTTTCTCGTTCATGTGTCCGACCTGCGGTGACCGTTGTCGTCTGACCGCCGATGCCGACAAAACAGACTAAGATATGTAAACGCGGGGGGTGTAAATTCAAAAAGACAATAAGACATGCCTCAGATGGGTATCCACCTACGCGTCACCTCCGAGGTGCTAGTACTAAACAAGGTCTAAACATGGCGGAAGCTCAATGGGAAACCGTGTTCAGTAACAGGCCCTCGGGGACCAAAAATATTATTTATTAATATATAGAAATGGGTATATATTATACTCTGACCCCGAACGACTAGTACTAAACACGGCGTCCCATTGAGCTCCGCCATCTTCAGTACTAGTACCTCGGAGGTGAGAAATTTGGATGAACAACAATCCGGATAAGGTGGAGGGCATACCAGCCAATGGTCAGCCCATTGTTGTCGGAATAGACGAGTCAAAATTCTTTCACAGGAAGTACCATCGGGGACAGTGCAGGGAGGGTCATTGGGTCTTCGGGTCAGTCGGGAGATGTAGTGGAAAGCGTAGAAAGCAAGGTCTAGACCCTGGTGGAAAGTGCTTCCTACTCGAAGTTCCTGATCGTAGAGCCACAACACTACAGCCTCTGATTCAACAATATATATTGCCAGGGCCTCACATAATATATGGCTGGGCATCATATGCAAACATTGCAACAATACAAAATGGAATATTTGCAGTCAGTCTTGATGCCCAAACAGAATTTCGTAGACCCGAACGATTCAGATGTTCACACACAGGCTATTAGAAATCTTTGGGTGCGGCCTAAGAAAGATACGTCGGCAGTACGGAACTAAAGGGAATTGTTTCCAAATTACATAAACGAATTTATCTACCGAAACAAGTTCCGAAGCGGTTACAAGTTCTGCTGTTTCTTAGCCACGATTGCTGACAATTATCCGCTGTGAATGATTGAAACAGACTGTTCTACATAACATGATTGACTTGTGGACATTTTCGCAGACCATACTGCTTCTGTAAGCATATAAGCTGCTCATTTTTTGTTTTCCATGATTCAATAAATACTTGATAAATCTCTACTTTTGTAAGCAGATAAACTGCCAATTTTTTTCAGATTTATAAAATAATGGCTGCTGAAGAGCAAGAGCCCGTGCCAGGTTCCTTCCTGGCTCTACGCGCTCACTCCATAATCATGTATACCATGAAGTCATGAAACTTGACAAAAAAGACAAATGAACTACAAAAAACTGACAAGCAAGTGTACAGAAGGCGGCACCAAGGTATACAGCAAGAAATATGGGCATCTTCCTGCCACTCAAAGGTTATGAAGAATACACTACTCTATCTGAAACACACACTTGAGTGGGGTGGAATTAGGCTCCTGTATGAGATAGCCTTAGATCAATATGAAAATAAGAAAACCCCTTGGATTCTGCAAATAAAAGAGTACATGAAAGAATTAAATTTAAGTAAAATTGCATCGCTTAAAGGTAAGCAGTTAAAAGAAATGATAATAACTGGGACAAAAAAGCATGACAAATGAACGAGAATACAACCTTAAAATCATACAGAAAATATAAAAGAAAACTTGAAAGAAATCTGGTATAACACTGAAAAAACAATGCTGTTCAGTAGGGCTAGATTAGGCTCACTAGGATTAAGCGATAGGAATAGGCTAAACGGCGAAGATACAAAATGTCTGTGCTTTGCAGAAATACCTGAAGACTTACAACATTTCTTACTCTACTGCCCAGCATATAGTGACAAATATATATATAGATCTGCGCAGCAGCCATATCAAGAAAATAAAAAGAAATTAATAGCAAATGTATTTCTGTTTGCAGATCCGTCGAAAGAAGAAATTGAAAATAGGAAAGAATTTATAAAGGATTTATGATATTCCAGAAAAAAAATTAACACACAAGTTAGGAATAAAACTAGCAAGAGAGCCGTTTCAAAGACAAATTCCGCATACTACTACTGCAGGCACACTAGACTATTCGTGTGAGGTATACAGCTTTATTCCTTTGTCATTTGACGATCTCTGGTTGTGTAAGCAAATAAAATGCTCATTTTTTTTTTATTTTCCATGATTCAATAAATATGTGATAAATGTGTGTGCTGGTCTTGAACTTTACATAATGCAGTGAATTTCGACCCCTAAAATGTAGTATTATCCGGCCCCGTCCAATGCCTGTAATTGCTGAAGAATCGGCTTATGTTGCTTGTACAGCTTCTCCTCTATTATTTCGTAAATAAGTCGAAAGAATGGCAAGCAAACAAAAAGTACCAAAACCAAATGAGCAAAATCACCAGTTACTCAGACAATTACAGAATGATACTCTCACCAATACGGTATGCAGCATCTATACACGAAATATCAAGCAGCATTCTTAGAACCACGTTTTCTTCACGAGAGCACTTTTCATTGCTACGTTTTCTTTAAAGACTCGTTTTCTATGATCATGTGTTTTTTCTTTCAGGTATGAAATTAATATCAACCAATTAATCTCTACAACTAACAAAACCTACTTCTGTTAGAAAAAGATATATTTGGGTTGTGGCGAAAAGAGTCCATTAGCTTTTCACAAAACACGCATTTATCACTTCCAAACGGAAAACTTCAAAAAAAAAAATTGTAAAACCAACATACACGGGATAAATAACTTTTGACCGAATTCAGAATTTGTAAAACCAACATACACGAGATATTTAACTTTTGACCGAATTCAGAAAAATATTCTTTAAGGAGGCACATAAAAATCAGGATTCAGCAAAAAAACTGAGCTAATCTTCTAAGTAGGCATTCGTTACTCTTACTTTAAAATGGCCTTGAAATCTACCTAATGACTTTGAAAGTGTCACAGAGACTTTCGTTCTCTAATATGACCCTGAATTTCAGATTTGGGAAACCAACAGCCGATCCTCCGCTCTCTCCCAATCTACTATACTCCCTTTCACCCCGATCTCTCTCTCTCTCTCTCTCGCTTTCTCTTTGGGCGATTATGGACCATCTCTTCCCTGGTGCAGAAATTCTCTCTCTCTCTCTCTCTCTCTCTCTCTCTCTCTCTCTCTCTCTCTCTCTCTCTCTCTCTCTCTCTCCCCCCATTTTCATCTTGGGCGATATATTTACTCGTTAAATTTTGAAAAAAACGAAGTACATTACAAATGTCAATAAGCGATAATAAATTCTTAAACAAAATTCCTCTTCTGAAAACTCGGTAGGGAAACAAAAAAAAAAAAAAATAAATAAATAAATATATATATATATATATATATATATATATATATATATATATATATATATATATTTTATGTGTTCCATGCCAAATCAAATTTAGATTTTCATCTTGAAAAAATTAAATGTTAGCAGCAAAATATGTTACGTTTTGACCTAACTTCAAAAAACAAGTAAAACCACGGATAAACTCAGTATGACTCAGACGCACTTGACGAGCGCAAGCCTAAATATGAAAGAGAGAGAGAGAGAGAGAGAGAGAGAGAGAGAGAGAGAGAGAGAGAGAGAGAGAGAGAGTTGTCTGTAACTGCTATTCAAAAGAACGATAAAACTCATTAAATCTTCATAACCAACCAGAGCTTCGATACATGCGTTTGAAGGTCGTGGGCACTATAGGTTTTACACTTTTTCCCAATCCATTTGTGAAGAGTTAAAAAGCAAATGTATACCCTAAATTAAGTGTATATTTTCCATTCAGCTTCAAGTCTACTGTACCGTATTACTCTGCATTTAAAAATCTGTAAATTATGTGAAAACGTAAGAATTTTTTCAAAATCCTGCGTACGCACCTGACCCATTTTCCAAAACAGTTGAAGTGATATTATAAAAATCAATAAATAAAAATGGTGGAAGGGCAAATATAAGGCTAATAAAACGCATTAAATTTGAGTGTGAAGTTCCGTTTGATAATCAACATGTTAACCATTACATCACAAAAATAATTATCGGCAAATGAAGAGTAGCGTGACCTTCGCAAGGAATACTGTACCTATGACATAGAACTATTATGTAACAACCTTCGAAAACCGTTTTCTGTTAGAAGGCGCAAGTCATCACATTCGTTTTCTATGAACCCATTTTCTAAATAAGTAATAAGTTCTCTGTGACAAGTCACTTTCTATTATAAGAAAATACTTGTCTTCGAGAGTACTATTAATCTCATTCACCTTGTGTGTGCATCTTCTGTATGCAAACAAGTAAATACGAATGCTTGAAGTAACTTTTCCTAGTCAGAGTACAAAGCAAACCGGTGAAGTACACATCATGCAATATTTACTAACCCTGACTTTGGCCCACCTCAGCTGCAAACCAATCTATCACCTGTTTCGTTGCTTATGCCAACAGGAGAACATAAGCGTTCCAAGAACCAGGCCCTAAGCCTTTTTCCGGTGTGTGTGTGTGTGTGTGTGTGTGTGTGTGTGTGTGTGTGTGTGTGTGTGTGTGTGTGTTATGGCTGGATTCAATGGCCATGTTGCGACGTCGTCTTTTATATATCAGTCTTAAATGTATGTATTGCGCAAGGCACAAATCTCAGTCTTTGGTCAAGATCAGGCGCAGAGGATTTTTTGCAGGAATGTGACCCATGCCGTTTAAAACAATATAGGCATCGAGATAAATATCTCTTACACAATTATAAAATAGCTGACCAACCCGGTGCTGCCCTGGAAAACTCTTGACAACCGATAACACACTCTCTCTCTCTCTCTCTCTCTCTCTCTCTCTCTCTCTCTCTCTCTCTCTCTCTCTGTGTGTGTGTGTGTGTGTGTGTGTGTGTGTGTGTGTGTGTGTGTTGTGTGAACACACATCCATTTATATATGTGTGTGTGTGTGTGTGAGTGAGAGAGAGAGAGAGAGAGAGAGAGAGAGAGAGAGAGAGAGAGAGAGAGAGAGAGAGAGAGAGCCAGCCTGCCAGACAGTTATAGTAGACGAGTTTTAAGAGACCACAGTAATGATTAAAAAGCAACACCAAATGTGTACGGTTACGGTGGATGGACAAAATTTTCCTTGGTAAAACACCTGTGTATGAATTTGGACAGTTTTATCTACAAAGAATTTTGTACAAAATCCTGAGTATATAAGAAGCTATGCCAGACATATTTACGAACGTCGGGAAACTGCTCTGGGACAAATAGATATATATAGATAGATACAGAGAAAGATATAGATATATATATGTATATATATAATGCATAGAAAAATATATATAATGTATGTATATATATATTTATATACATTTACATGTATTACATATATATATATATATACATATACATAATATATGAGGATTAAATACTCCAATTGCTATAATCAGACAAATTATAAAACAAAAGTAACCCGTACGAATACAATTCCCATTTTACGTGTCAACCGACATTTTCCCTTTAGATTTCCCCACAGTTTTCTATGCTCTAGCTTTCGAAAAACCTTGAAACCTGACGCCTGACACTGAAGTAAAACACTAAACCTTTTCCAAGACAGAAATGACCTTGAAAATCCCATTTTGAAACTGAACAGGCAATCCTCCACTCTCTCCCATGCCGCATCTCCCTTTCACCCGATCTCTCCCTCTCACTTTCGATTTCTCTTTGGACGATTACGGACTGTCTCTTCCTGTTTGGGGAAAAGAAAGGCACAAACACACAGTCTGACTTTCAGGCTTTCTCCTCATACGAAATGTACTTTAGGTGGACAAAGATGAAAGTGAAGTATTGAAAAAAAGTATCTTATCATGCATCCTATCAAGAAATGCCCCAAAACAATAAGGCTTTGCGGAAAACATGCAACTTGAAACTGGTATTTAATGGATTGAAAATAACTGAATTGTTTCTCAGCTCCCTGTAATTTTAGAGACCAAACATACGATAAAAACTGGTGTTTATCTAGCAATGGCATGTTCATTCTACAAAAAAAAAAAAAAAAAAAAAAAAAAAACCTCAATACTGCAAAACTCTGAAAACCCACAAGCTCGTCAACACCTCTCGCATGCTTGAAAAGCCAGAAATCTACTAATTTTACTTTTTATATAACTATAATTGGATGACCCTTCCCTTCCCTTGTCGAAGATGGGTAATAAGCAAGTAATCCTCACCTACACATGGACGAAGGATGGAGGAAGAAAATGGCAAATAAGAATTAGGCAACGAATCACTTTACACTACGTAACCACTTAATACCTTTAATTCATTCTCATTGAAGCCTCGCGTCGAGATTAAAAGTAACTGCAAAATAGGAAGAATATGTCTGCTCTTCATATATATACACCGTATGTGAATAAATACAGCAGGGAAGTAACATTAATAAATGAAATGGACTTGCATATTGACTCTTCCAGAGTAGGAATTTTTGTCCTTATAAACAGAGAGGTTACTTGGGGGCATAAATTGAAGTTACACATCAATCGTATACTGATATGCCTTAAGCCATATCTGCACGACTAACTGAAAACGGAAAAGGAATATAGGAGTTCTTTAAAATAACCTCTCCGATTCTGTTAAGTTCGTTTAGTCTAACATTATGCAAAACAAACAAACGAACAAGTAATTCTTCCAAACAATAATAAGAGCGGCTTAATATCTAGAAATAAAATTCAATGTACTTATGAAAGGTTTTCAGTATGCATCATACCTTCTTGCCAAAAGAGAACGTTTTCTTTACGATTGCCAGCGTTTTCTGCGCCGTCTACATTTTCTATGGGGCTCAACTCTCTTTACAACTGAAAACAAGAATATTACTACACTGAATTTGAAGCTCCGTTACCTCTTCAACTAACTGCTGCTCACACCAAACACCCTACGTGGGTTTAAGTAACCATGGTATTTAACACGGCAGCCGCTTACCTTACACTAAACCCTGCTATTTGGTCCAGGCTAGGTCGGAACGGGTGTATACATTAGTTGAATTGTGTTCTGCATGACCATAGTTGCCACTGCATTAAGCATACGGAAAACTACATAATGGAGCAAGTTTCCGTACTACGTATTAATGAATAACCCTGCAATACTAAATCACTTTCAAATTCAGTATTTCATAAACTAATATCGTACTTCAGAAACGGGAAAATGAATAGTTCCATCTCAAAAGAAAACAGAAGGCAATCTGAAAGGGGAAACTATGAAAAATAAGACCTACCACCAACAGAAACCAACACACAATTGAGTGTAAATTGACTAAACGGAAAAAAAAGTACATTGTAAAATTTACCCAATATGACTTCCATAACTACGGTAAGGATATCTTTTCCTCATACCATAATCATTCATTACTACTATCACATTGCACCAAACTACCGATACAAACATTCCATTACCACGAGAACAATTCATAGCCATTAAGATCATATTAAACAATCTAAAATTCTTTTTCCAGTGCCCCTCCATCTTACAACTGTATACCTATCACTTATCAGAATTACCAACAAAAGGCATGTCCAATAAAACAATATAAATAACGCAAAAACTCTAACATTCCGAAAGACTTTCTCCACCACATAAACCAACACTTCATTTCCTAGGCCTTTCAAACAAACTGCCTTCAAAGATGCCTACATGAACTTAGGAGAGTTAGGTATAACCTCAAATTTAATATTTTCTTTTTTAAACTCGAACCAATCAGCTCTCTACATTATATTCATTTTTTTCCAATCAATCTCTTCAAAAAACTCCGTTAATAAAAACGAAAAGGTCGAACCAGGATTCACGATAAATCACGATAAAACAAGCATTAAAAATAAAGCCGATATTACACTGTCTGACCTCTACCCCACAAACCCCAAGCAAATCTTTTATTAGTAAAATTAAAGTCGTTGTCATGAGAATTTTCCTCTGGTACATCAACCCTGGAGTCTCGTAGAAGCTAGGAATGCTAACACTATAAAAAATTATATTATGAGCCATTTAATTACAAAGTTCCTGAAAGCTAACGTGACAAGCAAAGTCAAGTGACCTTCATAATACACCGTATCATGATCTAATGTCCTTGAGTATAAGCCTTAGGACTTCGTTTTCTTTCACAAGGACACATCTTCCTTTAACGCCGTTTTCGATGAACACTTTCAAAAATACTCGTTTTCTATGACCATCCACTGTGATATCCTGGCAATTCAATATACCACAGGCCTGATAAAAAATAACTCGCCTTCAACTAACAATCAATTGCTAGTACATACTGTACAACCTAAGAACTGAGTGGTTGCGTGTTTCTGGACTAAATTTTCCTTTCAAAGAAAACTACGCGTTCGAAGTTTAGAGTTGAGTCGATCTGAATATAGAATTTAGGCCAAAGGCAAAGTACTGGGACCAATAAGGTCATTCAGCGCTAAAACGAAACATAGTAAGACTGTTTGAAAGGTGTGAACAGGAGGAAAACCTCACAGTCGCATTATGAATCAATTGTTAGGAGAGGGTGGAAAGTAAGATTGTAGAAAGAGAATATGAAAGGAGGTAGTGTAAAAGTAATGAAAGGGGTTGCAGCTAGGGGCCGTAGGAACGCTGCACAGAACTTTAAGTAATGCCTAGAAAACAAGCTTTCCAATGCAGACTCCTTACCCCACAAATTACGCTGCACAGAACTTTAAGTAATGCCTAGAAAACAAGCTTTCCAATGCAGACTCCTTATCCCACAAATTACAAGGTCATTTCTGAAGTCCAACTTCATTCAATGTATAAAAAAAAAAGTTTAGGAAAAGCAACTTAACTTCTATTTCAAACCGGATTAGACAGCCAAATGTCTCATGTTGACCAAATGTTTTTTCCACTCGAATACTAATGAAAAAAGTAAATGGAAGACATCCGGTGATAAAATTATTCGGCAAGAAAAGATATTTGGGATTCTGTATGAAGTTTTATTTCATTATTATTATTATTATTATTGCATCAGTTCACTCATCTTTAGTACTCCACGTTTCAATGATCCACGAAGCTCTATATAGTAAGTACTTTTTCAGGGTCAGCACACTTACATATGTAAGAGTTTGAACAGTAAAAGAAAAATACAGTAACCTGCATGATTTTTCTTTTACCTTTCACACTCTTACATCTACATACTCTTCAGTTTTTGAGATATTTTGGAATGTTCAGGAACTTCGCCAATAACCTAAATTAGTCAAAAACTTAGTGGCTGACGTATGCATCTTCCCCGTTGATATGTAGCGATATCAACTGAGGCTATTATTATTATTATTATTATTATTATTATTATTATTATTATTATTATTATTATTATTAACTAGCCGTTCGTTGGCAGAGTCGGTTGAGCTTCGGACTGTCACTCGATGGGCCGGAGTTCAATTCCCCAGGCCGGCTGATGAAGAGTTAGAGGAATTTATTTCTGGTGATAGAAATTAATTTCTCGCTATAATGTGGTTCCAGAGCCGTATATACGGCTCTGAGTGGTTCGGATTCCACAATAAGCTGTAGGTCCCGTTGCTAAGTAACCAGTTGTTTCTTAGCCACGTAAAATAAGTCTCATCCTTCGGGCCTGCCCTAGGGGAGCTGTTAATCAGCTCAGTGGTCTGGTAAAACTAAACTATACTTAACTTAAAACAGTTTAACTAGACCACTGAGCTGACTATCAGCTCTCACAGGGCTGGCCCGAAGAATTTGGATGAAATGCCAGGTCTAGGCCAGAGGCCTAACACTGGGACCAAATAGGTCATTCGGTATGGTGATGAATGAATGAAAATGAGTTTAAAAACTGCACAAAGGCATACGCTTTCATACTGGAACACACATACAAATACATTTACACGCGTTTCCACACATTCTGAATTTTAATGTACCTTTTTAGTGAGTATAAGTCAAGTAAAATGTTAAATTTTAGTCGTTTCAAAATTCATTAGACGCCTAAGGGTTTTCGTATTTTTATTATTTACTTATTTTCATCAACTGTGGCCAGACAAGAGCTCAACCAAGTGGCACACAAGGGAGAAAGGTTACGAAAATTATAGTAATGTTACCGAGAAGTAAAAATGGTCGCAACAATGGACTAAACATCGAGAGGAAGCCCACTAAACTTCATGGGTATTTAAAATGTCAATAAACCTACTTCAAATATGGCATCCTAGCTAGGATCCTACGAATCAAGGTTCGGCCGAACTAAGCTTCACGACAAGAGAGGATTCGCGGCAATAAGGCTGAAATTTTAAGCACTGATAAAATTCTGTTGTGTACAATTAACCTGCAAAATACGTTCTTTCCTTCATGAATAACATCGGCATAACATCATCTATGTACGCAAAAAGTACTCCAACCTTCACACAACTGTCCATGTTGCAATACAACAATTACGTAAGGCAACGTTTCCTAATCATTTTCTTTCAAAAGGAGGGCGTTTTCACATTTGCATTTTCTATGAAGCCATTTTCTATATAACTTGATCGTTTTCTATATTCGGTCGTTTTTCAATGCCAAGAACCAATTTGTCGATATTGCTCATTCATCTCACATACGTAACGTTCTCGCATAACCACTAGTAGTTATACTGTTAATATCTGTCAGTAGTTATACTGTTAATGTATCTGTCAGTAGTTAACTGTTACAATGCAAATGTTTATACTGTTAAAATATATACAGTCCAATGCAAATGTTTGTGTTTCAAAAGTATGACTTTTTGGGTACAGATTATTCAAGGGTACAGATTACTCCACAATTTAACAGGAAAACTGGCGAATCTCCCAAGCAGATTACACCAAAATCTCGTTTGCAGTATCCCTTTTGTCGACTTGAAAATAAAGCTTTGAGAAGTATGTGACGGGTGACAGATTTTAAATTATATCTTAAGAGAAATTACTGAAGTTCCATATGTGGAGACCGAAGGACTTATCCGAAACACCAGCCGTACACACACATACATGTATGTATGTTAAGTATAGAGTTTAACCAGACCACTGAGCTGATTAACAGAGAGGCTGGAGAGAAGGATTAGATTTATTTTACGTGGCTAAGAACCAATTGGTTACCTAGCAACGGGTTGTTAAACACATTATTGCTTGGAATCTGAACCACATTATGCGAGAAATGAATTTCTATCACCAGAAACAAATTCCTCTTGTTCTTCATCGGTATGACATTGAAGACGACCAACAGAGTGGTAGTTGAGAAGGTTCCATTATGACCTTGCGAGGAACTTTGAATGTATGTATGTATGTATGTATGTATGTATGTATGTATGTATGTATGTATGTATTTATCTGACGAGAGAGAGAGACAGTCATTTAAACACAACGTGTTAATGTAATACTTCAGGATTACTTGAGACTGGTTGTTAAACACATTCTCGCTTAAAGCTGGTCCCTTTTCTGGAAAGTTTCGCGACGCACTTTCAAAAGGCCTTGAAATCCATCATATGACATTGAAGATGGCCCAAGTTAACTTTCAGGTTCCATTATGACCTTGTGGCATAAATTTGGAAACCAAAAACCACTTTCTCTTCTCCCTTTCACAAATTATTCTCACTATGCCGAGTTTCTCTCTGACGATGGGAAAAAGTCTCTTCCTGCACGTGTTAATGAAGGGTTACATATACAAAAGGAACTTTGCTTTCAATTTCGCTCCCATGCGTTAGGTGTTGAAACATTTGAGACAAACATGAACGATGAAATAAAAACCAGATTACCTTATCTTTGAACAGAGAAGCATAAAAGTATGAACCCGAGATGCAAGAAACCATATCAATTATTTAACGGAATACAAAATGGGTATAAAAACACACTCGGCACAAGGACACTAGTAGGACATACAGTACGCCATGAAAAATAATGTACGCGCCAGAATACGCCCATTCGATCAGCATCTTGTTTTCTAACAATAGTGACAAAAACCTACTCTCTCCAAATGCAATGTGTGTTCATGATGGACTAAGATAAACGAAAGGGGTGATAATATGCTACTTCCATACTGTCATAGTACATTACTCCATATTAATATATAAAAAAAATTGCATACGAAAATCCCTGCTTATCAAGCAAAGCCCATTCAACAATCTTTACACAATCTGATCATATAAACGCAAAGTGGCAATGTATTGTAAACTCAATCTACATTACTTTTAAGACTAAAGTCCGCTTGACAAATTTACCGATGACAAAACCTCAAAAGACGAAATCCCATTAAAATAAAAACTCCTTAGAACCACCACCTCCGTAGACCACAGCCTTAAGCAAAACCTCTCACTACAGATAATTAGCGAAATCCTTCATTTATGAACACTGCTGTGAGATGTAGAACATGAGAGAGAGAGAGAGAGAGAGAACCTTGACAAGTGTTACTCAACCATTCAGATACAAAAAATCTACCAAAAAAAAAAAGACACTCGTGAAACTAACGGAGGCATAATCAGAAACCCTGCCCCCTTGTTTGTCTGACTTTCAGAAAGTCTGAAGTGAACGACAAAACCACTTTTCCCAGTTTCTCCTACTCTGGATACTGACAAAAGACCTTGATATCTACAATTATGACCTTGAGTGTGACCCAAGAACATTCTGAAGCAAGTTACGACCTTGAATCTAGAATTCTGTAACCCGACAGATGCTCCTCCACTCTCTCCTTTCCAGGTTCTCACTTTCACCCGACCGACCTCCCTCTCTCTCTCTCCTCACTTTCGATTTCTCTTCGGACGATCTCACAGTGTCTCTCTCTCCGGGAATGAAAGGTGAAGATCCATACAATAAGATTTAATGTTCTAACGCACTGGGAAAAAGTGCTTGAGAAAAACAGTGTATGGGACTTATCCAAATTTACATGAATATATTACAAATTGGATTTTTTACAAATTCAGAACCTAATATAATGGAATGGTGAAGTAGCAAAGTTGTGCGAAAGGTTACCCACACTACTTGATGACAAATTACAATAAAACAGAACACTCCCACATATCTCCGATGCAAAAAATGCAATACATAGCCAATGGTGATCTTAACAGTGGCACATACAGTAGGCCATGTCCAAAGTATACTTTAGTTTTAACCAGACCACTGAGCTGATTAACAGCTCTCCTAGGGCTGGCCCGAAGGATTAGATTTATTTTACAAGGCTAAGAACCAACTGGTTACCTAGCAATGGGACCTACAGCTTATTGTGGAATCCGAAACACATTACGACGAGAAATGAATTTCTATCACCAGAAATAAATTCCTCTAATTCTTCATTGGCCGGTCAGAGAGTCAAACGCTGGGCCAACAGCGTGCTAGCCGAGAGCTCTACCCACCTCTCCAATGAAGAACTAGGCCATGTCCAAAAAACCAGTGCCCGGTAGGAAGTCGACCATTAAAAGCAATGGAATACCTATCGGACTCGTTGGCAAAATTATTCAAAACAATTGTTCTTTCTATTATTCTGTTAAAGAAATTAAAATCACACCCCCCCCCCAACCAAGCGAATGCCCGTGATGGGCTAAATAGCCGTCATTTTATAGGTTATGAGAAAGGACAGTAGAATGAAAACTGGGCACTTAACTGCAGTAAAAAGAGGACAAACTCACTCATTCCAACATGACGTATGTGCCATGGGGCTAATTCAAAATATCTAAGAAAACCACTTTCGCTTTTGTTAAGGCGTTACTCTTGTCTTAAATGACACTATTAAAAGATTTTCCATAAGGACATAATGAGAAAGTGAGTCAATCAGATTAAACATGATGAAACTTCGGTTTAGAATAAGCCAGAATTGCGTTGGCACGGGCTCTTGCTCTAGGACAACCCTTAGGTTTCACAGAAATTTGATAGCAAACTAACCCCTTAGATGAAGTAACTTGGACTTCAATTGCTTTTAATGTGAAGTTTCACTCCTATTATTAAGTTCCGTACTCTATTCTATGCTTAAGAAGCTTGCTTCACTTAACTAACGACATACTTCCACACTATACTGAAGCCAGACGATAATTTTTTCGAATACAACGCGATAATCACTTTCACCCCGGATTTCACTTATTCCCAGAGAAACTCACTTTCAACGGCCTTGAGATATAAGTGGTGACCTTGAAGGTGACCAAGAGAACTTTCAGAATCTGATATGACCTTGAATTTGGGATTTTTTGGAAACCAACTGACTATCCTCCGCTCTCTCCCATTCTGCCTCTCCCTTTCACCCGATCTCTCCTACTAACTTTCGATTTCTCTCAGACGGTTATGGACAGTCTCTTCCTGTCACCCGAAAATGAAAGGAACGCGCACGCCTTTGAAAACACGCACTAATCCACCGTGATCAAGCAATTTCCCCTGTCCCCACTGCCCAATACCGGTTTCTTATACAACCCAGTAACTCCTATCTGGACACACCTTCCCATTCCCTCAGAAGTCTATGGAATTTAGTAATCCAGAGTTGCGCGGTTGAATAACTTGCTTTCACTCTACTGTCAGCCTTTGGAACACTTCCTGCTTCAGTTTTTCCATTGTATAAGGTTTCAATTTTATGGGAGCAGACCTGTAGAGTTTTTTTCGTTGTCTACCCCATTGACCTCCGCCTTTAAAATCATAATCGCTATATATTTGATATAATAAAACTAAAAGGATTTTGACAAGACAAAAAAAGTCATTCCTTAAAAACCTTCCATACCAGAAAGAAAGAGAGAGAGAGAGAGAGAGAGAGAGAGAGAGAGAGAGAGAGAGAGAGAGAGAGAGAGAGAGAGAGAGAGAAAACATTGATGTGGAGGAAAAAGTGAATTGTTTGATTATAATACCCGCTAGTAAGTAGTAGTAGTCTAATTGATTTTTATTATAGGAAAAAAGATATCTCTCTCTCTCTCTCCATTCATTTGATTACCGTTAATTTCATTATAGTCGAGTTGTAAACGATAGATTTTTTTTATTAATGTTAAATTAAATTAATACATGTACCTTTATTTATAGTATAAGCAAGAACAGGCTGAAGTTATTTTCTAATTGTGTTTATTTTATATATGCTCTGACAATTTCAATAATAATCCTTCACCCGGACAAAAAAATCTAATGCAATTACAATTTCAACTCTCGGATACAATAACTTTCAAAAGGACCCTGAAATCTACCAAGTGACCTTCAAGATGACCCAAGAGGAATTTCAGATCTAAATATGACCTTGAATTTCGGATTTGGGAAACCAACGTATGATCGTACTCACTCACTCTCACGATGCTCCTCACTTTCACCCGATCTCTCCTCCTCACTTTCGATTTCTCTTAAACAGAAAAGAGGGCGGTCTCGTCCTGTCTCCAGAAATGAAAGAGGCGCGCATGTGCGTAAGCGTACAACCACACATGCTTCAGGGATTCCAAATAACATTAAAAAAAAACATCTTTTAACCAGGTTCAAAATAATGATTAATAGTCAATTTAAAATCCTCGAGTTTACTGAAGTAACTCAGAAGAAAAAATTGACATTCCAAATCGAAAAACAAGAGAGAGAGAGAGAGAGAGAGAGAGAGAGAGAGAGAGAGAGAGAGAGAGAGAGAGAGAGAGAGAGAGAGAGAGAGAATCTTTTCCTTAACCCAACACACAACTGTTGAAAAAATTAACACATCAATTTGACTTCATTTGTCATTAACCATTCCTAAAAAATAGTCTTAACATTGGGTATACAGACATTTTAAAATATAAAAGTGATCAAATAACCACCGGGCATAATGAGGAAATACACATCATTAATTCGCTTCCCATGAAAATTCTGTGTGTGTGTGTGTGTGTGTGTGTGTGTGTGTGTGTGTGTGTGTGTGTGTGTGTGTGTGTGTGTGTGTGTGTGTGTGCGCGCGCGCGCTTACATCAACTGTCAAATTCTCACCAGTGACAATAACGTCTACATTACGAAGGTCCTTGTGTAACTACTTCACTTGGCAAATTAATTTTATTTAAAGATTTCTGCAATCTTACAAAAATTACCTAACATTTGACCTTGAAGGTGACTCGAGAGGACTTTCAGATGTATATATGACCTTGAAATCTCCAACTGTGGAAAGCAACAGCAGATTCTTTACTCTTTCCCATTCTACTTCTCCCTTTCACTCGATCTCTCCCCTCTCACATTCGGTTTCTCTTCGGACGATCTTCCACTGTCTCTTCCTGACTGCTAAAATGAAGGGACCGCATTTAGATGGGAGCACATGCATTCACTAAAACACACACACACACACACACACCTTTTTCTCTCGCGGGCGACCGCGCACACACTTCTTGATTAAACAGGACTTGAGCCATTATATTAAGAAACGGGATAACCTACAAGAACTAAGAGAACATGCCAATAATAAAGGTAAACCAAGATTTGAAGGTTCATTCACATAGATTTAAGCAGGAAAAGCATACAGAGAGAGTAACCAGTTCCGTCGATAGGCGGCTTCTCAATCTCTCTTCTACATGTATTATTTCAGTCACTATTCCGCTGCGCTCGAGAAAGCTTTCCCCCAGCGACTACCAGCCTTTAGAACTCTTATTTTAAACCTATTTTACAACGCTTGAAAGGTGGAAATATTACACATTTCTCTCTTGCTTTCGGGCCCGGGCTGTTTAAGGGACTTGATTATCACTCCAACCAGACATGCAAGACAACCTAAATCAATCAAGGTTTCGTATATAATAAGTAGCTGCAAGATAACTTACAGCAGCCATATTTCTACTATACAATATAAGAACCAATCAATGTTAAAATCTCCAGAAAAATTTTGCACACATACAAACTAGTTATTACTTGAAAGCTTTTAATGTGGATTACATCGCCGAGGACCTACTCTATTTTATCCGTAATGGAGAGAGAGAGAGAGAGAGAGAGAGAGAGAGAGAGAGAGAGAGAGAGAGAGAGAGAGAGAGAGAGAGAGAGAGAGAGATTGTAATAAAACGTTACTCGAACTGTAATTTATTTCAATGCAAATATCAGTGATACAATTCCATACGAAATATGTATCATCCCCAAACAAAATTCAACAGCAAAAAGCGTCCAAACCACAAGATATAACCAAATTATACACCAAGCATTAATTCTCTTCAATTGCGAGAATAAGTTTTTCCTGTATTGTAGTTATGCACAGATGATACCTTATTATCAGTTTTAAAAGAAAACGAAATATTACTCGCGAGATACCCGATACAAAAAATTGAGAGCAACGTTTTCTATACACTTAAAGCCGTTTTCACCCACAGTCGTTTTCTTTAGCATTCGTCCCTAAGTTAACTTGCGTTTTCTTTAAGACGCTTTTCAGAGGAAAAAACCTACGAACCACATTATGTACATTCTTTCCTGGCTCTATTTAAAGGTTACGTGTGCAAATGCACCAAACTTACTGCTGATATGAAACTGTGCAAATACACCAAACTTACTGCTGATATGAAAAAGGAGTTTCCCAACTGGTCGTCAACATTAATACCTAATTTACCTAATCACCAATTATTAGTAGCCGCCCCCAACCCCTCCCTTTAGCACCCACCGAAGCAGTTTTCCCACACAAGTTTTTGGAATTAACTAATCAAAGGACATCACTGTTGTGCAACTTTATATACTAACAACCTATGGGTCACTTCCTTCTTCGAAGCTTCAATATATAATTATCTTTTTACAAGGCACACCAACAGCTTATTTGGATTTCCAACCCCATTGGCATATGCCAACTCGCTACTAAAAACATTAAGACATTTTCTAATTATTAGAATTCGAGAGAGAGAGAGAGAGAGAGAGAGAGAGAGAGAGAGAGAGAGAGAGAGAGAGAGAGAGAGACTGGAATATATTTTTCGTATTATTAAAACGGATTTGTTGGTCAACATGCATACGACTAGCACATTACAATTAATTCACTCTCAGTTCAGATGTAAACGCTGGATAATTTTCCTTTTACTTACGTTCTCTTAAAATCATATCTTTGCGGCCTTTATTCGCAGTAGCGGGAAGTTATTTGATATCTTCGGTAATTTACTATTAAATTTAAGCACACTAACAATTTCAATAACCTTTGACCTGACGGAAAAAAAAAAGACATTCGCCGAGTTTCTCTAACACTCCGAAATACCGACTTTCCAGGGACCCTGAAGCCTACCATGTGACCTTAAAGATGACCCGAGAGGACTTTCAGATTCAAATACGACCTTGAATTTCTGACTTGGGAAACCAACGGGTGATCGTCCACGCTCTCCCATGGTGCTCCTCCCTTTCACTAAATCTCTCCTCCTCACTTTCAATTTCTCCTAAAAAGAAAGAGGGCGGTCTCTGCCTTTCTCCAGAAACGAAAGGAGCGCGCATGTGCCTACGCGCACAACCACGCCTGCCTTAAGGATTCTCATAAGATTTGGGAAAATGAACGCGGAAGCCTCTGAGAAGGTTCAAAATAATGAGAAGCGTTCAATTTAAAATACCTGAGTTTCCTAAGATAACTCGGAAGGTTTTTTAAAATATAAAAAATTCTGAAGACACTCCAAACTGAAGAGAAATGAGAATGGGCAGACCAACCAACCAGAGAGAGAGAGAGAGAGAGAGAGAGAGAGAGAGAGAGAGAGAGAGAGAGAGAGTGAGTCTGGGATTACTTCATTTTCTTATAATTTTACTGTTCGTAAATCCTTATTTCGATAATACTCTTTATCCCGAATGAAAAAAAGGACGAAATAACATTCCGGAAATTCCTCAAACCATTACCCTTATTTTTGAAAAATCTACCATCTGACCTTGAAGGTGACCCAAGAGGACTTTCAGATCTATATATGACCTTGAAATTTCCGATTCTGGAAAGCAACAGCATATTCTTTACTCTCTCCGATTCTACCTCTCCCTTTCACTCGATCTCTCCCTCTCACATTCGGTTTCTCTTCGGACGATCTTCCACTGTCTCTTCCTGACTGCTAAAATGAAAGGACCGCACTTGGGCAGGAGCCCACGCACACAAAAAACTCTCTCTCTCTCTCTCTCTCTCTCTCTCTCTCTCTCTCTCTCTCTCTCTCTCTCTCTCTCTCTCTCTCTCTCTCTCTCTCTCTCTCTCTCTCTCTCTTATGCTCATAAATGTGCAGCCTTTGGAACTCGCGTGGGCGCGAGACATATTAAAAAATGAAGTCTGATTTTTATAAGGAAAATTACCAACTTTCTCCACGACATTCCCTTTAAAATACTTGTCAGTCGTCCAGACCGAAAGACTAATAAAAGCAGTGTGCTAATTTTAAAGGATTGCAAAACTAATTCTCTTCAGTACACAGGAACTTATTTTCCTTTCGAAAGTGAGAAAGAGGTATCTTCTACGCATTATTAACTGCACCACTGAAGAACCCAAATCAAATATTACATATATTGGATTAAAAAAAAATATTGCATTGACCGTTTTCTATACATTAAAAGCCGTTTTCACCCACTTTCGTTTTCTATAGCATTCGTTCCTCAAGCTAACTTGCGTTTTCTTCCAGACGTTTTTCACGACAGACCTGCACACTTTGGTAAATTCTGTCTCCTTTAAATAATTTAACCCCTAAGTTTCCGGACGACATGAAATAGAATTTTTCCAAACGGTGATCAACATCAATTTCCCTAATAACTGTTATAATAGACAGGCAATGTAAAAGACGGCTAAGCTAAGTAGTGAACACAAAATGCTTCTTGTTCCTACACGAATACAAACCGTCGGTCTCTACATGAGGAAGGCGATTCTGACGTAAAGACCTCAGGTTTGTATGTTAAGAAAAACACTAATTACTTGATTTGTCACTTTAAACCAAAAATGCTGCTTCAAAGACAGACACACTTCGGGGAGACCAATCGTGCTGTCGACCATTCGTGCCTCAAATACTTAGGACTCTGGAACAATGAATCACATTTTGACTTGCTTGCAATATTTAAATCGATTAAATAGATTAAGTGTGTGTGTCTGTGTGTAGAGAGAGAGAGAGAGAGAGAGAGAGAGAGAGAGAGAGAGAGAGAGAGAGAGAGAGAGCTGCATAACCATGAATGAATAAAACTATTATTGACGAACTTAACCTTGACTAACAGTTTAATATGATCTTCCCATTATTCAAAATCAATGGTCCTATTAATTCAAGAAACAAGAAGCATAGTCGACATTAAATCGCACTAAATACTGACATTCGACAAAAAATTAATCAAGATAATCTCAACATTATTTTTTTTCATCTATGGTAAGAGGTACATTTTCTATACGCTAATTTTTTTTTTTTAATGGCATTTACCCGCGATTTAAGTTGCGTTTTCTTTAAGCACCTCTGCAAAAAACGTAGAGAACTCATCCATCTTGACTGATTTACATTGAAAAACCATGTCCTATACACAAAGCTAAAATAAAACGGCAACCACAGAGAATCGAAGACAGTAGAAAATTTTAAGGCAAAAGTACTAAAGCAAAAATAAAATAAAACTTTTTACCCACAACAAGGTTTGGTTGGATTAACCCAAGGTTGAGGGTTCGTTCGACGACTGATTTACGGTTACTAAAATTGGCATCACAACATGTAGGTTATTGAAATTTCTCCGGTGGGGAGAGGCAACTGTAAACGTAAATTCTTGGGTGCAAGGACCTTCAAACACCTTACTGAGTTTACAGCATTCAAGGGATTTTGGGAATTTCGAAATGTGTAATACTTTTCCCCCTAAAATACACACACGCGCGCGCGGGAGACATCGTAACACGTACAGAAATCCCCTAAAACACTACGTAGTGCCAATACAATGGATCCAACCCTGTTATTGAAAGAACCGAATTAGTTTATTTTCACTTTCTAATGCAATGATAGATAAGACCGAGTTACCAGGAACAGTTCCTTGTTATTAAGCTGTTCCATTCAAACTAGTCTAATATCTAATATACCGAATTTAATGAAACCTTTGTATAGTGTGCAACTGAAAGACATGAAATTGGTATTCAGTTTCTAAAGGTTGACTGTATACGAAAGCACTAATGAGGCAAATATTTCATGTCTAAGTCTTCGTATTCGTGTTAAAAGGAAATCACCTTACCGTGTCTACTTGATGATGCAACAGCCAATGCACTTTGAGACAGAAGAGCTGTTTGGATGAGGATGGCCTTGATGTGAAAAAATTTATGGGATTCGAAACTGGGGGAGTCAGTTTAAAAAGCGAATGGCTTCGAACAACCATTGAACTCTTTCGAGATGATAATGCTGACTTAACATCAATTAGATGTGTGCGTCACCCCTTCTCCTCGCTGCTAGTCAAACCTCCAAACACCTTCCGATATCTATAGAGCTTCGGAAAAAAACACCTAAAAAGCCGCCTGGAATTGTCACGCCAGATCATTAGCACGGTTGGACGCTGTAAAGGTAAATGTGGAAAAATGGGATGCTTTGAAATATCTGCGACTACAGAACGTTGCCGTACATACCTGTCGGTATTTAAATAAGTTATGTTGCTATATGTATATGGCCAATCGGACGACAGATATGATTGGTAAACCTTAGAGGATATTACCAAGGTCCCATGTAAGATTCGTGGAACTGTTATCGAAGCCCATGTCAAGCCCATTACCGGCCGTGCTTCAGGAAAGATACAGATGGAAAATAGGAAGTCTTCCCGGAGAAAAGTACAGGGTTTGGCATCCATACAACAAAGTCTCTCACCTGATTTGAATGATCCCACAAAAATGGGTATCATCATGACATGTCTTACTGGTAAGTACAATAGTAAGTGCCTAAATTAGCACTAGAAAAGTGTTTTATACCTTTCTACTGTATAACATATCAGTAGGGAAGTGTACGATAATTATATAAATACGATAATTCATATGATAATTCTATTAAAAAACGATAGTTTTGAGGCTTGAGTACGAAAATTCCACTAGAAAAATATGGCAACCCTGTTTGGAAGGTCCTCTTCCAAGAGATCCGGACACTCCAGAAATGCAGAGAGCATTGTTGAAGTTGTTGCGCTGATTCATCAGCACAACAGTCTGGAGGAACCACTTCCAACTCCCTTGGAAGAACGGTCGTCCAGGTTAGAGGAGTTTTACGCTTCCAAGGAGGAGCTGAAACCCTCCCTTGGACAACCATGGTCACCCTTGGCGGACAGCGTCCTCAAGCAGGTGAACGACTTGGTCTCCGGACCAACGTCCCTGCTTCACTCAACTCGCTCCACCAAGCTATTACCTCCCCCTCTACCGAGATAGAAGAAATACTACGTGCCCTCGGAGGGAGCACTGCAGCAGAAGGTAGTGGAACTGGGCCTAGCGTGTCTAGCTCCTGGTACCACTTCAGCTCAGCTAACTGGGGAACCTGCGCTCCTCACGCAAGCTGAGCTGAACGCCCTGGAGGGGACAGCTCTGTTTGCTCCCCAGGCGATCTCCTGGCTTGACAACGGGGCCTTCGCATTGTCAAGGATCGCGTCTTCGTCTGGCTCTGGCTCTCACAGTGAACACCCGACCTTCAGGAGTCTTCGCCAGTCGGGTGGAAAGGCCATTTCTTTTATTGCCCACCAGACGGCAAACCTGTGGGCAAACCTGGTACTGAAGAGACTGGATGCGGTGTTGTCCCGAATCTACAGATCAGTGGGCACCAAAGCCGCAGTCTCTCCCTGTGCAACGGACCAATTCTGGACACCACCTCCCTCTTCCCCAGAGGAGAAGTGGATGCTGCGGAGGACAAGAGGAAGGCCGACGAATGCGACCGTCTTGTCCACCAGGCAGCGAAGAAAGGTGTCACGCAGCCTTCTTGTCCTGCAGCCCAGACTGTGAGCCAGGCTAGCACCTCAGCCCTGAAGTAGTCTGGTGCTTTGACGGGTGCTCGAGGAAAAGTCCAGACCTCCTCTTCTCCCCCATAGAATGAACCACAGGGTCCCTTTCACCAACCTGTCCTCCCCCAAGAGGAAAGGTAAGGCAAAGAAGAAGGGGGAGGAGCTCACTAGGGATGGCGAACCCCCTCAGATGCTACCGTTAGTGGGGGAGTCTCTATCATGCCACTGGGCAACTTGGCAGCAATACGGAGTGGAGACCTGTGTAGTAAATGTCCTTCGGAAGGGATATTCTCTACCCTTCGAGTCGCCGCCTCCCCTCATTGACACACTGGTCCAATTCCCTTCTTACCTTCAAGACCCCCAGAAGAGAGACGCCCTACTTTGGGAGATCGAAACTATGTCGAACAAGGGAGCCATCGAAGTCGTCGAGGATCGATCTCTGGGCTTCTACAGCAGGATCTTTCTAGTGGAGAAAGCTTCCGGCGGGTGGAGGCCAGTAATCGACCTCTCCCCCCTCAATCGCTTCGTTCGCCAGACTCGGTTCAAGATGGAGACGGTGCTCACGGTACTGTCAGCCATCAGGGAGGACGACTTCATGCTGACGTTGGACTTGATGGACGTGTACTTCCAAGTACCAGTTCATCCATCCTCTCGTCGGTACCTTCACTTTGTCCTCGGAGTCGTCGTCTACCAATTCAGGGTACTATGTTTCAGGCTTTCGCCTGCTCCACGGGTGTTCACACGAGTGTTCACCTGGTGTCAATTTGGGCCCATTCACACGGGATATGTCTTCCGAGATATCTCGACGATTGGTTAGCTCTGGCAAGCTCGCGCTTGCAGTTGCTACAGGACAGAGATCGCCTCCTTGACTTGTGTCGTGAGCTCGGTATCGTGATCAACTTCAGGAAGCCGGATCTCATTCCGAAACAGAGGACTCGGTATCTGGGCATGCTGATCGATACGGCAGCAGACAGAGCCTTTCCCTCAAAGGCTTGCATCAGCACGTTCAGGAAGGTGGCAAGGCAGTTCCTGTCGAGGGAGGAACAGCCAGCTCAACAGTGGCAAGTCGTTATCAGTCACCTGTCGTCATTGGAGAAGCTCGTACAGGGACTTCTGGGATCAGTCTCAGGAGCCCCAGTCGGTTCTTGTACCCATCTCTCAGGAGGTGAGGGACGATCTCGACTGGTGGCTGGACGACAGGAACCTCTGCATAGGAACATACCTGTCCTCTCAGCCTCCGGACATGCTGCTCTTCACAGACGCATTGAAGGAGGGCTGGGGTGCATACCTGGAGGAGTTGCTGACTTCAGGCGTGTGGGACCATCACGACAAGCACCTTCACATCAACGTCCTGGAGATGAATGCAGCTTTCTTAGCCCTTCAGTGCTTCCAGGACCGTTTGATGGAACACTCAAGTGTTGATGAGCGACAACACGACCGTAGTGGCATACATCAACAAGCAAGGGGGACTTGTCTCCCGAGCTCTCCACATGTTGACAGTGCAGGTGCACGAGTGGGCAGTAGCCCACTCTATGGAGCTGTCAGCCAGATACATCGCAGCCAAGAGGAATGTTCTAGCAGACACGCTCAGCCATCAGGACCAGGTGGTTGGATCCGAGTGGTCCCTTCACCAGAGCGTGGTGGACAGGCTCTTCGGCCTGTGGGGGCATCCAGCAGTGGATCTGTTCGCCACCCGGTACAACAGGAAGCTTCCAACCTTCTTCTCCATCGTACCAGACCCATGGGTAGCTGCAGAAGACGCCTTCCAACACTTGTGGGACAACCTTGAGGTGTATGCCTTTCCCTCGTTCTGTCTGATTCGTTCAGTTCTCAGTCGAGTCCTGGTGACTTCCTGGCTCTACTTTCCGAGACACCGAGAGAGCTTCCCCTCTGGCACAACTTTCTACGTCAGCCGCATGTAGAACAGTGCCACCAGGCCGTGGCCTCCGTCACTTCTTGCCTGGAGGTTACCCATCTCTTGCAAGCGAGAGGCTTTTCTTGCCGAGCAGCGACAGAGATGGCAGGATACCTCAGGAAGTCTTCTGCAGCGGTTTACCAGGGAAAGTGGGCAGTCTTCTGTGGTTGGTGTCGTAGACAGGGTTATTCTCCAGTCGGAGCCTTTCTTCAGCAGGTAGCAGACTTTCTCGTCTATCTTCGTCGAGAGAAGCTCCTATCAGTTTCAGCGGTAAAGGGATGCAGTAGCCCTGGTCCTGAAGTTGAAAGGCATCGATATCTCATCCGCCCTGGAGATATTGCTGATGAACTTCGAACAGTCTTGCTCTCCCAAGGAACTCAGGCCTGATTTGTGCCCCATACGAGCCACTACGAGAAGCCACAGACAGGGATCTTACTCTTAAGACCGTCTTCTTGCTTGCCCTGGCATCGGCGAAGAGGATTAGTGAACTACAGGGACTTTCTTTTCCAGTTAAACACTCAAGGGGATGGGCATCGGTGATGCTCAAGTTCGTCCCGGGGTTCGTAGCGAAGAGACAGAATCCGGCAGTCCCTGATGCTCGATTTGAGTCTTTCACAATCCCATCCCTGGGTGACTTTGTTAATGATGACCCTGACGAGATGCTGCTATGTTCTGTACAGGCGCTACGGCACTATCTAAGAAGAACTCTAAATCTCAGGCCTGAGTGTCGACGACTCTTCGTTAGCACCGGGATCCCTAAGGTGGTGTCATCCAAGAACACCATCTCCTCCTGGCTTCGTAAGGTTATCAAGAAGGTGTATACAGCAGCTGGAGAGGGCGATGCCAGTGCTGTGTGTCCATGTGCTCACGAAATCAGAAGGATTGCGCCTACTTAAGCATTCAAGAAGAACCTGTTGGTTCAGCAGGTACTAAGCGCGGGTGCGTGGTCACGCCAGACCACATTCATCTCTTTTTACCTACGCACAGTGGTCGGAATCTTCCATTTTGTGATCAAAAGTCTAGGTTTTAAAATCTGATGAAAAAGCACGAATACATAAATTACAGCCTATGTAGCACCTACTAAAACACCTGTGGACTAAAAAAGATTTTTTTATCCTTAGTTAATACAGTTTCGAAGTATTTGCGTAAAAAAGTAAAGGCTCATAGATCTTTTGCATTCACTAACACACACACACTTCTTGACTAAATAAGGCTTGAGCTATTAAGAACAAGGAAACCTAAAAGAACTAAGAGAACATCCCAATTACAAAGGTAAACCAGATCTGAAGGTTCATTCGTATAGTTTTAAGCAGGAAAAGCGCACAAAAAATAACCAGTTCCACCGCTAGGCGGTTTCCCAGTCTCTCTTCTACATGTATTTACTTCAGTCTCTAATCCGCTGTGCTCGAAAAAGCTTCCCAAAAACCCAACACTACGCAAATCTTCCAGCAACGTCCACTACCCCAACTTTTCCCACATAGCTTTGGAAATAAATCATTCTCCGACTTACTTTTCAGCGACTACCAGCCTTTGGGACTCTCAACTTTTTTTTTTTCCACCTATTATATTACAACAACGCTTGAAAGATGGAAATATCACACACTTCTCTCTTGCTTTCGGGCCGGGCTATAATTACCAGTCCAATCGGACATGCAAGACCTAAATAAATCAAGGTTTCGTATATAATAAGCTGCTGCAAGATCACTTATAGCAGCCATATTTTTACTATCCAATATGAAAAGCAATCGATGGGAATGTCTCTAGAAAATAAATTTTGCACAAATACAAAATACTTTAAAGCTTTTAATGTGGATTACAACATCGAGGCCCTAATAGATGTTATCCGTAATGATGGAGAGAGAGAGAGAGAGAGAGAGAGAGAGAGAGAGAGAGAGAGAGAGAGAGAGAGAATTTTCAGTTGTAATAGAACGTTACACGAACTGTATTTCACTGCAAATATCAATGACGCAAATCTTACGAAATATGTATCATCCCCAAACAAAATTCAATAGTAACAGGCGTCCAAACCACAAGATATAACTGATTTATCACCAAGGATTAATTCTCTTCAACAGCGATAATGTTTTTCCTGTACTATAGTAAAGCACATAAGCTACCTTATTATCAGTTTTAAAAGAAAACTATACGAAATATTATTCGCGATAGTGGATAAAAATATTTTGAGAGCAACGTTTTCTATACACTTAACGCCGTTTTCACCCATAGTCGTTTTCTTTAGCATTCGTTCCTAAGCAAGGTAACTTGCGTTTTCTTCACGACGCTTTTCCGGGATGAAAAAACACATACACAAAACACCCTATGTAAATTCTTTCCTGGCTCTATTTACAGGTTACGTGTGCAAATACAACAAATTTATTACTGATATGAAACAGGAGTCTCCCAACCGGTCGTCAACATTAATACCTAATTTACCTAATCACCAATTATTAGTAACAAACACCCCACCCACCCACCAACTTAGTGCCCACCGAAACAGTTTTCCAACCCAAGTTTTTGGAATTAAGTAATCAAAGGACAGCAGGGTTGTGCGACTTTCTTTACCTATACTAAAAACCTCTGGGTCAGTTCCTTCTTCAAAGCTTCAATATACCACCTGCTATCTTTTTACAAGGCACAACTACAGCTTATTTGGATTTCTAACCCCACTGGCATATGCCAACTCGCTACTGCAAACATTACGACATTTTCTAATTATTAGAAATACACGGAGAGAGAGAGAGAGAGAGAGAGAGAGAGAGAGAGAGAGAGAGAGAGAGAGAGAGAGAGAGAGAGATTAGTATATAATTTTCGTATCAATTAAAACGAATGTCATGCATACGACTAGCGCATTACAATTAATTCTCTCTCTCTCGCTCTCTCTCTCTCTCTCTCTCTCAAACGCTGGATAGTTTTTCTATTACTTACGTTCTCTTAAAATCATATCTTTGCGACCTTTATTAGCAGTAAGTTATCATTTGATATATTCGGTAATTTACTATTAAATTTAAGCACACTAACAATTTCAATAGTTTTTAACCCTGACCAAAAAAAAACTCCGAAACATCGACTTTCAAGGGACCCTGAAATCCACCATGTGACCTTGAAGATGACCCAAGAGGACTTTCAGATTCAAATACGACCTTGAATTTCTGATTTGGGAAACCAACGGGTGATCATCCACTCTCTCCCAAGATGCTCCTCCCGTTCACTAGATCTCTCCTCCTCACTTTCGATTTCTCCTAAAAAGAAAGAGGGCGGCATCCTCCAGTCTCCAGAAATGAAAGGAGCGCGCATATGCCCACGCGCACAACCACGCCTGCCTTAAGGATTTTCATAAGATTTAGGAAAATGAACGCGAAGGCCTCTGACCAGGTCAAAATAATGAGTAGTGTTCTATTAAAAATCTCCGAACTTACTGAAATAACTTGAAGGCTTCATATAAAAAATCTGGACATTCCAAACCGAAGAGAAATGAGACTAAGAAGCCCAAAGCCCAACTAACCTGAGAGAGAGAGAGAGAGAGAGAGAGAGAGAGAGAGAGAGAGAGAGAGAGAGAGAGAGAGAGAGAGAGAGAGAGAGAGAGAAATATTAAAATTTAGTGATTTTTCTACGGGAAATGATCAACTTTCTCCACAACATTCTCTTCAAAATTATGAGTCGTCCAAGCCGCGCGAGCATAGTGAAGGGTTTATAAAATAAATTCTCTTCAGTGCACAGGAACCGATCTTCCTTTTGAAAGTGAGAATGAGGTATCCTCTACGCATTATTAGTTAATTGCAACACAGAAGAACCCAAATTAAATATTACATTAGTGATATTGGATTAAAAAAATATTGCAGTGAACGTTTTCTATACATTAAACGCCGTTTTCACCCACTTTCGTTTTCTATAGCATTCGTTCAAGTAAACCAGCGTTTCCCTCCAGATGCTTTTTACGACAAACTTGCACACTTTGGTAAATTCTTTCTCGCCTCTTTTTAAACACCCCAAAGTTTCCGGGTGATAAGATACAGAATTTTCCCAAAAACGGTTAATAACCGGAATAATAGACAGGTAATGTAAAAGACGGATAAGCTAAGCAGTAAACGCAAAATGCTTCTTCAAAGACAAAGAAACTTGGGAGACCAATCGTGCTGTCGATCATTCGTGCCTCAAATACTTAGGACTGCAGAACAATCAACTTCAAGAATATGTGAAAATTGGAAAAAGTAAACCACACATTATGACTTGCTTGCAATATTTAAATCGATTAAATAGGAGAGAGAGAGAGAGAGAGAGAGAGAGAGAGAGAGAGAGAGAGAGAGAGAGAGAGAGAGAGAGAGAGAGAGAGAAACTGCATGCATAGCCATGAATGAATACTACTATTATTGACGAACAAACCTCGAAAAAGGGGTCAGGGCTTGCCGCCGGCTAGAGAACGGCAAGTTAATAACCAAATTTTTTCGCCTAAGTTAGGTTAGGCTAGGTTCGGTGTGGTTGGTTAGCTAATTGGTTAGCTAATAGGACAATTTTTTCTTAAAATTGCAATCGAAACTGTCACCTGGTACGTCGTCCTTACGGTACAGGCCTTGCCGAGAATTTATTTGATGATTATATATATATATATATATATATATATATATATATATATATATATATATATATATATATATATATATACAGATATATATACAGATATATATAGGTAAATAGATATAGACAGATCGATAGATATATACTGTAGATAGATCGACAGATAGATTGATCGATAATATAGATTGATCGATATAGATTGATCGATTGATAATTTTTTTTTTTTTTGCTTTTTATCCATTTCAAATGATATTCATTTATTCTCTCACTTTTGAAACTTTAAAAACTTATGGGCTAACTTTTGAAACTTTAAAACTTATGGGCTAACTTTTTGAAACTTTAAAACTTATGGGCTAACTTTGAAACTTTAAAAACTTATGGGCAACTTTTTGAAACTTTAAAACTTATGGGTTAACTTTGAAACTTTAAAAACTTATGGGCTAACTTTTTGAAACTTTAAAACTTATGGGCTAACTTTTGAAACTTTAAAAACTTATGGGCTAACTTTTGAAACTTTAAAAACTTATGGGCTAACTTTTGAAACTTTAAAAACTTATGGGCTAACTTTTGAAACTTTAAAAACTTATGGGCTAACTTTTGAAACTTTAAAACCTTATGGGCCAACTTTTTGAAACTTTAAAAACTTATGGGCTAACTTCTGAAACTTTAAAACTTATGGGCTAACTTTTGAAACTTTAAAAACTTATGGGCTATTGGATGTTGTGTCTGCTATGGAATTCGTAAGTGACGTAATCCTGTGAGTTAGCCTACTTTGATCCGTACATAGCAAAATTTTTTCGATGTTTTCTTGACATTTTCAATTATTCTGTTTTAAATTTCAGCCAGATTAATTCGTTTCCTGTACTTTACTCACACCAAGTACTCTGAACTTAAAATGTGAGGCCTGGAAACTTGACAACGAATGATTTCCAGTTGAAATCTTGAATGGGACAACTAAAAACAGCAAGAAAACTTTTGAAAAAATATGTTTGTCATGTGGAATTGGAGTTCGGACCGGAAACGAACTTCTGCCACTTGGTGTGTGGTTGAGATTATTTTTAATTCAGTGTACAAAGCAAATGATCCTGATAGTGTTAAAGATGGTGGTTCGGCCAAGAACCTTTCTGAAGGAATGATAAGACTTAGATTATCAAATTCCAATGAAGAACATAACGCGGTTTGGGGCAGATGATGTAGTGTATGATGGGAGCCCATAACTGTGTAGTTTTCGTAATGAGCGCCCTGGTCTGTTCGTCATGAAGTGTGTGCATGCCACACTGCTCATCTTTGTGCCAGTGAAGCTTGCAAAACACTGCCAAGGAGATGCAAAGATTTAGCCAGGGGATATAAAATTTCTTGAAAAGCAGTTCTAAACGCCAAAATGAGTTTATTCAGTTTCAAAAGTTCCTAGATCTTAAACCCCACAAACTTTTCCACCTATCACAGACAAGGTGGCTGTAGTGAACTGCTTGCTGGAACAATGGGAGGTTCTTAAGTTATATTTTACAGATATGTAGTCGAGTGTCAAGTTAGTAAAATTTGCATGATCCATTTGTCAAAGTGTATTTTCAGTTTCTAATGAGTTTTACCAAATTTACAGACTTTAGCAGGTACTTTCAGTCTGACGAAGTAGTTATCTCTGTGTTGCATGATAAACTGTGCAATCTCTTCCAAGACTATTTCTTGTCTTTTATGGACCGTGATTAATGTAATGAAGCAGAAATCAGTGTCATAAAGCCTGCAAACCGTGAAAAGCACTTAAGAGTGA